>NC_090259.1:23798574-23876195 GCF_037325665.1 Littorina saxatilis
ATGGCGAGTGGTGCACGCAGACTACAACCGGTCACTCATCGGCCTGAGCTGCATGGACGAACAGCCGGACGGCAGCTGCTCTGATCAGGGGATCAAGATCCACTTCCTGTCGCGAGAGCCTCACCCCGGCCCCGGTCTACGTGTGCACCTGTACAACCTGTTGACGTCCTTGGGCTGTTTCAACCACCTGCCCATGGAGGATGACTACCATGAAGGTGAGGGCATGAAATGTGTAGGTGTGTGTGTGTGTGTGAGCGGGGTTGTTTGTGTGTGTCTGGGGGGAATGTTTGTGAGTGTGTGTGGGGGGGGGGGGTGTTTGTGTGTGTGTGCGTGTGTGTGTACAAGGGTACATTAGATCTGTATTAAACACAGGTTTTGTCTGCCACTACCTTAGCAAGTATAGGGGAAGTGTTTAACTATAGATCATAGGATATACCAGTGAACTTTTGATCTCAATTCTGTCCTTGTTTCAGGTCCTTCATGCAAACATAAACTGGAGGATCTTCTCCTTGCTCCAGGGGCCTCAACATCATCTTAATTAATGTAATTAATTGGCGTAAACACTGTTCTTCTTCTTCAGCGTTCCAGAAATTCTGGTGACGTGTGAGCTTGTTTGCCCATTTGGGTTCCCCACACTATACTCTGAGAGCATAGTCAGCTTCACTCCGCTTTCGTTGGGTAGGCATGCTGGGTATTTTCGTGTTTCCATAACCCACTGAACTCCGACATGGATTACAGGATCTGTTCCGTGCGCAATTGGTCTTGTGCTTGCGTGTACACACGAAGGGGGTTAAGTCACTAGCAGGTCTGCACATAAGTTGACCTGACACTGTTTACAAATATATGTCAGGGTTTTATGAACTACAGAAGAGTTGTATTGCTTGAGTATGAGGCAAGCTGTGCATGAGCATGAATACCCAGTGGAGACACATTATTCCTGCCACAGTGAATAACGAGTTCCAATTACCTGCATGTTTTCAGAAGAAAAAGGCTGTTTATGCAGCGTCCAGTCCATATGCTGCCGTTTTCTTTTGAAAACATTCAGAGCGGAGTTTATTATGGACTGTGATACCAGCGGTGTGTCTCGACCGATTATTCCCAACGAGCTATTTATAGCTCAGCTTGCTTCACCTTCGAAGGATTACAACTCTTTGATAGTCCATAAAAATCCCCACAGAGATATTTCCTTACATCGTACATGGGAGTGTTTGTTAAACCTTGTTGAAAAAGTGATGTTACATTGTGTTCTGAAACATGTCTGCCATGCATCCTACATACCTTAGTATGTCATTGGTACAGCTAGGATGCCACCCCCAAAAATTGTTGTAAAAGATTTGACCTGTCTCAGCTGAATTCATTTGAGAATGAACTTGATGAGAGATCTGCCAGCATGCACTTGTATGATTTCCTTGAATTTAGTCATTTGCAATTGTAAAGATGATATCTCAGGGCTTACGTGCACACAATTTTGTTACCAAAAATGTATTTCTTGTATTTGCTGCTGGTGGTTTTGCTGGTGTATAGTTTAGTGATCTATACGTAAGAAAACACTTTTTACACAAATTAAAAAAAAGTAAAATGTCTGTATGTGTGTGAACCTATTTTAGGGTCTCTCTGTCGAACAACAACAACAAACAAAAACACCAAACAACAACAACAACAACAAACACACATACAAGAAAAAAATAAAGACAAATATATACATGAATACAGGTTTTATTCTGCAAGGATGAATAAGGTATTAAAACATAACTTTAAAAAAATGCATACATTTTGCAAGCTTTAGCAAAAATAGCATTAACATTTAGATCACTGCAGCGTTAAGCAGCTGCAAAACCAAATAACTCATTCCTTAAAAGTAAGCTTAGCTTAAAGTCTTTATATCATCATTAAATTTCTTAAAACACTGTAAAATGTCCACAAAGGCTTCAACATGGCATAAATCAAGACTGCCTGTCATTCAGCCATTGTACAAAATTCATTCTCTAGTTTATCTTCCGAGGATGGAGTACAGCTGCCTATCTGGTGAGGTAACTGAAAAAGGTTGTAGTTGTAATCATTCCATTTGAATAACAGAGTCAGCATAAAGCGCTCAGAGTGTTAAGCACAAATATGCTCACCATCAACATATCCTGTTGTTTCAAAATGAATTAAAAGACCACACTTACTTTAAGTTTGGCAGTGATTAGATGGAACTTTTCTACACGACAGACAAAATATTCCAAAGAAAACATCACAGGGGGTCCATCCACCAATAACACAGATAAGAATGTCAACATAATGGCTAAAAACATAAATCAACATGAACGTTTAAAACATAAAACCATCATAGTGATCGTCGGAATCAAAGTCATCATCGTAAGGATCCCTCACCACCAGTTGTGATGGGTCAATGTCGTCCACGGTCACTGCAGCTTCCATTGTACTCGTCTCCCCTGGTACAGTTGTCCCCCCTGTGGCCCCTGATGGAGTTGTCTCCCCTGTGGCCGACTTTTCAGTTGCTTCCCTTGCTGCCATGTCCTCATCCTGAGCACAAACCTGTGTATTTGAAGCCTCAGACAACTTTGTCGCAACATCACCTTGAAGTCTGGTCCCTTCCGCATCTCCTTTGTGTTCTACCCCGGTAGCACCGCTGTCTGTTTCTGGGGGAGCTCTGGCGGTGAGAATATAGTCAAACTGGTCGCAGACCCGCTCAAAGTGCGATCCATGCCAGAAAATTTTGCCGCAGGTGCAGCACACGTAAAACTCTTCCACTTTCTCCAGAATCGGCACAGGCACCAAGTCTACCTGAATACCAGCACCGCTCGCAGAAAGAGACAATGTTTGGTAGTTGATGCCTTGCTCGGCGAAGAAAGAAGATATGCTGTATTCCGAGTCGTCCTGGTCTATTGGAGGTGTGGTCTTGTCCGGAGTATTGTCGATGAGTTGTCTTCTCTTGTGCAGCTGCTGCATTCGCTCCCCTGACAGCATCAAGTATCTGTCACTGTTGCAGGTCTACAAGAAAAAAAAACTTGATCAGTAGATAAATAAATGAACAGGGACATACATATGTATAGATATGTATGTAAGCAGAAAAGGGCTGCCCCAAAGAAAATACTGCACCACCTTGTTAACTGTGTTACAAGTCCAAAACGGGAAGGATTGCGTGACATAAAAGTGCTGTTTTTACAGCAAACATCTGGTCCAGTAATTGCTTTCAAACTGTCAAGATATGCTTATATATATATACCAGAGGTACTTTTAAGTAAAATTGCAGATTGCTGTGCACATCAGGCTATCTTTAGAGTACTCCAGACATTGTGTCTGTTATGTTACTATTTTTAGAGTGCTTTGGCCATTGTGTCTGTTATGTTGCTATTTTTAGAGTGCTCCGGATATTGTGTCTGTTATATTGCTATTTTTAGAGTGCTTTGGCCATTGTGTCTGTTATGTTGCTATTTTTAGAGTACTCCGGCAATTATGTCTATTATGTTACTATTTTTAGAGTGCTCCGGCTATTGTGTCTGTTATGTTGCTATTTTTAGAGTGCTTTGGCCATTGTGTCTGTTATGTTACTATTTTTAGAGTGCTTTGGCCATTGTGTCTGTTATGTTGCTATTTTTAGAGTGCTCCGGCCATTGTGCCTGTTATGTTGCTATCTTTAGAGTGCTCCGGCTATTGTGTGTGTTATGTTGCTATTTTTAGAGTACTCCAGCCATTGTGTCTGTTATGTTACTATTTTTAGAGTGCTTTGGCCATAGTGTCTGTTATGTTGCTATTTTTAGAGTGCTCTGGCCATTGTGTCTGTTATGTTGCTATTATTAGAGTGCTCTGCCTATTGTGTCTGTTATGTTGCTATTTTTAGACTGCTCCGGCCATTGCGTCTGTTATGTTGCTATTTTTAGAGTGCTTTGGCCTTTGTGTCTGTTATGTTGCTATTTTTAGAGAGCTTTGGCCAATGTGTCTGTTATGTTGCTATTTTTAGAGTACTCCAGCCATTGTGTCTGTTATGTTATTATTTTTAGAGTGGTTTGTCTGTTATGTTGCTATTTTTAGAGTGCTTTGGCCATTGTGCCTGTTATGTTACTATTTTTAGAGTGCTCTGGCCCATGTGTGTTATGTTACTATTTTTAGAGTGCCCCGGCCATTGTGTCTTATGTTACTATTTTTAGAGTGCTCTGGCCCATGTGTGTTATGTTACTATTTTTAGAGTGCTTTGGCCATTGTGTCTGTTATGCTGCTATTTTTAGAGTACTCCGGCAATTATGTCAGTTATGTTACTATTTTTAGAGTACTCCGGCAATTATGTCTGTGAGTGCTTTGGCCATTGTGTCTGTTATGCTGCTATTTTTAGAGTACTCCGGACATTGTGTCTGTTATGTTACTATTTTTAGAGTAATCTGGCAATTATGTCTTATGTTATTATTTTTAGAGTGCTCTGGCTATTGTGCCTGTTATGTTGCTATTTTTAGAGTGCTTTGACCATTGTGTCTGCTATGTTACTATTTTTAGAGTGCTTTGTCATTGTGTCTGTTATGTTGCTATTTTTAGAGTGCTCTGGCCATTGTGTCTGTTATGTTGCTATTATTAGAGTGCTCCGGATATTGTGTCTGTTGTTGCTATTTTTAGAGTGCTTTGGCCATTGTGTCTGTTATGTTATTATTTTTAGAGTGATGTGGCCAGTGTCAGTTATGTTGCTATATTTAGAGTGCTTTGGCCTTTGTGTCTATGTTGCTATTTTTAGAAAGCTTTGGCCAATGTGTCTGTTATGTTGCTATTTTTAGAGTACTCCAGCCAATGTGTCTGTTATGTTACTATTTTTAGAGTGGTTTGTCTGTTATGTTGCTATTTTTAGAGTGCTTTTGCCATTGTGTCTGTTATGTTACTATTTTTAGAGTGCTCTGGCCCAAGTGTTATGTTACTATTTTTAGAGTGCTTTGGCCATTGTGTCTGTTATGTTGCTATTTTTAGAGTGCTCCGGCCCCTGTGTCTGTTATGTTACTATATTTAGAGTGCTTGGGCCATTTTGTCTGTTATGTTGCTATTTTTAGACTGCTCCGGCCATTGCGTCTGTTATGTTGCTATTTTTAGAGTGCTTTGGCCTTTGTGTCTGTTATGTTGCTATTTTTAGAGAGCTTTGGCCAATGTGTCTGTTATGTTGCTATTTTTAGAGTACTCCAGCCATTGTGTCTGTTATGTTATTATTTTTAGAGTGGTTTGTCTGTTATGTTGCTATTTTTAGAGTGCTTTGGCCATTGTGCCTGTTATGTTACTATTTTTAGAGTGCTCTGGCCCATGTGTGTTATGTTACTATTTTTAGAGTGCCCCGGCCATTGTGTCTTATGTTACTATTTTTAGAGTGCTCTGGCCCATGTGTGTTATGTTACTATTTTTAGAGTGCTCCGGCCATTGTGTCTGTTATGTTACTATTTTTAGAGTGCTTTGGCCATAGTGTCTGTTATGTTGCTATTTTTAGAGTGCTCTGGCCATTGTGTCTGTTATGTTGCTATTTTTAGAGTGCTCCGGCCATTGCGTCTGTTATGTTGCTATTTTTAGAGTGCTCCGGCCCCCGTGTCTGTTGTGTTACTATTTTTAGAGTGCTCCGGCAATTTTGTCTGTTATGTTGCTATTTTTAGAGTGCTCCGGCCATTGTGTCTATTATGTTGCTATTTTTAGAGTGCTTTGGCCGTTGTGTCTGTTATGTTGCTATTTTTAGAGTGCTCCGGCCCCCGTGTCTTATGTTAGTATTTTTAGAGTGCTCCGGCAATTTTGTCTTTGTTGCTATTTTTAGACTGCTCCGGCCATTGCGTCTGTTATGTTGCTATTTTTAGAGTGCTTTGGCCTTTGTGTCTGTTATGTTGCTATTTTTAGAGTGCTTTGGCCATTGTGTCTGTAATGTTGCTATTTTTAGAGTGCTCCGGCCATTGTGTCTGTTATGTTACCATTTTTAGAGTGCTTTGGCCATTGTGTTGGAAATATGCTTTCAGAAGTCACAGTAGAGGGTAGTGGTAGGAGGGGGGGGGGGGGGGGGGGGGTGTCGGCTCTTACCTGGCACCTGGAGAAGATGTCATCCTGAGTGACATGGATGTTGAAGGCAGTGAGAGCCTCCAGCACCTGGTCCTTCAACCCCTGACCCAACACCTCGTAGCAGCCGTGCTCACCTATGCTGGACTGGATCTGCAAACACACAAAATGGAAATGTTTCCCCTTAATTATCTTGTAACTGTATGCAACACACAGGAAGGGGATTTTCTGGTCTTTTTCTTCTTCTTCTGCTGCCTTCCTGAGCTTTTTATATTTAGTCAAGTTTTGACTAAATATTTTAACATCGAGGGGGAATCGAAACGAGGGTCGTGGTGTATGTGCGTCTGTCTGTCTGTCTGTGTGTGTGTGTGTGTAGAGCGATTCAGACTAAACTACTGGACCGATCTTTATGAAATTTGACATGAGAGTTCCTGGGTATGAAATCCCCGAACGTTTTTTTCATTTTTTTGATAAATGTCTTTGATGACGTCATATCCGGCTTTTCGTGAAAGTTGAGGCGGCACTGTCACGCCCTCATTTTTCAACCAAATTGGTTGAAATTTTGGTCAAGTAATCTTCGACGAAGCCCGGGGTTCGGTATTGCATTTCAGCTTGGTGGCTTAAAAATTAATTAATGACTTTGGTCATTAAAAATCTGAAAATTGTAAAAAAAAATAAAAATTTATAAAACGATCCAAATTTACGTTTATCTTATTCTCCATCATTTGCTGATTCCAAAAACATATAAATATGTTATATTCGGATTAAAAACAAGCTCTGAAAATTAAATATATAAAATTTTTTATCAAAATTAAATTGTCCAAATCAATTTAAAAACACTTTCATCTTATTCCTTGTCGGTTCCTGATTCCAAAAACATATAGATATGATATGTTTGGATTAAAAACACGCTCAGAAAGTTAAAACAAAGAGAGGTACAGAAAAGCGTGCTATCCTTCTTAGCGCAACTACTACCCCGCTCTTCTTGTCAATTTCACTGCCTTTGCCATGAGCGGTGGACTGACGATGCTACGAGTATACGGTCTTGCTGAAAAATGGCATTGCGTTCAGTTTCATTCTGTGAGTTCGACAGCTACTTGACTAAATATTGTATTTTCGCCTTACGCGACTTGTTCTTTACTGTCAGGGTCATCTTTTGGTGAGTGTTTTGTGTGTCACAAGAGTTTTTTCTATCCTGCCCCGACCCGAGGGCAGTGTGAGGTTGTTTTTTGTGACCAACACTTATACCTTCTTCTTCTTCTGCGTTCGTGGGCTGAAACTCCCCCGTACACTCGTGTTTTTGCACGAGTGGATTTTTACGTGTATGGCCGTTTTTACCCCGCCATTTAGGCAGCCCTACGCTGCTTTGGGAGGAACACTTATACCAATAATTTTATTATGCGAAACTATTTCAGCTGATAGATTTCCACTGTGCACAGGAAGTTGCCAGGCTGTTGATGTGTGGTACGAGTCCAAGTGGAAGGATGCTCTCATCCCGTGTCTTCTTCTTTCTTCTTCTGCGTTCGTGGGCTCAAACTCCCACGTTGTCGTGTTTTTGCACGAGTGGAATTTTACGTGTATGGCCGTTTTTACCCCGCCATTTAGGCAGCCCTACGCCGCTTTCGGAGGAAGCATGCTGGGTATTTTCGTGTTTCTATAACCCACCGAACTCTGACATGGATTACAGGATCTTTTCCGTGCGCACTTGGTCTTGTGCTTGCGTGTACACACGAAGGGGGATAAGCCATTAAGCAGGTCTGCACATAAGTTGACCTGGGAGATCGGAAAAATCTCCACATTTAACCCACCAGGCGGCCGCGATTCCAACCCTCGACCTTCCGATTAAGAAGCCGACGTCTTACCACCCCGCCACAGCGCGCGCACGTCTCATCCCGTGTCAAATCCTGGACTCATCTGTTGTTGTTATCATGATCGTTTACACGGAAATAAAGGTATGGTCAATTAAAACCAACACATCAAAATAGGAGAAAATGAATGTGGACTTGATACTCACACTGGCAAAGGGCATCCCAGTGGACAGAGCGATGCGGCCTTCCTTCAAGGCAATCTGAAATTAGCCAATGGTCTGTTAGCTGTCAGCTCTTGACAAAACATACTATCTGAAACAATCTGATGAGAACTTCTAAATTCAATTGCAAAAGATAGTGTAGACAAATCCAAAAAATCTGAATACAGTGAACCCCCATTTCAAGGCTTAATAAATCTGAGAAAATCAGATCCTTTAAAGAAGAGGGTCTTCATATGGAGGTAATTCTACAGAGGTTAAGAACAGAAAATCTGACAAAAATATAGTCTTAAAACGGAAGTTCCACTGCTTTGTTGCTGTAGCTCCTAGCAACCACATAGCATTTTATTTTTAAGTGCTGCTTCAAAAAGAATAAACAAACTGAAACACTCACAAAAAAAGACACATACATACAGACACACACACTGACAGACAGACACACACACACAAAGCCACATGGGGGTACCTGAAAAAAGCAGTAAATAACTGAAAAATTAACCAACCACAGCCCCCCCTAACCCCCCCCCCCCCCCCCCCCCAAAAAAAAAGGTAGGGGGGCAAAGAAAATAAAAGTTACGGCCCTACCTGAACCATTTCAGAGTGAGGGGCATGGTCGTCAAGCATTTTGACGTCGGCGCCACAGATCCTGAGCTGATATCCCAGACCCACCAGACTGCTGTCAACAATCACACGGAACTCACTCACAGACATGGGTGGATAGTTACGGGGTTTGGGCAACGGCTTGCGACCTGGAACCTGAAAACCATCAGCATTTTTACATGTCAAAGTATTCATTTTAATGAACAGTACTGTGTTGTTATTATTGTTATTGTTAACAGCAGAAATTCAAGTTTGCCCTATCAAGCTTTTTTTTGTCAAGACACATGGCTCATCACTTTATTGCGCTAAACCTGGGGCATTTACCTGTAGAGGAGGTATCCGTGGCCTTTTTAAGTAACTGACGTACCTGGGATCAACACACTGAGTTCATCTCTTGAGGTAAATGATTGGGGCAAAAGACAGTATAAGCAAAGCTAAGGAGTAAATTCACACACACTGAAATTTCTAGTCAAATCAAAGTTAACATCAAAGGTAACAGTGAAATTCCTGTTGCAATCATGAGAATCAACATAAACACAATACATACGCCAGATTCTAGTTCCCTGATAAACAATTGTTTGTGGAAATGTCTACCCATGCAACATTCTACTGGTTTTTTGTTGCTGGTGGGTTTTTTCCTAGCAGGTTTGAAAATTCCAGAGAAATCAACAACAAAAAACTTAAACCGTCCTTCCAGTAAGACATAAGACAAAACACAGCACACATCAATCCAAAGAGAAAAGTAAAAAAATAAGCATTCTACCTTCTGTGCTTTCTTTGTGGCCTTAGCCTTGCGGCGCTCATTCTTGGACGGGCTGAGCCACTTGAGGGAGAGGGCGGGCTCCAGGTTAATTTCCACCTGCCGTTCCTGAGCTGTCTTGCACAGGTTCTCGTACAGCTCCAACAGAACGTAAGCATCCAGTGCTGTGTGGGGACAAAGAAAGAAAATAATGATACATGTATTTCAATATGGAGCAGCGTGGATCAAGTGTAATCATGGCTGTTTCCTTGGAAATTGCACCCCTGAAGATGGAATACAGCTGATGGCAGCATGCGTACACATACACAATATGGGGAAATTTGTAAAATGTGCCAGAAAGATATTTGTAAAATGTGCCAGAAAGTGAATTAAGCCTGACTTTGCAAGAGCAGAGTTGGTGGGCATTTAATAATGCTACAAAAATATTAAAAAAATACTACAACCCCAAAATGTAAGGGTACACAGATGTATTCTCACTACACTTATTACTGTGGAAAGCTGGTAGAACTGACCTGCGTAAGTGACCTGTGCCGGCCTGAGCGGGCGACGTTCCCAGTCCGACATCTGCTCTGACTTGCACAGAGGTTTACCCAGACACTGCTTCACTAGCTGGCTCAAACCCTGGGACCCTGTGGATGAGAGAGAGAGAGAATAAGGTTATGTTAAAGCTAAAGATATATAGGTCATCCTCAGAATACTGTCCCAGAGGGGAAGTGGGGGGGGGGGGGGGGGGGGGAGGGGGAGGTGGCAAATGACCTACTTCAAGAAAGAAATACAACCATCATTTTCACCAAATCAAGAATATGTTGCATCTGCATGGGTGGGACTAAAAAATGTCATGAGTCCTGAAGATATTTAAGGGGGGGGGGGGGGGGGGATTTGTATAATTAACAACAACAAAAACGTCACCACAGACATTACGAATCCGGATTTTCGGCATATACCGGAAGAATCCCACTCATGCATCTATTGTGGGTCTGAAACAATAAGGTTATTTGTTTCTAAAAAGATAGAGGGACTTCATCCAGTCCCAGTCAGACATCTGTGCAGACTGGAGACACTGAGGTTAAAGCTGAGGGAGCTAATTACACATAGAAATGATCAGCTTTTGTTCAGTTCCAGGGATTCCATGCATCCACTTTAAGTCACACATCTGCAGTGAATGCATCCCCTACTGTGTGAATGTGTCTGGAGTTTTCTCGAGTATTCAAGTCTTCCACTCTGTCCCATGATCCACTGCCCAAGTCTCACAGCACACCACAATTTACTAGCAGGTTTCTTCTAATGGGAGAGGCCTAACATTCTAACCACGGCTATATCATATAACCAGTGATGGCGCTAGTATTTTTTCAAACCGGTACGCAAACTTTTATGATGCAGTCCAGGAAAAAACTAGTAAGAGTCCAACTCAGGGTACTGGTTTTGTTGTTTTACCAGCGAAAAAACCAGGAAGTTCTAAAAATCAACCGGTAGGTCCTACGGGCAGCCAATTTTGTTCCGGTATTGTCTCATTTCAACCGGTAAAATACCGGTTAACGCCAATACTGTATAACTGAACATGCATACCAGCATGGTTGGTTGGCTATGTAGAACCGACATGCCAGCATACCAATACTATAAGGTATGTCAACATGTCGGCAAACTCACCCGCAACATTCTCTGTTTCGTCTGCTCCGTCATCATCCTTCTCCTTTCTTCTGCTTGATCGGCTGTCTTCAATGATCTCTCCATGCTCGTCTACAGCATTCATGTCAAAGGAATGTTCTGGAACCTTGAACACCTGGTGTGACAAAAAAACAAAAACATAATAAGAATAGAAAAGCAAAAAACTTCTGAGTTTATACCTAGTGTTTCTCAGTCTCAAAGGATGCCGTGTTCTTTTTTCTGTGTTGTTAGTTTGTTTGCGATTACTATTTACTCTCATTTTGGTGTAAATAGCGAGTAAATGCAATGTCATTCTCCCCAAGATCAAGGACATACCACATTACTGAATATAGGATCAAAACAGTGATTCCTTTCCTCAACTAAGGTTGCAATGTACCTTCTATTTTGAAGACCATTTTTCAGTGAAGAAAGTGAAATTTGGCTCCAACGAGCGTTGATGGAAAAAGACAGTGTTAGTCTGAAGAAAAAAATTTGTATCAAACTTCTAGTGACCCAAGCCAACTTACATTTTTTGCAAACACCTCAATGTCTACGACCCGTTTCATTTTGTGCATGACGTCCCTCACAGCTGGAAAACTCCTCACAAGCATGCGCAGGTCGGTTGCAAGCCCAAACCCTGAAACATACAACAGACTATCACATATGGAACAGAAAAGTCATGGGCAGGGTACAAAACTGTTACATTGTCAATTTACGTAGTTATATTCAGTGAAACAATTAGTAAAATAGATGTAGTCTAAAAAGATTGATCAATGAAGAAAAAAAGATTCTACAACAAATCTCAATTTTAACTAATCCGACCCTCTGTTACGTACCACCCATTTGGGTGACACCCTACAACAAATCTCAATTTTAACTAATCCGACCCTCTGTTACGTACCACCCATTTGGGTGACACCCTACAACAAATCTCAATTTTAACTAATCCGACCCTCTGTTACGTACCACCCATTTGGGTGACACCCTACAACAAATCGAAATTTTAACTAATCCGACCCTCTGTTACGTACCACCCATTTGGGTGCCACCCTACCACAAATCTCAATTTTAACTAATCCGACCCTCTGTTACGTACCACCCATTTGGGTGCCTCCCTACAACAAATCTCAATTTTAACTAATCCGACCCTCTGTTACGTACCACCCATTTGGGTGCCACCCAACAACAATTCTCAATTTTAACTAATCCGACCCTCTGTTACGTACCACCCATTTAGGTGACACCCGACAACAAATCTCAATTTTAACTAATCCGACCCTCTGTTATGTACCACCCATTTGGGTGCCTCCCTTCAACAAATCTCAATTTTAACTAATCCGACCCTCTGTTACGTACCACCCATTTGGGCGACACCCTACAACAAATCTCAATTTTAACTAATCCGACCCTCTGTTACGTACCACCCATTTGGGTGCCACCCTACCACAAATCTCAATTTTAACTAATCCGACCCTCTGTTACGTACCACCCATTTGGGTGCCACCCTACAACAAATCTCAATTTTAACTTTTGTTTGTTCGTTCATGGGGTGAAATTCCCACGGCTTTTACGTGTATGACCGTTTTTACCCCGCCATTTAGGCAGCCATACGCCGTTTTCGGAGGAAGCATGCTGGGTATTTTCGTGTTTCTATAACCCACCGAACTCTGACATGGATTACAGGATTTTTTCGTGGGCACTTGGTCTTGTGCTTGCGTGTACACACGGGGGGTGTTCGGACACCGAGGAGAGTCTGCACACAAAGTTGACTCTGAGAAATAAATCTCTAGCCGAACGTGGGGACAAACTCACGCTGACAGCGGCCAACTGGATACAAATCCAGCGCGCTACCGACTGAGCTACATCCCCGCCCTCAATTTTAACTAATCCGACCCTCTGTTACATATCACCCATTTGGGTGACACCCAGTTTCGCTTTGTGCACCTCAGCCATGGAAAATACTTTTGTCTAAGACTCACTCTCTCAAGTAATGGGAAAAACAAATCCTTCATGTGAACTGCACATTATAATGTGAAACTATTATATTACAGTGCAATCCCTCTTTTAAGACCCACCAATTTAAGACTCCCTCCCTCCTGTTTTCTCAGATTTTCTGTAAATCAACCCCAATTTTAAGACTAAATACCTCTTTCTAAGACCTGATTTTCTCAGATTTGTAAAGGTCTTAAAAGGTTGGGGGGGTCCACTGTACCTAAAGTCAGGTTGGTCTCATCACAGAATATAGCGGTGGCCAGTTTCTGCCAACCAGCCGTATCCAGGACATCTGCCAGTCTGTTTGCGTCCAACAGGTAGGCATGGTCGCGGGTAGCCACTTGTAACAGCGCAACTCTGCAACAATCCCAATACAGTAAAACCTGCATCTAGCGGACCCTTATTTCGGCGGACACCTTAGCATAACGGACAATTCAAGTGAGGACGGATGTATTTTACACTCAAAAACACCTTAAAAGAGCGAACACCTCAAAGGCGCGGACGCGGACACCCTTTTTTGGTCCCGATTGGGTTCGTTACTTGTAAACAACAGACAAACCCTTGAAGCAGACAGCTTTTAGCAGACGCTGGTCCGCCATCTTGGTTCTGCAAATACAATCTCGCTGGCGATGTGAACGCGCGAGAAGCTTATTTTGTAAGCCAATGACAGCACTTGAAAGAAGTTGATTTTTGTATGGTGCACGCTCATTGGTGGATGCCGTGAACTCACAAACATTTGCATTTTGGGTTTCTACTTTCTGTACTGTGATGCATCTTCTTCTCATCCTTCGTCTTCGTCTCATCATGCCAAAACGAACATTTTTGACTTTAGAAGAGAGAGTCGATGTCATAAAGAAATTGGACAAGGGGCTGTCCGTTCGAAAAGTTGCTGATGAGCTGAATTGCGGAAAAACTCAAATTTCCAACATAAAAGCTGATCGAACACAAATTCTCAGTCAGTGGGAATCCGGTGCCAGATCGACGGCAAAATGTGTTGAGAAGAAAAACAACCTATGATGAGTTGAACGAAGAACTCTTTGAGTGGTTTTCAACAACTCGATCAAAGAATCTTCCCCTGAATGGCCCATTGCTTCAGTTCGTAAGAAACCGATTCCACCTCTCTCTCTCTCTCTCTCGCTCGCTCGTTCTCTCTCTCTCTCTTGACTTTTTCCGCAAACCCCAGTGATAAACTTACTGATTGTGGTTTTGTACATACATGTTGCAGACTATCCTTGAACTTTTTCTTATTTGTCACTTTCTGTATGACTAATGCACAGTTTGTAATTTTTATTAACAATTGTTTTTCTGAACATCAAGTTTGGTTTTCATTTTTATCACATGTAATGAAAAAAAATCAAAGAACTAAACATGCATAGACACTCTATTTACATTTATATATAAACATGCACACATACATACAATAAAACTACATGTACCACTAACAAACAATCATGTAATTCATTTGGCCGTTTGTTTTTTTTTCTCCAAAAAAATGTTGGCACATTCATATTCATAAGAAAGGACACCTTGCTACAAAGGACAGTGGCAAGGCTCCCCAAGAGCGTCCTTTGCTCGCAGGTTATACTGTAAATATAAATATTCTTTTTTTCCTTTTCTTTGAGAATTGAGACAAAGCTTACAAAAATAACCATATATATGAGTACCTGTCATGAGCACGGCTGTTTCTTTCAGCCTGCCTGCCCACACTCAGTTTCCCGAAACTTTCCCTGCTGCCAGCGAGCGCTGATAAGCGCAGCGACAGCCCAGGCCGGAGTTCTAAGATTACCACAGGGTGAGAAAGCGATAACAGCGGTTGTGTGGCACTGGCATATCACAGCTGGGAAAACGTGTACTTTTTGTTTGTTACCTTTACTTATCGTCTCGTTTGTGTGGCTATTGCAAAACGGACACCAGCTGAGAGAGGACATTCTGACCTACACATCGATGTCAAACACGATGTGAATGGTTTTCAAGAGTCTGCACCACAGAGAGTTTGAATAAAGAGGAAAAATCAGGGCTGAGTCGTGTGTTTGATTGTGTGTGTGAGACATGCAACATTTAAACGACAATAGAGATCGAATTATAGTTCTCACAACAAGGAAACATACATGCTGACAAAGTTTAGCATGCCTTGAATAAGAACAACTGACCTGTATTTAGGCATCCTGATGGGGGTAGTTGTAGCGGGGCTCAGAAATAGGTCACTGACACGCTATTAGCTTGCGGAGGGGAGGAAGGTATAACGGTATTCCACAGGCACTCGCTTAGCCCACTCAGATTACAGTGCAGGGATAACAGAGTTCCACTCATGTCAGATCGACACAGTTGTCACAATAGCACGTTTGTTGATATTACACAAATTATTGAGTTCACAAAGCAAAAAGACTGAACATTAATGTCAAACACACTTTGTAATTCATGCCAAAAACACTTTTATGGCATGACAAATAACAGGACGACAGTACGTAGAAATGCAGTTTATGTTGTTTTCCTCTTCTGTACAGCTGGTATCACAGAGTGGAGTGTAGGTGACACGAGGGTCATATGCTCGGTCATTATTAACCTGAGCTTTGCCTCCTCCGTTTGCAGTCCGTATGTTCTGCTTTTTAAAATGTTTACTGTGGCGTGTGTTTCTTCTCCTCCCTGTTCGCCGTACTTACCCACGGAATACGCGCTATATAAGCTTCATATTGATTGATTGATTGAAGTCAATACAGCGACACTCCAAGATGTGAATTTTGGGAATAATTTTGCTGGGGAAGTTGAGCTGAAAGAATGTCATGTAGCCGTTGATGTTTTTAGTGATGCTTTGCAAGGTGTTGACAGTCCTGTAGGGTTGCATGTGAGATACATCTCTGTGGATTTGGGAGTACAGTTTGTTCTGTCCCCAGTTATTTCCGTACCGTACTTTCATTTCATTGTGTATGTTCGCGTGAATATCATTTCCTTTTGCGTGATTGTGGTAGAAAGTCAGCGTGTCGTCAGTCCAGTGTTTACGTCATTATAAACGTCACTCTTTAGTCGTCACTCATTCGTTTCGCCCTCAGCGGCTTCGTTCATTGTTCCTTTGTGTTTCCACAGTTTTTGTAAGTATTTACCCAGTGATTTTGATCCTTATTTTCTTGTAGTTACCACAGTTTGTGTAAGCTTTTAGTCATTGATTTGTGTATCTTATTCACGCCTATATTTCTTCTATCGATGCTCGTGATCGTTTGTTTGCGTGACAGTGACTGACCGTTGTCCTCTAACTGACCGTTGTCCTCTGTTTCCTTTTCAGTTTCACCGTATCATCACTCTGTATCAAGCATCATTAATAAAGTGTTGAGTTTCACTGTGATTTGTGACAGAGTGTTCGTTTGGTGACATTATCTGTTCTGAGACAGAATAGTGAAAAAAAACTAGAGACATGTCAGAACACACCAGTAGATCGAAAGTTCCATCGCAGAGCATCCATTCCGTCAGCACATCATTGTCTTGCATTGCTGCTCGAACACGAGCCAGAGCCCGAGCAGCGCAAGTGAAGGCACAATATGCCCGGCGGAAATTGGAACTCTCGAAGAGACAGTCAGCCTTCGAAGAAGAGACGGCCATCACAGAGGCCAGAAATTGCAGAAAGAAGAAAGATTGGGAAGCGGAATTAACTTTACTCGAAGCAGAGGAAGATGCCGCTGCAGAGGAGGCAGAGGCTTCAGTCCTTGAGGCCTGGGAAGGTGGATCTACCCCAGCTCATTCTCCGCCTATGTCTCCACCCCCTTCCGTTGCTCCCTCTCAACGTTTGCCCACTTCCGCTGGTCCTGGTCCTTTGCCCTCTCATGCTAACTTCGACGCTCAGAGCAGAACACAGCAGTATGTGAACAGCCTTCCCAATGACATTGAATCTAAAGTGAGCAAGCATAGAGATGACTACACGTCGGATGACTTCACGTCAGTTCATTCATCGGCAAGGTTCATCAACAACAACAACAACAGCAACAACAGCAACAACAGCAATGTTAAATTTAACCGTAGCAGCAGCTACAACTGCAACCACCCGCATGAAGAGCTGTCCAAGTTTCTTTTGAAGAAAGATCTTCTGCTTAACCGCTTGTCAGTCTTCAACGAAGAACCAGGAGCCTTCCCAGCGTGGAAAATCTCGTTCAAGAGCGTCATGGTTGAGCTTGGAACGACGCCACAGGAAGAGCTTGATCTGCTTGTAAAATATCTCGGGCCAGAGTCAGGAAGGTATGCACGTAGCATGCAAAGTTCAAGCGCTGGCAACCCACGCAATGGTCTTCAGCTTCTCTGGGAACGACTAGAAGAAAGATTTGGTTCACCTGAACTGATCGAAGCACACCTCAAGGCTAAAATCCATGCTTTCCCTCCCGTCACCAAAGACAATAGAAAGTTGTTCGATCTGTGTGACCTCATGGACGAGATCTACGCTGCCAAGGAAAACCCCAGCCTTATGCTTTTGTTTTCAATTTATGACACGTCATCAGGGGCAAACTTGATCGTGGAGAAGCTTCCTCACTTCCTGAAGCAGAAATGGATCAGCGTGGCAGCAAACTACAAGAGTCAGCACAAGGTTGCCTTCCCACCCTTCTCCGTTCTGCTGAAGTTCGTGCGAGATATGAGCAAAATCTACAACGATCCTGCTTTTCAGCTGGATAATCCAGTCAAGAACAATCACCATGTTGACGTCCGGACTCGGATGTCGGGCATCGTCGCTGATAACTCTGACTTTAGCAAAGTGTGTCCTATCCACAAGACACAGCATCAACTTCCAGTGTGCAAGAAATTTGCGTCGATGACTTTCGAAGAGAAAAGATCTCTACTGAAGGAGAAAAACCTCTGTTACAGGTGCCTTCTTCCTGACCATGCAGTCAAGCAATGTAAGGCCACTGTGAAATGTGAAAAGTGCGGCAAGGGTCACCTCACGGTGATGCATCGCATGTCAGCCTATGACCCTGCCAATCGAAGTCCTCCAGCTGACCAAAGTTCTTTCCCCTTCCGCTCATCGCATGGCGGGGAGAATACGTCAGTTAACGTGAACAATCGTTGTACTGCGCTGTGTGGCAGCATCGACGCCAGCAGGTCGTGTGGTAAAATTGTTCCAGTACGCATCTTTTCCCCCATTCAACCGAGCAAATCGATGCAGGTCTATGCAGTGATAGACGACCAGAGCAACCGCTCACTGGCATCACCGGCTCTTCTAGATGGTCTTGGCATCTCTTCTGATGAACTTGTGTACACACTGACGTCCTGCTCTGGTTCCTACAGCATGAGTGGACGCAGAGTTTCAGGTCTGTGTGTGCAGTCTCTCGATGCCCAAACCACGCTGAATCTGCCTTCTCTCATTGAGTGTGACAAGATCCCTGAAGAGCGCTCAGAAATCCCCACCCCTGAGGTCGCTCAGTGTCACGCCCACTTGCAGAGGCTTGCAGCGGTTATCCCCCCGAGCGATGCGCGATTGCCTATCGGAATCCTTATAGGGAGAGATTTGCCTGAGGCACACCATGTGCTCGACCAGATCATTGGCCCGCCTTCGTCCCCTTTCGCCCTACGCCTCCGTCTCGGCTGGGTGATCATTGGCGATGTATGTCTGCAGCACAAATCGACATCAGTCAATACCAAGAAGACCAGCGTCGACCAAGGTCACGACTCTGTCTTTGAGCCTTGTCGCAATCACATCAAGCTGTGTGAAGTCGATGAAATAGCCCCTGACCTCTTCAAGAGAACCTCGGAAGATGAAACAGTGGCCATGTCCATCGAAGACAAACGGTTCCTGTCCGTCATGGACAACCACTTTCAAAAGAACAGTCAAGGCAGATGGTCTCAACACGCACGACAAGAGGCGGATCTGCAAACGCCAAACGTTGGGCCATTCTGTTCACATGCTTGGCAACTCGCGCCATTCATCTCGAGGTGGTCGAGGACATGTCCAGCTCCTCCTTCATCAATGCGTTGCGTCGTTTCATCGCCTTGCGGGGACCAGTCATAGAGCTACGTAGTGACAGAGGAACGAACTTTGTAGGTGCAGCAGGCGAACTTCAACTGGACACTCTTTTCCAAGAAAATACCCCAGTTACACAGTATCTCAGCAAGTCTAGAATCAAATGGAAGTTCAACCCGCCCCACGCCTCTCACATGGGCGGGTCCTGGGAACGTATCATCGGTGTTGTCCGCAGAGTCCTAGACGCCCTGCTGCTGGATGCTAAGCAAAAGACCCTTACACACGAAGTACTGTGTACTTTTATGGCTGAAGTGTGTACCATAGTTAACTCCAGACCCATCGTACCCATATCCCATGATCCAGACTCGCCTCTGATTTTGACACCGGCGATGCTTCTAACTACAAAGCATGGGCAAGAACACGTTCCTTTCGACTCCACTGACATGAAACAAACGTACCAAGCACAGTGGAAACATGTCCAAGTACTATCCAATTTGTTTTGGAGTCACTGGAAACAAGAATACTTGCAAAATTTGCAACAGAGAAGAAAGTGGGATTCTGTCAAAGATGCGGTCAAAGAAGGTGACGTTGTTCTGTTGAAGAAAAGTGAAGAACACAGACTGTACTGGCCAGTAGGCATAGTGACACGCACTTTTCCAAGCAAGAGTGATGATCTAGTACGAACAGTGGAAATTCGTCTGGTAACAAAGGAAGGACCGGTGCTATATATTCGTCCAGTAACAGAAATTATCCCACTGCTGTGACCTTGTCCCTTCAACTGTAACGCAGATGTTTGCAGAATCTGACATTCTCTTTCAGAACCCTGGATTTTTATGTCTTTTTTGAATTCTCAAAATTTGCATGTTGGTTCGCGGATAGTTTGAAAATTGCCGCTCTATGATATGAAGAATATTCTATAGTTTTTGGAGAGTTGGTCGAGTGTTCCATTTTACCGTACTATTTTTTGGAGAGTTGGTCGAGTGTTCCATCTTCCTGTACTATTTTGGAGAGTTTGTCGAGAGATATTTTTAATTTTACATGTTAGTGTTAGTGAAAGTTTTTAACTTTCAGGCGGGGAGTGTTCTGTCCCCAGTTATTTCCGTACCGTACTTTCATTTCATTGTGTATGTTCGCGTGAATATCATTTCCTTTTGCGTGATTGTGGTAGAAAGTCAGCGTGTCGTCAGTCCAGTGTTTACGTCATTATAAACGTCACTCTTTAGTCGTCACTCATTCGTTTCGCCCTCAGCGGCTTCGTTCATTGTTCCTTTGTGTTTCCACAGTTTTTGTAAGTATTTACCCAGTGATTTTGATCCTTATTTTCTTGTAGTTACCACAGTTTGTGTAAGCTTTTAGTCATTGATTTGTGTATCTTATTCACGCCTATATTTCTTCTATCGATGCTCGTGATCGTTTGTTTGCGTGACAGTGACTGACCGTTGTCCTCTAACTGACCGTTGTCCTCTGTTTCCTTTTCAGTTTCACCGTATCATCACTCTGTATCAAGCATCATTAATAAAGTGTTGAGTTTCACTGTGATTTGTGACAGAGTGTTCGTTTGGTGACATTATCTGTTCTGAGACAGAATACAGTTCATTTAGTGTCTGGAACCTTTCGCTGATGTCATCTGCCTGTGCATGCAAAGTGTGGTCATCTGTAGACTGCATTCTTCCCATCCGACTGAAGCAGCTTTTACACATTGTTTTGGAGTGCTTCAGATCTTGACCTTCTTTAATTTTCTGTCCATACTGGTTAATTTCTTGAATGTAGTTTCTGCACTTTATTGCTTTGCAAGGGTCGTCGTACCGTTTTCTCGCTCTACAGCCACATATTCTGCAGATACGATGTAGTCTCTCTTCGTGTAAATCTCTTGTATGTAGACGATCTTCCATTGCTATCCGTTATATCGTACGTGTCACGCTCACGCTTGTAACTTTCTCACACTATTAGCACACACATGAAAAACATATTAACTGTCAAGTTTTTCTTCTTTTTCTTTCCTTCTTTGATTCCTTCTTTATTTCAACAAAGGTTGGTCTCCAAAACAAAAGAAGTAATAGCTAGCACAGACCAGAACAAACCGTTTGTTGCACGTTTGTTGATTAAAATCAACAACGAAATGAACGAATAAAACTACACTGGCATACCTTGATATTCAACACTACACAAAAATTAAAGTAAATCTTCTCAAATGCTGTTTTGAACAGTCTACAATCCATGAACAACTCAGTAAATATAATCCGCGGAACTGAAGTTGAGAGTTGAAGCAAGTGTATCCTTTATTCTAACTGCATGGTGTGAACATCTCCCTGGGGGTATCTTATCTTGGCCAAGCAGTCTACAAATTCCATTTAAGCTGACTCACGCTACTCAAACACCCCCCCCCCCCCCTCCATTCACCTCAATTAGCTGTGCGAATGTCTGGCATCGGTCACAGGGTACCGTTATACCTTTCACCCCTCGGCTAGCTAGTAACGTGTCAGTGACCTATTTCTGAGCCCCGCTACAACTACCCCCCATCAGGATGCCTAAATACAGGTCAGTTGTTCTTATTCAAGGCATGCTAAACTTTGTCAGCATGTATGTTTCCTTGTTGTGAGAACTATAGTTCGATCTCTATTGTTGTTTAAATGTTGCATGTCTCACACACACAATCAAACACACGACTCAGCCCTGATTTTTCCTCTTTATTCAAACTCTCTGTGGTGCAGACTCTTGAAAACTATTCACATCGTGTTTGACATCGATGTGTAGGTCAGAATGTCCTCTCTCAGCTGATGTCCGTTTTGCAATAGCCACACAAACGAGACGATAAGTAAAGGTAACAAACAAAAAGTACACGTTTTCCCAGCTGTGATATGCCAGTGCCACACAACCGCTGTTATCAATTTCCCACGCTGTGGTAATTTTAGAACTCTGGCTTGGGCTGTCGCTGCGCTTATCAGCGCTCGCTGGCAGCAGGGACAGTTTCGGGAAACTGAGTGTGCGGCCTGAAACAGGCGTGTGAGGTGACATACCTGAAAACCCAAAGTGTCCACTCATAGCAGCGAGATTATGGTTACGCTAACAGACAGTGAGACAAAAGAATGAGTTCTTTATTCAGAGGCATCTTCTTATCTGCCATGCTCTACATAACACTCAAAGTATTGCTGTATAAGGAAAATGAAGGGGCGATATAAAACTGCAAACTTGTAAATGTTAGCATCTCTGTTCTCACCTTTCCTGCCTGCCAATAAAGCCAGGTCTCCATTCCGAGTCAAAGCCAATCACTGTACCAGGCTGCAAAACAACAATCACTGAATCAATAACATAACACTCTATCACCAGCCAGGTCTCCATTCCGAGTCAAAGCCAATCACTGTACCAGGCTGCAAAACAACAACCACTGAATCAATAACATAACGCTCTATCACCAGCCAGGTCTCCATTCCGAGTCAAAGCCAATCACTGTACCAGGCTGCAAAACAACAATCACTGAATCAATAACATAACGCTCTATCACCACAACAGCATTCTTAGACAGAACACTACTGTCCACCAGACAGGTATCAAAATGAAGACAAAAACAATGAAATAACGTGGGTCTGCCAAAACTGCGAAAACCGGACACCCTTGGAAGACAGTTCCTGCAGACAGTGTCCAAGCATTACAGATGTCATGACAGGAATATTTTTCATTTAGATTACTTTTTTGTCCCATCACTTGAAATTTCAGGTGGCTTCCTCCTAGAGGAAAGCTACCAGCAACAGAGTTGCGCTACTCAGGTGTGTGTTTGTGTTAAGGTGTAATCGACCAGCCACAAGCATTATACTGGCGAAATGACCCAGGTCTTTAACGTGCCAAGGTGGTGACACAGGGGTGGGATGTGGATACCATCTCTAAAACTGCATTTAAAGGTGATTGGTGTCCGATCCGGCCCAGATTTGAATCCGTGACCCGAGGATCACTTATCCAGTGCTCTACCAACTGAGCTACCAGTCCCAGTCCCAGCCCCTCCTGATAGTAGACAAAGGTACAATGCAGGTATCACAGGATCAAGAAACTTTTTCAAACTTCTTCTTCTGCTGCGTTCATGGGCTGAAACTCCCATGTACACTTGTGTTTTTTGCACGAATGTGTTTTAACATGTATGACCATTTTTACCCTGTCATTTAGGCAGCCATACACCATTTTCGGGGGAAAACAAAGTTGTTTTTTAGGTGGCCTGTCATTGGAGGTGCCCTCTCATAGGACGGGCCTCACGTGACAGGTACTATTGTACACCTAAAACAAACAACAACATCACTGCAGGGGGTGTCACAGTATCAAGAAGAAACGAGCATCACCTGTAGAATCTTGGCATAGAAGTCTTGCAGCTGTTCCTCAGTCTCCACCAGTGAGATCTGATCTTCGTGGAGTGCCAGCGGGTAGTAAAAGCCCATCATCTCGCTCACAGACATCGTGTTTCCGTCAGCGTCCCAATCCTCCTCGTCTGCCGCTGTCACTGGGACATAGTCTTTGGAACCCGGCTGCTGTTGTTTTTCTTTGGCTTCTCTGTTTGGGAGAATGAGATGGTAAAATGTTGAATGTGATGGTGGGAAAATTAAAAAATGTCTTTGTGTTCCTATGATAAAGAAGAGTACTTCATGGTATTGATGGCTCAGTGTGTGTGTGCGTGTGTGTGTGTGTGTGTGTGTGTGTGTGTGTGTGTGTGTGTGTGCATGCGTGCGTGCGTGTGAGTGTGCATACCTGCTCATCTGTTTATGTCTGGGTATAAGAGTGAGAAATAGTCTGCATTTGGGAGCGAAATTCTGAAAATAACTTTGTCGGGTTCTTATGGGTTGTGGAAGAGATGATTTCCCTTGGAAACATTGATGCAAGCTACATGTGACCTTGTAGGCCAATCAGTAACGAGAAGTGTGTTGCCACATGTGGTCGCTGGATCTGTGCACCGAGGGACACGATCACATCCCTGATCCGCAATGCCGATTGTCAGCTCCGATGTGCGTACTTTCGCACAAAAATAGCACTAAATAGAGCTGATAGTGCAGAAACCATAGATCAGAGCTAATTCTCACAGGAAAAACAAATCATTGCATGATTTTACTGGCAGTTATCCACAACCATGTGCGGACAAGCAGCTCGCTAGTGATTGGCTTCAATGCCACGTGTAGCTTGCCTGAACCAAACCAATCAAGGAAAAGCAACTCTTCCATAACCCATAAAAACCATGACAGAGTTATTTCAGAAAACATCTATTGAAACCAGTTATTTTACAGCGACCAAACTAATCAAATGTAGTTTTGAGACGAGCATTTGGCTTTGCCTTAGGCGCTAGGGTCGGTGTAACTTACACCTCTTCGTATCAGCCTGCCTTGAAGGTGAGGACAGATGTCCAGAACAACGCAGTGCAGCTTCCTTGAATGAGGGAGCAGTGTTCGGTATAGAACCTGAGCTAAACATTGGCGGGTACTGCTCACGACCCAGCACACGGCACTGTAAACATTCCCCCTCCCTTCACCTCTCTCGCCATCATCACTCCTACCCTTGGTCTCATAACTAAAGTAATAACCAACAAAAATCCTCACCTGAGCTCCAACACGGCAGACGGCCGTTTATCTTCAGGCAGCGCAAAGCGGTCCGCCCAGTACAAGGCCTCATCAGTGTGGTTGCTATAGACCAACAGTTGCACCAGATTTTCTTGCAGGAATGCGTTTGTTCCCACGCTTTCCTGGACAAACAACACAAGAAAACCGAAGTTTAACGTCATTATTTGAATTTAAAAATACTTTTTTTTTTTAGTGCAATAGCCCAAACACACACTCTTACTGCAGGCTTTTAGGCTATTGTCTTCTTAGCTTTGAACACAGTATGGACTGGTTCGGTAGAGTATTCTTCGCAAGAAAGTCCATAGCTCATGCATCAGTTTTATTCAGAACTGTCTGAATGGCATTCTCCAACAAAATAGTGTGGACCATAGCCAAGTTGCATTAGGAAATACTTTATGCTTAGTAGGCATCCTATTTTGTTGGTTTAATTTTTTTTGCTCTTCTCCAATTTTTTTTTTTGTATGCAGCTCGATCTTCATGTCCTTCCATTTTCTTTCTGGCTTATTCACACATACACACACACACACACACGCACAAACACACACACATGCAAACACACACACCCACACATACACAACATAGTATGCCATACCTCAATCAGTTCTCGGAAGGGTCCGTGTCCCATTCCTTGCTGCAAACAAATAATAGTTACTTTTAAGAACATCTGGCAACTTATCATTTTCTTTGTTTCACTGCTATTTGATTGTGCTGAACCTTAAAAGTTAAACCATGTAGTGCTACATTTACCTGTGATAAGAGAACGTTTTACAGACTTGCAGAGAGTGTCTTTACATTGGCAGGTGTCATTGGGCGGGGATGTAGCTCAGTCGGTAGCGCGCTGAATTTGTATCCAGTTGGCCGCTGTCAGCGTGAGTTCGTCCCCACGTTCGGCGAGAGATTTATTTCTCAGAGTCAACTTTGTGTGCAGACTCTCCTCGGTGTCCGAACACCCCCCTGTGTGTACACGCAAGCACAAGACCAAGTGCGCACGAAAAAGATCCTGTAATCCATGTCAGAGTTCGGTGGGTTATAGAAACACGAAAATACCCAGCATGCTTCCTCCGAAAGCGGCAGGGTAAAAACGGTCATACACGTAAAAGCCGTGGGAGTTTCAGCCCATGAACGAACAAACAAAAGGCAGGTGTCATTACCCAACAGGTATACACTGGAACCCCCCCCCCCTTTTAAGATCTCCACAAATCTGAGAAAATCATGTCTTAGAAGAGTTAGAGTCTTAAAATGGGGGTAAATTTACAGAGAAAATCTGACAAAACAGAGTCCTTCTTCTTCTGCATTCGTGGGCTGAAACTCCCACGTACACTCGTGTTTTTTTGCACGAGTGGAATTTTACGTGTATGACCGTTTTTTACCCTGCCATTTAGGCAGCCATACGCCGTTTTCGGAGGAAGCATGCTGGGTATTTTCGTGTTTCTATAACCCACCGAACTCTGACATGGATTACAGGATCTTTTCGTGCGCACTTGGTCTTGTGCTTGCGTGTACACACGGGGGTGTTCGGACACCGAGGAGAGTCTGCACACAAAGTTGACTCTGAAAAATAAATCTCTCGCCGAACGTGGGGACGAACTCACGCTGACAGCGGCCAACTGGATACAAATCTAGCGCGCTACCGACTGAGCTACATCCCCGCCAAAAGGGCGGTTCCACTGTACTATAGAAATCAGTTGATTCTATAGCGCCATCGGCCCCTCCCCACCGCTCCTCCCCCTATCCGCATCCTTAAGGTTTTTACAGCAAATAAAGTGTAAATAATATTTCTCATAAACAGCAAATAAAGTGTAAATAATATTTCTCATAAACAGACACAAACCTCAGTGTATCGTTTGTACATCAGGTACCGAATGCCTCCAAGAGATCGGTTGTTGGTGATATTCGGGCAAGCATCTGCAGAAACACAAAAACAAAAGAACAAATCTATACATATAAATAAAAGAGAGTGTCTGTCTGTCTGTGTGTGTGTGTGTGTGTGTGTCTGTCTGTCTGTCTGTGGTCGCCATACCTCTGAGATGGCAAGAGGCAGGAACAAGATAGTGTGCACGTACACTCCCTAGGTGCCGCAGATGTGCACCTGGGTTTTAGTTTCTTGATTCATTGTTTCCTTTCTCAGATTATGGACCTCCCATTTATTGAATACAGCCTATATGGTGCAAGACCAGTTCAGTGCCTACTGTTCACCTGTAGCAAGCACATCATGCCAGTGATATTAGAGACTCGCTATTGCTCCTATGAGGGGAAGAAATGAAGAAAGAAAAATTAACTGGACAGTTCCGGAAATTTCTAGAAGGTAAGGGAGATAACTCTTTTTTTGTATCCAAACAAAGGAGGTAAAGCTAATGATAATGGGATAGCGAGCGTCTTAAATTGCTACAGGGCTCCGCTTACTCCCGGGCGAAGCCGGGCTTAACTGCTAGTTATCAAATAAAGTCTACAGCTTTAATTTCTACATAATTATGTTGAAACTTTCGTGTAAAGATGAACATACCACATACATTTTTGAGAAGTGCAACGTTTGAGGAAATTATTGTGTTCTTATAAGTTGCTTTCTTTGTTATAAATTCTCAAAGTTTACTCTTCTTGAAGTTTGTTGTTTCAATTGTCTGTACTTCAATGCGAAGTGAATAAAATCGTGACTTAAAAAAAAAAATATCAAAATCAAAATCATACATAAATCAGAACTTCAATAACAAACAACTGCTTGTGAGCAAGTTACAAAACAGAAACAATAAAAACTGGACTAACATTGACCAGTATTGGTGCATGTCAAACCAACAAAATAGGATGAGTCAAGTTTTCATTGTTTCTTTCTTATTAATAAATTAATAAAGTGAAAAACATCAGCATGAGATTTGTCATACCTGGTGGGATGTTGTAGAGTTTGAGCAGCCTTGCAGCAAGTTTACTGATTGTCTTGGGAGTCATCTTGTCCCTCTTCACACCCTTCACTTTGGCGGCCCTGTGGAACAAGAAAATCACAAATTTATCTTCAACATCTTATGGAAAAAGTGGATTGTTCTTTTAAAAAGACGCGACATGTTTTCTTTTTTCATTCTTTCTATTTCTCTCAGTCACACCACCATTTCTCTCTCCAATCTCTACCCCCCCCCCCCCCCCCCCCCCACACACACACACACACTTATCCTCAACGAGCATAGTTCAAATTGGCAAATGAATCTGTGGCTGTTTTAAGCTGTAGCTTCACAACTACACACACACACACACACTCACACACAAATGGACATAAAAGCATAAACCTGCACACACAAACACACCACACGCACAGCCCCCCCCCCCACACACACATGGAAAAGAGAGCATGCACCTACTCCAGAAAGTGCACAATGTTGACTTTCTTGCCACAGAGATGGTCGAGGAGGGAGAGAAATTGTCGCTGGAGTTCCAAACAGCCCGCCAGGTAACACTCAACCAGATTCACCTTGTCTTGCAGGAACAGTGGCACCAGGACCTGATCAAAGAGAATTAATTCATCAATGACCTAAATAACCCCATGACAACAGCACACCTTCTACAAGAATGCCCGCTGCAGGAAGAAAAAAGCAGCACATATTGGCAGGATGAGACCCCTCTGCAGGAGAAGGTGTTTGCTGACCTGGTGGCCCTTAAGAAGACGGCAGCATTCGGGCATGCCACAGGAGTGGATGTCTAGAAGGAGCGAATGAGAAGAAGAAGAAGACCTAAATAACAAAGAAACAAGTCGCGTAAGGCGAAATAACAACATTTAGTCAAGCTGTCGAACTCACAGAATGAAACTGAACGCACTGCTTTTTTCACCAAGACCACATACTCGTAGTTTCGTCGCAGAATAGTGCGGTAGTGGTCGCGCTGAGCAGGATAACACACTTTTCTGTATGTCTATTCTTTTTAGCTTACTGAGTTTGTTTTTAATCCAAACATATCATATCTATATGTTTTGGGAATCAGGGACCGACAAGGAATAAGATGAAATTGTTTTTAAATCGATTACGGAAAATTAATTTTAATCATAATTTTCATATTTTTAGATTTCAGAGCTTGTTTGTAATCCAAATATGACATATTATATATATGTATATGTTTTTGGAATCAGAAAATGACGAAGAATAAGATGAAATTATTTTTGGATCGTTTAATAAAAAAATCATTTTAATTACAAGTTTCCGATTTTTAATGACCAAACTCATTCATTAGTTTTTAAGCCACCAAGCTGAAATGCAATACCAAAGTCCGGACTTCGTCGAAGATTGCTTGGCCAAAATTTCAATCAATTTTATTGAAAAATGAGGGTGTGACAGTGCCGCCTCAACTTTTACAAAAAGCTGGATATGACGTCATCAAAGGTATTTATCGAAAAAAAGAAAAAAACGTCCGGGGATATCATTCCCAGGAACTCTCATGTCAAATTTCATTAAGATTGGTCCAGTAGTTTAGTTTAGTCTGAATCGCTCTACACACACACACACGCACAGACAGACACACGCACAGACAGACAGACAGACAGACACACCACGACCCTCGTCTCGATTCCCCCTCTATGTTAAAACATTTAGTCAAAACTTGACTAAATGTAAAAAAGAAAGAAAAAAAGAAAGAAAAAAAGAAAGAAAGATATAAAGATATATAAAGAAAGAAAAAAAGAAACAAAATCAACAGCTCATAGATAATCAAACAACCAAGAACTGCATAATTCTGGTTGTGACAGAAAGTGTTCGTGGATTGCAGAATATTTATTTGGGATTTTATGAGTTTGAAAATAGGTCATTATAATTTATTTCATAAAGGGTAGCTGCAATGTACAGATCGATAGCCACGTTCTTTTGCAATGTGTGCACTACTACAGTAACTACTCCTGTTTGAGATTTCACGTGTACACATTTTTTTTTCTCATAAGAGTTGTACAGACAGCTTTTTTTGTAACATGACTAAGACATGTGCTATCAAATTATTATCCCACCAATTTTTTTTTTCTAAATAAGAGCTGTGCCAACAGATTAATATCCAGACCAATCTCCCACCACCCACACATACCTCTTCTTTTGTGAAGTGACTTTGAAGACCCAGCTGACCGATGACAATACATGCCTGAGAAATAAAAAATAGCAACAAACACTTCAGCAAAATCAAACAACCTGCCACAATATCACATACACTTTTGTCTCCTTGTATTAAAGCAACGTGGAATGTTTTCCATTCCATTTCATCCTTTTCTCTCTGTTTGCCCAAATTTTTACTACAATTTTGTCTGTGTAAAAGAGACAAACCTTTACACATAAGTATATATATAATAATAATAATAATAATAATAATAATAATACGAGAATTTATAACGCGCACATATCTCACCACAAGGCGACTCAAGGCGCACTCATACACATTCTTTCGCATTAACAACTCATGCACACTCATATACACGTACGCATAAATTACATGAAGATGACAAGGCAACAACACAAACAGAGACACGGCACTCAAAAGTAAGCATGAAAAACAAAAGAAAATTCCAAATAATAATTATGTACATGGCTATTTACAACTGCTCTGATTTAGGCTTGCGGGTGAGGGAGGTGGGGGGGAGGGGGAGGTGTAGCGGGGCACAGTAGTCTGAGTATTATTTAGGAAAAAGAAGTGTTGAGGCCAGATTTGAATGCTTCTAAAGACTATATAGCAAAAGATACTTTCTATACATCAGCAATTGACAATGTCTACAAAACAAAACAAACAATGTCACATTTCAGGTTACCTTTTCTGAAAAATGCCAGAGTCACTGTCAAGTCTTTTCTGTATTGTAATTAGTCCAGTTTTTGTGTGATAGTCCCCAATAGACAATGTTCAGAAATAACTCTATCAGGTATGCATGGGTTGTGAAAGAGTAAATATTCCATCAAACTATATGTCTAAAACACAGTAATAACATTATACTTGTAAGGAAATAAACTGTCAAACAAAGTATCAACCTGTAGGTAGGCCCAGTTGATGAAAGTTCTTGTATTTTCAGTGTTTTTTTCTGGCAGCATACCAACATTTGCAGTTAAAACGATTCACTTGGTACTGGACCGTATGGGAGGCACTTTATACACTGCATGAACACTCAGGGCTCCCCAAAGTGCGCGTCCCTGTGTCCTATACGCACTAAAAGCCAAAAACACCTCTAGAATATGATGGAGGGGGTCCCGGGACGCACTAAACTTTAAAAGAGCGGGTCCTTGGCTGCACTAAATCGAAAATTTTTAATTAAATTTTCATTTGATTAATATACTTACCCGAGTCACATATTAGCATTGACGCAGTCGAGATGCTAGGTTGACTGAAAAACGCTATCCCGTCTATAGTATAAGGGAAGCAACCCAAGCAAAAAAGTAGCAAGCTTGCTACCCTGGGTTGCCTCCCGTAGCGTGCATCACGCCACAGATCTCGTACCCGATACGAGACACCCTCATTCGACTTCTAGAATACAAAGAAACTAAAAGCGGGGAAGGTGGGAGGGAATTACCTATGTGACTCGGGTAAGTATATTAATCAAATGAAAATTTAATTAAAAATTTTCGATTAAATTACATATTCTTACTCCGAGTCACATATTAGCAGATAACTCCAACAAGGTGGTGGGTAAGATCAAAAAGTTCAAACTCACTCTAAAGTTCTGGAGAGACAAAAGCCAGCTGCCGCCAAGGAAGGAATAGGCCGAGACCCATCCTGACAGAGGGCAGCAATGTCTGCAGAACCTGATAAGACAAAATCCTAGCGCCAGAAGCTGTGCGCAGGACATCATCCAAACCCCATAGGCCAAAAAGGCCAAGGAGGAGGCCCAGGCCCTGGAAATGAGCTCGGGCCGAGCCGAGGGAAAGATAGCATAAGCTATGACAAGGCGGAGGGCAAGAAAATCCCTTGCCAAGAAACTGGCCCACTGCCAAAAGTCAGGAAAGGATCCCGTGAGAAAGCAACCACTGACTCACTCTAAACCCTTGCCAGGAACTGGCCCACTGCCAAAGGACAGAAACGGACCGAGAACCACCCTGATTGACAGCCGAGATGTCTCTCAGGCAAGAAATGCGAAAGACGACCTCAGAGAGCCAGTAAGCTGTGCCCAGCACTTCTTCCAATCTTCTGAACCGTAAAACAGTCCGGAAAAGGACCCCAGTCTTGGATAAACCCGACCAAGTAGAGGGAAGGACAAGCTGCCCCCCCCCCTTAAATGGAAGGAAATGCTAATGGCCTGGAAAAGATCCGTGCGTAAGGTTGCCGGCTAAGCCCTGAAAAGGACCGACCCTCACGGAGACCATAAGGCAACCATGCCAAAGTAAGAAAACTTTGGGATGGAGTGAGGCCCAAAAGGCCGTTGAGAGAACAGTCAGCTCCGGAAGAGTGACCAAACTCCAAACCGGAAAGAGAGAGACGCCTGAGTATCAAGTACCAGGGTCCAACTCAATGAGCAAAACTCAAGGGAGACGGTCACCGGTCGTCCCCTGCCCATCCCTGCGAAAGCAGAGAGAGGGGTAAAAAAGGGGACGAAGCGACCTAAGGTAGTGCATAAGCACCGCAAATGCGGACCCGCAGTGGCCAAATCCTAATGTGACCGGAGACCGGAAACAAAATGACAAAAGCCAGCGTGATCGCAGAGCAGACTGCTTGTAGGTAATTGAAAATGAATAAAAAAACCCGAAACAGAAAGGACGAAGCCGGTAAGAAAGACGGAAAACCGTGAAGCGAACCAGCCGTCAGCCTCCCGAGACCAGAGTTCTCAGTAATAGTCATAGTTGCAAGTGAAAAAGGGGTGACCAGGCCGGAAGCCCAACCCAGCAGAAATCGTCCCAACTCACATCATGCAAGCATGATGGAGAAGAGGAAGAGACGAAATCCGCAGTCACAAGAACCAATTGCCAAAGTCGCAACACGACAGGCAGGAGACTATAACACAGGCTAAGGCCGAGAGCCTTGCTGCCCGTAGGCCGGCCATTGCACCAAAGTACTCAAAGTACACAGGCACAGTAAGAAACCAAAAGTTTTGGCCGCCGAAAAAGATGCTGGCCTAGAGGCCAGCACCGAGAAAACTGGAACATTAGCTAGACCTCTGCCCAAAAAGGGGAGGAGTAGCCAAAAAACCTGAGAAAAAGTGACAAGCCAAGAATGACTTCTCAAACATGCAATGCCCAGACAATGCACCCTCAGGAAAATCTGAATGTTACTTCCGAGGCCAACTCAAGTGAACCTTAAGTTTGGACGAAACACCAGAACGCGTCTGATCGCTAGAGAAAGACAAAGTCAGACTCGGCGAAAGACAAACCTGGACCGAGTCCAGAAGCTCGTGGCAAGAGAAAACGGGGAAGCCCAAAGGCAGAAACCCCCTTTTAAACGGAAATCGACCTCTCAGCACCCATACGCTGGGAAAGAGAAAGAATGTCGAAGCCCGAAGCCACAAGCACAAGGAAAGCAACAACCACCACCTCCAACGGATGAAATGGCTGTTGCTCCCGCCGAGGCTAAAACCCCGAAGCCCTAAGGCCGGCTGTTGTTTCAAAAACCCAGCGTACCTATGACGGCTGTGAAAGAAACAATCTCACCTGAGCTGAGGACGTAGGCCGCTTAGGCTGAGTCCGCTTAGGTATAGCCTGCTTAGGAGCGGCCTGCTTTTGCTGCTTTCAAATTGAAGCTCAAAAGAAGGGAACCGCTGTTCTCTGTTGGTCTCAATCCCCTGCTTCTGGCATGAGAGGCCAGGCTGCCGGAGAGAGACCGTCCACCAAGGATGACGAACTGAGAATGTTCCTTGTCGACTCCTCAGAAAACCGGGAGTGGGCAAGAAACAAGTCCCTTCCGCACGAGACCGCATGGAAATAGTGCAGAGAGGACAGCCTCATCTGTGCCTCGTTCACCCTTGTAAGTGTGGAGAGGAGTGAGACACTTCCTCCGCGTCCTGCCCTTTACTAAGGGGAAAGGGCGCCAAGGAATCTGCCAGAGCGCGAGAAAGCGCCCGCAGGAGAGTCTCGGAAATGGAACTGAGTTCCAAAAGTTGTCAGCCCCCTTCCTCAGAGAATAGGAGATTCTGCCCATAGAGCGGCAGAACCGAATCCTTCCTCAACGGCTTCGTAAGAAGCGAAAGAAGATCCGGCGTGACCGGAAACGGTGCACGCGGACGGGGAAAGGCCAACAGGCGGCTAGGAGACGACCCTGGCCAAGGCAACTTCCTCTGGTCCGCTAAGGGCACGAAGGAGGAAGCCTGCGCAGGAGCGGCAAGGCATTCCGATGCCGGCTCCGAAGCTGAACCCTGAGGAACCAGCAACGAAACCGACGCCGGAGGCCACCCCCTGTCGAAGAGGGGGGCTCGGCGAAAAGGCAAAAAGGCGAAAAGCTACAAAGGGCGATTCTTCAAACCAGAAGTAGCTGCTTCCTCTTTGCCAACCGAAGTCCTTCCTGTTGGCAATCGATTGTGCTCATTCCCTAACTGAGGGGAGGATGAGAGGAATCAAAAACCAAGGAAAGTGGGAGAGAGGAGCTAGCAGCCACCACCGGAGTGTGTGGATGCTGCTGTCCCAACAGAGGCAAGAAGCCTGTATGCCCATAGGGCAAGCCTTGTTCGAAATTCACCGGCGACCAAACGGAAGCAGCGGGAACTGAACCGGAAAATCCGGGAGGAGCCGGAAGTGCGGCAGCAACAGCAGCGCTATGCCAAAGCTGGTGGTGAGCCACCTACGAGCTGAAGCTCGGAACCCAAAGGTAGGCCGTAGGCCAGAACCGGAAGTGACACTAACCTGTGCACTACCCGCTTGACCTACCCTCCTGCCAAGGCCGGAAGCGAAGCTGCCGGAAATGGCTGCCGTGCAAGGGGCAAAGCTCAAACCGGAAAGGGCCATGGGCTGCCCACACACCGATGAACTAACATTTCCAGCCGGAGCCGGAAGAGAAGCTGTCGCGAACGACTGCTTACGTATAGCGCAGTTCAAGCAGGATGGGATCATTATTTGTCCACCTTCCAACGAGGCACTACTTCCGTGAACCGGAAGTGCCGCTGTCGCGTACGACTGCCGACGTAAGGCAAGGCTCGAACCGGACGTGACAGTAGCCTGTGCACTAACCAGTGAACCTACACTTCCGGTCGGAACCGGAAGAACAGCTGTCGCGGGCGACCGCTGTCATAGGACAAGGCTCGAACCAGACGTGACAGTAGTCTGTGCACTAGCAAGTGAACCTCTACTTCCGGCCGGAGCTGGAAGCGGCTGCCGCGAACGACTGCTGACGTAAATTCGGAAGCTGGCCAGAGCCGCCGAAGGCAGCTGCTCCTCGCACACGGACCCGAAGTCCGAAACGCCACCTGAAGGGGACGGCTCATAGCCAAAAGAACCCGACAAATGACGCTGCGAGGGAAGGCCGTAAGCCGAACGCCCATCCTGTTGGCCATCGATGAAACTCGCACCCCTGACTAAGAGGAAGATGAGAGTCACCAACAACCGAAGGCAGCTGAAGAGAGGAGCTAGCGGCCACCACCGAAGTGGGTGGCTGCTGCTGTCCCAACAGAGGCAAAAAGCCTGTATGCCCAGGAGAACCACCGTATTCGAAATTCACCGGCGACACAACGGAAGCAGCGGGAACCGAACCGGAAAAGCCGGGAGGAGCAGGGAGTGCAGACGCAACAGCAGAACTATGCCATAGCTGGTGCTGAGGAGTCTGCAAGCCACAACCCGGAAGCCCTAGGCCGGAACCGGAAGTGACAGATGACTGTGCACGACCCATTTGACCTACATTTCCTGCCCAGGCAGGAAGAGCAGCTGCCGGAAACGGCTGCTGTAGCAGGGCAAGGCTCGAACCGGAAGGGACCATGGGCTGTCCGCAAACCAGTGAACCAACACTTCCGGCCGGAGCCGGAAGCGAAGCTGCCGCAAGCCCTAGGCCGGAACCGGAAGTGACAGATGACTGTGCACGACCCGTTTGACCTACATTTCCTGCCCAGGCAGGAAGAGCAGCTGCCGGAAACGGCTGCTGTAGCAGGGCAAGGCTCGAACCGGAAGGGACCATGGGCTGTCCGCAAACCAGTGAACCAACACTTCCAGCCGGAGCCGGAAGCGAAGCTGCCGCGAACGGCTGCTTACGTAAAGCGCAGCTCGAACCGGATGGGACCATGGTCTGTCCGCAACCAGTGAACCACCACTTCCGGCCGGAGCCGGAAGGAAGCTGCCGCGAACGACTGCTTACGTAAAGAGCAGCTCGAACCGGAGGGGACCATGGTCTGTCCGCAACCAGTGAACCACCACTTCCGGCCGGAGCCGGAAGGAAGCTGCCGCGAACGACTGCTTACGTAAAGCGCAGCTCGAACCGGAGGGGACCATGGTCTGTCCGCAACCAGTGAACCACTACTTCCGGGAACCGGAAGTGCAGCTGCCGCGGACGGCTGCTGCGAGCACATACCTTGTGTCGACCGTATCCCCCAAAGGGACCTGCTCAGGTGCACTCCCGCAAGCGGAAGCCACCGAGCGCCGGCCGAGAAGAGAAACGCCTCCCTGTGCACGGACTCCAGAGCCATCACAGAAGCCAGCAGGCTGGACAGGTGATCAGGAACAAAGGAAGCCAACGACCGAGGGTCGCACACCCCCGGGAGGGAGGCAGAGCTGGAAACAGGGTCCGTCCGCGACATTTCTGTACGAACGAGCGTCCGAATTTCTGGAATCAAAGAAGACAAAAGGCTAGCAACAAGAGCGCCAGCCTCCGGCGCAGGTACAGGGGTAGAAACAGCCGTGGCAGCGGCCACCCCCGCCAGCCAGACGAAGTTTCCTCCGGAGCCTAAATAGGCACAGGAAAAACGAAGTTAGTCTTCGGGTCAGAAACGTGAACCGTGGGGTTCCTAGCAGAAGAGGTGGAAGCCGAGGACTTAGGTTTAACAGGGCCTTTGCCCCTAACCTCGGCCTTAGCCGCTCGCTTTTCTCACTATCAGACATGCTGTCACACGAGAAAAACAAACTACTGAAAATACACAAGTCTCTAGGACGTAAAACTTCAGCAGAATAAACTAGCACTAACGTACCAGCTACAAGCAGCTACCAATGCTACTGGTAAACGCTCAAAGTCCGTAGCACGGACCCAAACTAACCAGCAAAAACACCACGTGTAAGCGAAAAATGGCGACCAAAATGGCGGCCACAGCAACAGACTACTGAGCAAAATTCGTAAGTCCGCGGACGGAAAAATTCTCAGCAGAATGACAATGCAAACAACAACAAAAAGGAACAATCTCACCGCTAGAAACAGCTATGAGCAGACGGGGAGCCGAGGCCGGTAGGTGTCAAGCAGACAGCAAAACCGGCCTAGGAGCGAAATCAAGCACGACCTGTCTCTCTGGCTGAAAGATGTCGAATGAGGGTGTCTCGTATCGGGTACGAGATCTGTGGCGTGATGCACGCTACGGGAGGCAACCCAGGGTAGCAAGCTTGCTACTTTTTTGCTTGGGTTGCTTCCCTTATACTATAGACGGGATAGCGTTTTTCAGTCAACCTAGCATCTCGACTGCGTCAATGCTAATATGTGACTCGGAGTAAGAATATGTAATTTAATTTCTCTTATCGTGAGCATCGTGGATACTTTTTCAGACTACAATTGTCAGGTATTGCACACAGTACACTCAGCGTGATCAAAATATTTTTTAAGTACATCGGCTTTTGGACCCTTGGGACTCTCTAAAATACTGCAGTGGGGGTCCATGGACCCTCTAAAATTCTGCAGTGGGGGTCCATGGACCCTCTCAAATTCTGCAGTGAGGGTCCATGGACCCTCTAAAATTCTGCAGTGGGGGTCCATGGACCCTCTAAAATTCTGCAGTGGGGGTCCATGGACCCTCTAAAATTCTGCAGTGGGGGTCCATGGACCCTCTAAAATTCTGCAGTGGGGGTCCATGGACCCTCTAAAATTCTGTAGTGGGGGTCTGTGGACCCTCTCAAATTCTGCAGTGGGGGTCCATGGACCCTCTCAAATTCTGCAGTGGGGGTCCTTGGACCCTCTCAAATTCTGTAGTGGGGGTCCATGGACCCTCTAAAATTCTGCAGTGGTGGTCCATGGACCCTCTAAAATTCTGCAGTGGGGGTCCATGGACCCTCTAAAATTCTGCAGTGGGGGTCCATGGACCCTCTAAAATTCTGCAGTGTCCATGGACCCTCTAAAATTCTGCAGTGGGGGTCCATGGACCCTCTCAAATTCTGCAGTGGGGGTCCATGGACCCTCTAAAATTCTGCAGTGGGGGTACATGGACACTCTAAAATTCTGCAGTGGGGGTCCATGGACCCTCTAAAATTCTGCAGTGGGGGTCCATGGACCCTCTAAAATTCTGCAGTGGGGATCCATGGACCCTCTAAATATTGAAAGTGGGGGTCCCGCAACGCTCTAGGAGAGTCGTCCGTGGGGAGCCCTGCCATTTGACTCACATCCTTCAGTCGATCACTGGCGATGAACTGGCGAATGGACTCTACAAACTGTTCCTTGTTGCTGCCATCCAGTTGGAATGCCGATGATGCAGCATCAAAGATTGCAGTGTGTTTCCCTGTTGCTGCCTTGAATGCCGCCATTTTCAGTTCTGCCGTCAGGAGTTGCTGCCCTTGTTTTTCTCTTCGCGGATCCTCCCGGCACCATCTTTTGATGAAGAGGTTTCCATGTTACAGTAGTTTAGCTACGTACAACCTTACTGCATATGAAAAGATAAAAGAAATGAGGGTTGAACACGCTCACATACAAGATGACTGTGAACAAGAAATATACGAAACCAAACCTTATTGTACCTCTATAAAGCACTGATAAGGGCCATTTTCATCAAATTTGACTGGGATACCCTAAAAAAGGGAGAGGTCGGTTTTGGTCTTCTTATAACTCATGGTACACCGTCATTTTGAGTGTGCATACACATAGAGTATGCAAAACTCATTCCCCCTCGTCTTGTGTTCTGAGGGCTTTCGCTTCTCAGTAATTTGATCTTAAAAACAGCATTGAGTCTCATATTTTCCTGATCCCCCAAGGAAAATTAAAATTGCTGAAAAACACAAGGGTGCCATCGGGCAGGGATGTAGCTCAGTCGGTAGCGCGCTGGATTTGTATCCAGTTGGCCGCTGTCAGCGTGAGTTCGTCCCCACGTTCGGCGAGAGATTTATTTCTCAGAGTCAACTTTGTGTGCAGACTCTCCTCGGTGTCCGAACACCCCCCGTGTGTACACGCAAGCACAAGACCAAATGCGCACGAAAAAGATCCTGTAATCCATGTCAGAGTTGGGTGGGTTATAGAAACACGAAAATACCCAGCATGCTTCCTCCGAAAACGGCGTATGGCTGCCTAAATGGCGGGGTAAAAACGGTCATAAACGTAAAAGCCGTGGGAGTTTCTGCCCATGAACGAACAAACAAACAAACAAGGGTGCCATCCATTATAGTGTCGTTTTGCTACAGTGGAACCCCCCTATTAAGACCGTAAAAAAACTCTCAGAAAATCAGGCTTTAAAAGGGAGGGAGACTTAAAAAGAAGGTGAATTTACCGAGGTTATGAACAGAAAATCTGGAAAAGCAAGATCTTGAAATGGGGTGGGTAGGGGTAGTGGAAGGTCCAATGCATTACTTACTTTGCAAAAGTTCGCATACAGAAGTAGGCGAGACATGAGGGCTTGGCGGTCATGTAGTCTTTGGCCGTGCACGTCAAGTACAAGGCAGCTCCCCATGGGTTCTCCACATCCTTCAAACACTTGTCCAGAATCTTCACGCTCCGGGATTGCTTCTCTTTCTCCAACAGAGCAGGCTGTCCCGGGTGGTGGAACCACAAGCTCTCCAACGATTGGAGGCAGTTGATGAATTTGCCCAGATCAGAGTCGCTAGAGAAGTTCACTCTGTCCAAGTGCTGCTGAAGACCTCTTGCTTGCGGAGCATTTAACGCTTTTGGGTCAGAACTGAACTCTCCCATGCTAAGAGCAGCTGCAGTATAGCCGAGTTTCTGTGTGACAACACTTTGCTGACGCATACTGTCTTGGCTTGGAGACAAACCAGGACCCATGCCAGATCTGGAATCTCCCATGCTTGTGCCGGCAGCACCAGCATTTCCAGGCCTTGGTGCACCTACAGGTTGCTGTCTCACACTGTCCTGGCTTGGAGAAAACCCACGCCCCAGGCCTGTGCTGACGCCAGTCTGTGGAGATGCATGGTGGTGAGCTGAGGAAGATGACAAGAAAGTTTCTGGAGCGTCTCCGGCAGAATGAGGCTTCTTTTGCCTAGCACGACCATGCCCTCGTTTTCCTCGATAACCTGAGATAAAGTTTTCTATCAGTAGACTGTAGCTTTATGCAGCAATAGTGTTCGCACAAGAGCGTACTACATGTAATTTCAATTTTTGCTGGAAGAATCACATCCATCTTCAGTGATGTGCTTTATCAAAATTTACAAACATTGAAGATCATCCCAAAATACATGTGTTAACAAAACATTATCTAGCAGGCCTGACCCACATAGACCCTTATTTCTTCCTTTTTTTGTGCTGCTGGTTACATTGATGTATCCAGTTGTAGGTAAAAAGATAAACAATAAGCCTAAAAAACAACAAGCGAGAAATAACTTTTTCCGATCGGCTTTCCGTATTTGTCTGAATGTAAGGCATGTTACACTAAACAAATTTAATTCTCTTTTCCTGTACCTTTTTTTTTTTGATTGCGTGTGTGTGTGTGTGTGTGTGTGTGTGTGTGTGTGTGGGTGCGTGCATGCATGTGTGTGTGTGTGTGTGTGTGTGTGTGGGTGCGTGCATGTGTGTGTGCTGATAAAGTTCTCAGTTGTGTTTGCTTGTTGTTGTTGTTGTTTTTGTTTTGCTTCACCAACCTTGTCTGTGGGAATCAGCGGCGGCCCGAGGACCAGCACCATACATTCCTCTCCCCATGCCAGTGACAAAACCCCTTCCTTGGCCTGGTGGAAGGATCATACAGATGAAACAACAGATGTGCACAAACCTCTCACTCTTCTCCCTCTCCCGCCATCTTCTCCATTTTCACACACTCAACAAAAAACAAAAAATTGTTAATACTGTACAAATACCATTGAGCACCCTTTTTAAGACTTCCAAAAATTGGAGAAAATCAGTTCTTCAAGCGGACTGAGACTTATAATGGAGGTAAATCTACACATGTTATAAACAGAAAATCTGAGAAATGATGGTCTTAAAAAGGGGGGAAGTCTTAAAAGGGGTAGGGAGTGGGAGGCATAAAGGAGGGGTTCCACTGTATGCATGAGAAGCCAGAACAATTACCATTTCCTTTCTTATCTGCTCGAGTTAACCATTCACTGTCCAAAATCACAATGGCGTTTTCCATGGGTACTGACACACACTGACACAGTCAAAAACTGGTGTAGCATATATGGGGGAAATGCTATAATGATTTGTAAACTGCACCAGATCATTGGACTACACTTTCTGAATGATACTTTCTAAAAAATGATTCAATGTAAAAACAATATAGGTTGCACACGTGCCATTCAAATGAGTATACACTTTTTACTGTCTCTTTGCAGCATATAGGTTGTATTAAAACAACCTATGCCGTCCGAATAGGGATAAACACTGTAAAATTCCTTCTTACATTTCATATGGCTCATCCACAACCCACATCATCCAAACTATGTAGTTCAATTTACATCAGGCCTAAAAAAAATTTAATAGGTGTGGTTACGGTAACCCGACCTACCTTATTTTTAGGGGCCGACCCTATAAGTATAACTTTATATTACATTTGTCAAAAAAAAACACACAAAAAAACAAGAAAACGAGTGCAGAAAACGCAATGAAAGTGAAAGCGCTCGAGTCGCACACTTATTTCCCTGTCAAGTAGGTTTAATTTGTACACATTAAAAAAAAAAGTAAAAAAAAAAAAAAGTGATTGCCTACCTTCCTACCCTATTTTTTTGGCTATGTTACCTTAACCACTCTTTTTTTTTTGGCCTCATTGTTTATTTGTTTGTTTACAAAGATAATTCTTTAGAAAGGGGTCGATGGGAAGGTCCTATGGCATTTTGAGGTTTACATGAAGTCTCGATCAAAATCTCCCAATAGTTCACAGATCTATACAGACACATTTCATTTTCAACGTCATTTGTGTGGCTCTGGGTTGTACACAACCCATGAAGTATGGTGACGGTATCATAACATCAGTAAAGCCTGTCCTCAACTGGGCGAAGTCAACTACACAAAGCATACTTCGCGAGGCTGGCCGCACGAAGCTTTAGCACTGAGTTTTCGGTAAAAATCTTTTGAAAGTCGACTTCGAGCTCAATTAAGGACAGGTTTTAACTGGTGCAACCCTACCTGCCATGTGGTTCCAAGCCTGTTGGTTTGACGCTGCACCAATGTAAGGCTGTTGTTGCTGATATTGATCATAATAACCAGGAGGTTGGTTTGCTGAAGTGTATCCTCCATAACCCCGGCCAAGGCCTGCAGAGAAGCCTCTGCCACCACTGAAGCTTTGTGGAGCGTGTGCGCCGTGGCCTAGCGGTTGTTGTGTCGGGTAGTTCTGTCCGTAGCCTCTCCCGCGCTGTGGGTGGTTTCCCCTTCCCCAACCTGACATTTCGTCGTTGTGTTTGACTGCCTGGTCTACAATTTACAAATGAGATGTATACACAAGACTCAAGATTTAACATATATGAATAGATTCACCGAGATATCTACAGCTATTTCTTATGCAAGTTTTGCAATGCTTAGCACAATGGTAATTAAAAGCCAGTAACATTCTTGAAAACAAGAACTTTTATGAAATGATGGGGGTTGCAAATTGGAGGGGATGATACAAGCCAGGAGGGTAGGACGTTTATTCAATTTATTTTTGATTTTGGAATTGTTCATTTCTGGCCTTCCTGTAGTTGTTGATCTTTGTTGTTTAAAAAAATATATTCTCAGTTTCAAAAATCGCTTGGACAATGCACTGAAAGACTATCTGTATAGCCCAAATGTCAGTATGCATCTCATTACAAATTCCCACCAGCCAAGAAAAAGTTGATAGAATAGGCCACGGTCAAAAGATCGTGTAGGTTACCTAGCCCAAAGTTAGGCTAGGATAGAAACTGATCAAAAGATCAGACAAAGGCTCAACAGCCTAAGTACCAGTCTGTCAACAGTCATTTCTGCATAAATGGGAAAGTGAAAAACTGCACCCTGAACAACTGAACATACCTGCAGCGGCCTTTCTCTTGTTTCTTTTCCTCTTCGGCCGTTTGGATAATCCAACAGCACAGTTACTTTCAACAGAACGTGAAGTCCCCTCTTGGGAAGCAACGGACAGAAAGTGAAAGTTACCACCGACACTTTCTTGTGATTCCAAAATCTGGTCAATCTGTGTCGCCTTTTCCTCTGTTTGGACTCTCAGAACACTGTCAAAAACGTGTCGAACGCCAAGATACAAAGAATGAAAAGAAGCGACCATGGCATTGCACTACACATCAAAAGTGTTACGGGATTTGTAAAAGTAGCATGCTTGACAATTTTCCATTGTTAAACCGGAAGTAGACTCTTTGTCTTTTAACAGAAAAAGCAATGAATACTATTTAGAGTTGGCTTTAAATTCGCTTTTTATACAAAAAATGTAACTACATCCAAAGCAACTTGATAATCATTTCGGGCAAATGTCTCTTTTTTGTTTTGTTTTTTTGTCGTCGTTTTATTTTGGAGTGGATTACCTCATTAAACCATCAAAACTTGACTAAATGTCGGGTAGTGATTTTTTCTGAAATGTAGCGAAATGTAGCAAAAAGTAGCGAAATATAGCGAAATGTAGCAAAAAGTAGCGAAATAAAGCGAAAAGTAGCGAAATGTAGCTCACCAAATACACGATTTAAATGCTATTCGTAAATCAACAGTAGTGAAACTGTTACTTGTTCTCATGAGCTGAGTTTTGTCTGCTGTTGAGTCGAAATCAGCTGTAATGTTGATTTAATTTCCACAAGTACAGCCATCGTCGGTTTGTTATTTTTCGATCATCTTGGTCTGTAGTTTGCTGTTGGGATTCAGGAAGCTGTAAGTACTGTCTTTATGTTAGTTTGTAAATATTGAGGATTTTATATGGATAAAATTAAATGATCTTTCAAAACATGATGTGAGAATAGTTGTTTTGATATGTGAGTTTGTTTGTTTGATCTGTGATCTGATGATCATGTTCAATGTGTGATTTTGGCCAGGGTAACCTTTTAATTGTTTTGATGGATGTATAATTGTATTGCTGCAATTTGACTCTAATGTAACTGTAAATATTATTGTGAACTTGTCAGAATTAATGTGAATAATTCTGCCTTGTTTTTTTAAGTTTCAATGAACACTTGTATTATTTTGAGAATGAAAGCTGTTCATTGTATTTAGCAATTATGCTTACATAGATCATTGACTTTCTCAGGTTGTGAATTGCGCGGTCGTGATGTAGTCAGGAAACTCAGTGTCAGCATCGATCACTGTCATGTGGACCACATCCTTTGTACCAAAGACAGTAAAACAGTTTCAACCCAACCACTTTGTGGTCCTTTTAGACAAACGTTGTGCAACCACTGTTGATCTCACACATTGTTCTGATGATGATCCTGATGATAATAGTCAAAAATCTTCAGATGAAAATGATGATGCTGACAGTGATGTTAGCCACCAGTCTTCAGTCTGTTTTGAAGATGATGATGATGTTAATTTCCATGAAAACACTGAGACCCCCAATGTTTTGCAAAATGATGATGTTAGTTTCCATGAAAACAATGTAATGCCAAATTCCATGAATGTTGTGCTAAAGGAGAGTCGTTGTACCCGGACTCCACTGTATTATGTACTCTGATCACTTATTACTATATATTGGAACGGTGATATAGGGACAAGTTGTAAGCCATACTTGTATGCAGAGTCACATATGATATATATCGTATATACGACTAATCAACTTCAATCCTTTTGAACTACACAATAAACAGTATCAGTCTCTCAGTCTCTCTCTGTGATCTCAATGTGTCAACTCCATATTTTACACTTTGGATTTATTAAGCCTTATCACTTACCTGGGCATGAAAGTCAAGTGTTCAGTATTACAACTTGATAATCTGAATCGATAACTACGAACATTGTTGGAGCTCCAAATGTTCGAAAAGTTCGTTTTTATCATGTTCCATTTCGCTACATTTCGCTACATTTCACTACATTTCGCTACATTTCGCTTGATTTCACTACATTTCGCTACATTTCTCTACATTTCGCTACATTTCGGAAAAAATAACTACTGCTAAATGTCTGCTAAAGACATTGACGTAAATAGCTACTCATTTTTGATTAGAAGAATGTAAACCCGAATCAATATGCACTATAAAGTTAACTGGTTACGACGGCAGTAACACTCGTTTACAACACATTTTGTTTCGGGTGGTTTTTGTGTGATTTGGGAACTTTCCTTTACATACTCAAGGGTGGTTACTCTCAGAAGCCAGCTGTGGGAAGGCGGGGAACTCGTGACTTGCCGCAACAACACACCTCGTTTCCAAGTCTAGTCATAGATATCCTTGTCAATACACATCTATGGTCTAGTCAACAATATCCTCAGAAACAACGTAATCCCAAATCGACGATCTTCAGGAACGAAAATCTAGTCAAGAATAAAATCATGGCGCAGCTTCACGCAGATTTAGCGACAGACGTTGCAACTTCTTCCAATTTTCGCGAGTTGCGAACTAGCAAAATTCATTTGGACCTAGATGTAAGCTTTGCTAACAAGACGATCACTGGAATTGAGCGCATCGCTTTTGATGTGTTGAAAAGTGGTGTCAGAGAAGGTAACTTTTTTCGTCAATGCTGGTGTGTGTTTGTGTTTTTTTAAAATTTTTTAGGACTGTCGCTTTTGTTGCCGTGTTGCACTTGGTTTGCAGAAATTTCATTATTTTTTTACGGTGTCATACTGTGACAGACGTAATTGCAAGAATACCTAGCAGTTGTACATTTACCACATTAAACTGAAGTTATGCAGACTATCAGTTTTATCGCCCAGTTTTATACAGACTTACAAGTTGCAACATTTGATATGTCGTGCTGTGAATTGCTTCACCTAATTTATGAATTATGTATGATACTGACAGTGTGACACAAATGCACAACCTGGTGGTAACCGTACAAGTACATTTTTACTGCTAATATGATTTTGTTACAGGAATCCCCAAATTGTGCGTACCTATACCTCTTATAAGCACTGGTAGCCGAGAAAACGTACTAGAAATCATTGAAGGGGGTCCTGCGATGCACTAAACCTGAAACGAGCGGGTCCCAGGATACACTTGATAATTAATTTGCATTATCATATGGTATCATCTGTACTGATATTTGGACTGTAATCTTCTACTATATATAGTTTCCATACAGAAATAACTTGCAAGAACATACACTTGCGTGGCTGGATTTCGAAGACCAGGACATTTTCTGTCAGATCTCTTCCAACTTGAATTTACGGTGTAATTCTTACCAATATATATTTATACTAGAGGAATACCCGGCTTCGCCGGGTGAATCGCGAGACAGAGTATGCAGCGTGGCGGTTCGCCGTCTTAGAGCACGTGTTGAAAATTGTCATCCACCAGTTTGTGCCCGGGGTCCACCTGAATATGCCCACCAAATTTGATGCAGAATATTTACGATGGGAGGGGTAGTATATATTAGTGGCAATATTTTGAAGATGGGAGGGATTTTGTACACGAATTGCTATACTTAGATGTACTACCTGTGCAGAAAAGCGCTGCTTTTGTGTGGCGGAAGTGAAGAAGTAGAGCCGAACAAAAAAGTGTTTATTTTCGTAATTCGTATCGCGAAACAGAGTATTTATTTACCGCGGTTCACCGCAACGCAAACACACACACACCAACCACACCACACCACACCACACACACACACACACACACACACACACACACACACACACACACACACACACACACACACACACAAGCCGTATTAGAGATAGATGACTGTGGATTTTTTGCGTGGCTATAAATAGATTCGACCTTTGCACTTTTACAGTGAGGACAACGCCAACGGGTGCAAGGAAAGTGTTCTGGACAGTGACCTTCTAAAAATAGTAACGGGAATATATCTGAAGCTGCTTGTCATACCGTAGCATTCTGATCAGTCATCGCTCAACGGCTATCGCCAGTTATCTCAGAGAATGAGCCGTACTCATTTTGACCTGAGTTCAGGATGATATCGTAGCTGTGATCGGAAGATCAAACTTCAGATTTTGAAGAAGCTCTTTCTCATTCAGTATTCTTGAAAATACCGTACGGGATTGACGCCACACGAAGGAAGGGAGATAAACGCGCAAAACACTGGAGAAGATAAGGAAGAGTTAATGGGAATGGATCTACTGGATCTACAGAAAAACCAAAATCGGTTCACCTCGCCGCGCTTAGAGCACGTGTTGAAAATTTTCATCGACCAGATTGTGTCCGGGGTCTACCTGAATATGCCCACCAAATTTGAAGCAGATCCATCGAGAACTTTGGCCGTGCATCGCGAACACACACACACACAAGCCGTATATATAGATAGATAGATCTATAGATAGATAGATAGAAGATAGATGACAAATACAGTTTTCGTGACGGTCTCGAAAAACTTCCATTCTAAAAGTCTTTCTAGTCTCGGGACCCTCTAAAGTTTTACTGAGAGGGTCCTTTGACTCCTAAAAATAAAAATAATAAAAATGAGGGTATCAAGACCCTCTAGGTAGAATGTCTGTGAGAAACCCTGATGATATGATAATTGAAGAAAGTCACAGACAACATAGACATTCTCCAAATTCTGTGACAGAATATTTACTTGATGCTATCAGCGTTTAAAAAAATTGTGAAGTCCTCTTGAAGTTTGGTCCCCTTTAAAAAAAAATTAAGGGTTTCAGCTTTGTAAGTCACAGTAAGAGAGGGTCATGAACTGACGAAGGGACATCTTGGTTTGATGAGTTGTAGTATTTCATGAAAACTTTGCTGTTATTTTCAGTACGGCTTGACATTCATGAGAAGCTGAAAGTTTCCAAGGTGAAGGATGTTTCCTCCGGTCAACAGCTGGAGTTTACAACAGCTCCTTTCACTGGCTACGGGTCAACGCTCAAAGTGCAGGTAGCATGACTCCTCCTCTCATGTTGTACTGATAGTATAATTACAGTGTTGTTCCCAGTCTTAATTCGTTCAATGATACATACTTTTTCATCTGGTGCTTGGCCCTGAAAGTCCACAAAATGGTGCACTCGCCTTTGGCTAGTGCTTCTCAAAATGTACTAGCCAGAGAGCAAATTTTACTCACCAAACCAACCATTTGTTTCACTTTCAGCAACTTTACGCACACACACCTGTGTATTATAACCTTCTTCTTCTGCGTTCGATGTTATATTATCGTGGAAGCGTAGACAGCCGATTTTCTCCCCACGCCAAGTTGGCTGCTGTCTTCCGTCTTCGGTGGTTGAGGTTCTTACTCAGGGTTGCCTCCTCCCCAAGAGTAGCTGCCTTGCTGGGCTGTCGAGTCCTCTCTACCCGGGTTTGTTGTCGAAGTTTTCCTTCTCGTAGCCTTTGCCTTTCCCAAGGCGCACACAAGGCAGTGCGGGTTTTGAAATTGGAGTTGTCCTTCTCCTAGATGAGCGACCATCCAAGGTTGACGAGCCCCATCTGCCCGAAGCAGCTGGTTTTAAGGCGCCAGGGACCCGCCTGCATCCCTTCTCCTGTTAGTCGAAGACAGGGCCTGCCACGTGAAGGCCAGGAGCTGGATTTGACTGCCAGAGGTGTTTGGAGACACGAAGCCATATGGAGCATTTCTTGAGAAGTAGGCGCTTATCTCTACTTCCACCCTGGCATAACAGTCCTTGGGCCCCAAATTATAACCTAAATATGAGGTGAACTTGCAAAACACCTAGCACAATCACAAGACAAGTGAGCTTTGGTGAGCTTTGGTAGGCTCATCAGTCAGATGAGGGTTTCATTCACCTGACGGAATTGTTACATTGGCTTTCAGTTGCCAACCGAGCCGGCAGGAGATAAGCTGGAGCTTGAGATTGACTATGTCGCCCTGCAGGGTGGACCTGGAGTGGAATGGCTGGATCCCGCACAGACTGCAGGTAGTGTGTGTTTGTGTGTGTATACACATGTGTGTGAGTGGGTGTTTGTGTGTGTGTGTGTGCGTGCGTGGGTGTTTGTGTGTGTGTGGGTGTTTGTGTGTGGGTGTGGATGGGTGTGTGTGTGTTCATAGACAACATAAAGTGTGTGTGTGTATACAGCGCTTAATGTCTCTATGGGTGTGTCTGTGCTGTCATGCTACATACAAAAAGCACTTGTAATTTTTGTATGGATGCATTTGTGTGTGTTTAAATAATACTTTATACATAGGTAGTATGTGTGTGTGTAAACAGAAGATTGTGTCATTATCATTATGTGAGTGTTTTCTTACATGCTTACATTTATCACATGTACGAAAGCAGGCATGCCTCCGTGTGTCTGTGTGTGTTTTGTGTTGCTGCTTGCATGCTTGTCTCTCTGTCTCAGTCCTTCCATAATGTGGATGCATTGTGTGAAAATAACATGCGTTCTTGATTGCAGGAAAAGTAAAGCCCTACATGTACACTCAAGGACAGGCCGTGTGTAACCGCTCGTTCTTCCCGTGCCAAGACACTCCTGCCGTCAAAGCTCCTTATTCCGCCAATGTCAAGGTCAGTGATGTTGTTGATGGTTGGGTTGGGGTTACTTCGCTTTGAATGAAAAGTAATGTCAGTACATGCATGTCAAGTTTTGGCTGCTGTTTCCTACAGCACTTGGAAGTCGGGGGTATGTTCAACAATTTTTGTCTGTTTGTGTGTGCATACATGTGTCATTTTTGCTTTACATCTATTTTCCACCATGTTTCAATCAATCAATCAATCAATGAGTCTTATATCGCGCATATTCCGTGGGTACAGTTCTAGGCGCTCTGCAGTGATGCCGTGTGAGATGAAATTTTATACGGCCAGTAGATTGCAGCCATTTTGGCGCATATTTACCTTTCACGGCCTATTATTCCAAGTCACACGGGTATAGGTAGACAATTATTAACTGTGCCTAAGCAATTTTGCCAGGAAAGACCCTTTTGTCAATCGTGGGATCTTTAACGTGCACACCCAATGTAGTGTACACGGGGGGAGGTTCGGACACCGAAAAGAGTCTGCACACAAAGTTGACTCTGTGAAATAAATTTCCGCCGAACCTGGGATCGAACTCACGCTGACAGCGGCCAACTGAATACAAATCCAGCGCGCTACCAACTGAGCTATATCCCCCTATATATGTTTGTGAAAGGGTCATTGGCCTAAGCAGTACCTGCTCTCTCTTACTTCTCTTTCTCCTCAAATTCCTCCCTTCTCACGCTCACACACCCTGTCTGTTGAAACTTTGCAATAAATCTCTGTCGACAGGTTCCTGCAGGATTCACGGCAGTGATGAGTGCCAGTGAGAGCAGCCATGGACAGGTAGCCAACCTGAGCGGTGAGACCGACAACTACTTCTTCCGACTCAATCAGCCTATCCCATCATACCTTGTGGCCCTGGCTGTGGGCGACATCAAGTCCGCTAAGATTGGTCCGCGTAGTTCTGTGTGGGCGGAGCCATGCATGCTGGTATGTACATAGACGTTGCCTTGTAACAGTAAAGTGTTGGGGCTGCATGTAGGATGAGGTGCTGTATTTGACTGCATTGTAACCAACTGTGGGTAGCGGTAGTTGCAGCACAAATTAAAAAAAAAAAGAATTGTACAAATAAAGTAATAAGTCCCTGAAACAGTGTCACTTCATCTTAGTTTGGGCATTGTGAATTCGAAAATTACCCCCCGCGGGTTAGGGGGAAGAATTTACCCCATGCTCCCGAGCATGTGGTAAGAGGCGACTAACGGATTCTGTTTCTCTTTTTACCCTTGTTAACACTATTGTGACTAGCATTGCCACGGCGTTAACGTCCTGCCTGCCCAAACTTGCCACCAAGAAACTTCCCAAAAAACAGTAACTGTAAAGAAATCTGTCTAGCAAGCTTGAATTAAGTCCAATCACCACCAAATTTTGTGTACTAATTAAAAAATGGATGCCCAGTTCAGTCGTGCTATTTATAAGTTTGTCACGCGATTTGTTTTAGCAAAGGGGGGGTGAAAGGGGGATAATTTGTGTTTTTTAACGTTTTTTTGTGTGTTTTCTTTTCCACTGCTTTTTTAAAAGTTATTTTTTAACAGAAAGTATTATAAATAATTTTATAACCAAACAAGGTGTAAAACCTATGAATTAGCTGAAATATTGTTAAAATTCTACACAGAAATAAGGAGACAGTACAAAGAAAAAAACAAGCAAATCCCGCATTCACTCACACTGTCACAGCATCCTGACTCAAATGAAACAAAACTGTGACACTCACCAAATGATGTCTAGGTAATCCATATTGAATATAAGTCACATTTTCACAACAAAGTCCCAACTGTACACCTATGAACATTTCCAAAAGGATTAGGCTCCAGCCATCCATTGTTATCAGTGCTGCCACGCCCCCCTTGCAACTACACATTCGAAGATTCATGCAGTACCACCCTAACACGTGTAGTTTGCCGACTCATACTAGCAGCAACAACGGGACTGTTTCTTCCTCAATATCACTGCTATTATCGCTTTCTTGAGGCGAAAACAACACGTCGGAATCATGATCTACAGGGTCCTCAAGATCCAACATCCGGAGAATCTCCTCCCGTGACAAGGCTCGCCTTCGATTCATTTTTTTTCTCGAAAAAAACGTACAAACCAGGCTAATTTTACATATGGCGGAAGGGCACACCAAGTGTGTCAAGGGAAACAACTCAATTTACTGCAAGCTTCAAAAACCGGGAAGCAATCACGAGTCGTGTACCTTGTATGTCTAATACTAAAATAGTCACTTCCCGTCCGTGGGCGTTGCAGCGCTATTACTAATATAGTCACCTCCCGTCGCGAAAGTGTTAAGTGTTTCTTGGATAGAATATAGTCAATTTTTGTAAAGATTTTAGTCAAGCAGTATGTAAGAAATGTTAAGTCCTTTGTACTGGAAACTTGCATTCTCCCAGTAAGGTAATACATTGTACTACGTAGCAAATTTTTGATTAGTGCTTTTGTGAACAAGAAACAATTGACAAGTGGCTCTATCCCATCTCCCCCCTTTCCCCGTCGCGATATAACCTTCGTGGTTGAAAACGACGTTAAACACCAAATAAAGAAAGAAAGAAAGAATTAGAAAATTAGTAGAATGATTGAGAATGAATGTAAACGATTAGCAGACTGAAGTCAAAATCTGTTGTGGAGTAATGCAGTGAAGTTGCAATTGATCTCAAATCTGTTTGGAATGAGTTAAACAAGTGATATCTTGTGAAATGTCTTCCTCAGAAGAGAATGGTTTTGTACAGATTTCTGTTCGTGGCAAAATTATTTCGATTTTTCATGCTGTTTATATTTAACGTAGACATTCTTCTTTCTGAAAAGAGTGAATTATGTAGCCTCATGTGCTATGTCTGAAGATGGTTTTTGACCAGCTTGTTTACATTTTCTATGAATAAACAACATACTGTGAAAATGTGTCCCTGCTTACAGCATTATCTGTGAGTTGCGTTTTTTCTTTCTCAGGATGCTGCTAAGAAAGAGTTTGAAGGGGAGGTGGAAAAGTTTCTGTCAACCGGCGAACGTCTGTTTGGAAAATACCAGTGGGAGCGCTACGATCTGCTGATCATGCCACCATCTTTCCCCTTCGGCGGAATGGAGAACCCTTGCCTGACCTTTGTGACCCCGTGTATTGTGGTTGGGGATCGATCCCTCACTGATGTCGTCATCCATGAAATTGTGAGTGGATGATTTTCTGCTGGTTTAGGCAGAATAGGGAGGATGGTTGCATGTTAATGGGTAACAGGGGTGTGGGGGTAAGTGTTCGGGAGCTTTTTCTCACCCAAAAGGCCTTTTTACATTTAGTCAAGTTTTGACTAAATGTTTTAACATAGAGGGGGAATCGAGACGAGGGTCATGGTGTGTGTGTGTGTGTGTGTGTCTGTGTGTCTGTCTGTCTGTGCGTGTGTGTGTGTAGAGCGATTCAGACTAAACTACTGGACCAATCTTTATGAAATTTGACATGAGAGTTCCTGGGAATGATATCCCCGAACGTTTTTTTCATTTTTTCAATAAATACCTTTGATGACATCATATCCGGCTTTTTGTAAAAGTTGAGGCGGCACTGTCACACCCTCATTTTTCAATCAAATTGATTGACATTTTGGCCAAGCAATCTTCGACGAAGGCCGGACTTTGGTATTGCATTTCAGCTTGGTGGCTTAAAAACTAATGAATGTCATTAAAGAAGGTCATTAAAAATCGGAAACTTGTAATTAAAATAATTTTGTTATTAAACGATCCAAAAACAATTTCATCTTATTCTTCGTCATTTTCTGATTCCAAAAACATATACATATGTTTTATTTGGATTATAAACAAGCTCTGAAAATAAAAAAATTATAAAAATTATGATTAAAATTAATTTTTCGAAATCGATTTAAAAACAATTTCATCTTATTCCTTGTCGGTCCCTGATTCCAAAAGCATATAGATATGATATGTTTGGATTAAAAACAAACTCAGTAAGCTAAACAGAATAGACATACAGAAAAGCGTGTTATCCTGCTCAGCGCGACCACTACCGCACTATTCTGCATGGCTTGTCGATTTCACTGCCTTTGCCACGAGCAGTGGACTGACGAAACTACGAGTATGTGGTCTTGGTGAAAAAAGCAGTGCCTTCAGTTTCATTCTGTGAGTTCGACAGCTTGACTAAATGTTGTTATTTCGCCTTACGCGACTTGTTATTTTTTAGCTTGCGGTCAGAAACACGGATAGAGCAAGTGTGTGTGTGTATTTGTTTGTTTGTTCATTTTTTTTTTTTTAATGTTCAAATAAAGATGATCCATTGAAGTTATCGCTCACCAAGACAAGTTTCATGCAACAGAAGATCTTCCTTTGAATGTACTGGAGAACCTTTGCCCAAATTCTGAAACTTTTTTCCAGAGTCACAGCTGGTTCGGGAACTTGGTAACCAATGCCAACTGGAGTGAGTTCTGGCTGAATGAGGTGAGTTCTGTGTTTCATTCAAGCTTCAGTGATGAACTGTTTTGCATACCTCAAGTTGTAAAGTGGAATGAGATTGTTAAGAAATTAGTTTTATCATGTGTCAAGTCGTTATGGCTGTTGAGTAACGATGATTGGACAGTTGTAGATTTTATTTACTCTGTATGTGTGAGAGTGTGTGTGTGTTTTTATGTGTGCAAGTGAAATAATGTGTGTATGAATGCATGTGTCTATGTGCATTTGTGTGTGCGGATGTATAATGGGAGAGTCAGTGTATTGTGGTTGTTTTGCAACCAAGCATAATATGTGTTTTTAAGAATGTAAGAATGTTAACTTTATACCATGCATCTTATTAATTTCTCTGCAAGGGATTCACCATGTTCGCCCAACGAAGAATCTCTGAGACTCTTTTCGGGCGCCCAGGCATGTGTCTGGAGTCGACACTTCGTCAGCAGTTGCTGAAACAACACATGGAGAACACTGGCATGGTACCAGCATTTTATGCTTGGTTTTCTTTCATTTTGCTGTGGATTGTGTGATTGCGGTGTGTTTTTTCTTGCTTGCTAGGGCTTCACAATGTACGCTCAGCGTCGCATCCTAGAGGAGTTGTTCGGGCGAGGGTCCATGTGCCTTGAGGCTACCACGGGCCAGGCCTTGTTGAAACAGCATATGAACGAAACCGGAATGGTAGTTGGCAGTTTTCTTTCCTTTTTTTTTTAAGTAACCAGTTTCTGTTGCAGTCTTGATTATTATGTTGTTGATTGTGTGTTTGTGTGTGTGTTTGGTTTTTTTTTCTTTTTTTCTTCTGTTTTTTTTTGTCTCTGTGTGTTTTAGGACTTATTTATTTGTCTTTATTTACTGTTTTGGGTAATAGGCATAGGCAGCCACATAACGTCTGCAGAGAAATGCTTGAGCTTTATTTTGTAATCTGTCAGTCCTCTACCAAATAAGCTGCTTATGCTGATAGAACGTGAGCATCCATGTGCCATCTTACCCCCCGCGGATTCTGTTTCTTTTTTTACCCTTGTTAAGTGTTTCTTGTATAGAATATAGTCAATTTTTGTAAAGATTTTAGTCAAGCAGTATGTAAGAAATGTTAAGTCCTTTGTACTGGAAACTTGCATTCTCCCAGTAAGGTCATATATTGTACTACGTTGCAAGCCCCTGGAGCAAATTTTTGATTAGTGCTTTTGTGAACAAGAAACAATTGACAAGTGGCTCTATCCCATCTCCCCCCTTTCCCCGTCGTGATATAACCTTGAATGGTTGAAAACGACGTTAAACACCAAATAAAGAAAGAAATGTGCCATCTTTAAAGTAATGCCTTCACTGTGTGTTAGATTCTGTAACAGAATCTTCAACATAATATGCTGTTTTTGGTGATTGAACATTGACAGCATTATTCCCTCATCAAAGAAATGCCTTAGCAATATATTGAATCTTTTTATTATCTGTAATATTTGTTATTACATGTATTATCATATCATTATTATCTTGTTATTTTCTGAAACAATTTTGTGTTGCTTGTAAGACACGAGCAACCATATACTATCTTTAGAGAAATGCTCTGGCTTTATATTGAATTCTGTAACATAATTATTCACTAATCAAGACCTGCTTTCTGCTTGTAAGACATGGGCAGCCATATACCATCTTCTGAGAAATGACTCAACTTTATTGGATGTGATTTAAGTGTGTGTGTGTGTGTGTGTGTGTGTGTGTGTGTGTGTGATCCTTGGGTTGGAAAACATTGTATGTCTGTTCCTGTGTGTGTGTGTGTGTGTGCATTGATTGTTTTTACTTTGCAGTAAGCTCTTATTAAAGAGCAGATGAATAAGACTTCATTATTATTATTTTTATCATATTCTGTCACGCAGGATCATCCGCTAAACAAGCTGCGAGTGGTGATAGAACCAGGAGTGGATCCTGACGACACGTACAACGAGACGCCGTACGAGAAAGGATTCGCCTTCGTGTGCTACCTGCAGAGCCTGGTGGGAGACGTGCAGAAGTTTGACAACTTCCTCAAAGCCTACGTTTTCAAGTTTCAGTTTAAGGTACAGCCTTGTGCCTTGCCTTGTGTGGTAGCTTCTGTTTGCCTGGTTGTGTCCCTGTTTTAACTTTAAAATGCTTCTCTTTGCTTGTTAATTTTGTGGATGGGTTCCAAGGATGCTCTTTCATGCATGCAACATTTTAAAGATGGACAGACTAACGTGCATAGACACATAGACACAGAACGACACACATACTCATTTACACACCCACATAATCACATACACACGCATGCATGCACACACACACACACACACACACACACACACACACACACACACACACACACACACACACACACAAAAAGTATACTTAAAAACCATGAGTGCAACTAGCTAATAGAGATGTAAAGTGACATAAATGACAGGTTAATCTTTGAAGCTGAAGCTTTGCAAGGGGTGAGTGTGTGACATTTTGCATGTTGAATTGTTTCACAAACAGCCTTGTTATTGTTTTTATTATTATCTGTTGCAGAGCATTGTAGCTGACGATCTCTTTGATTTCTTTCTGGAGTATTTTCCGCATCTCAAGCAGCAGAATGTTGCAGACAGGTCAGAATTCTGTTTGATTTTGTTTTGTGTACCTGACGGGCGCAATGGTATAGTGGATAAGACGTCGGCCTCCCATGCGGAAGGTTTGAGTGTTATAATCCCTGCCGCTCCTGATGGGTTAAGGGTGGAGATCAATCAATCAATCAATCAATATGAGGCTTATATCGGGCGTATTCCGTGGGTACAGTTCTAAGCGCAGGGATTTATTTTTTTATTTTTTTATTTTTATTTTATGCAATTTATATCGCGCACATATTCAAGGCGCAGGGATTTATTTATGCCATGTGAGATGGAATTTTTTTACACAATACATCACGCATTCACATCGGCCATCAGATCGCAGCCATTTCGGCGCATATCCTACTTTTCACGGCCTATTATTCCAAGTCACACGGGTATTTTGGTGGACATTTTTATCTATGCCTATACAATCTTGCCAGGAAAGACCCTTTTGTCAATCGTGGGATCTTTAACGTGATCTCCCATGTTAACTTATGTGCAGACCTGCTAGGGCCTTATCCCCCTTCATGTGTACACGCAAGCACAAGACCAAGTGCGTATGGAAAAGATCCTCTAATCCATGTCAGAGTTTGGCGGGTTATAGAAACATGAAAATACCAAGCATGCATACCCCCAAAATCGGCGTTGGCTGCCTAAAATCGCAGTATAAAAACACACATGTGCAAAAATCGAGTGTACATGGGAGTTTCAACCCGTGAATGCAGAAGAAGTTCAGTGTACCTGTGGATCTTATTGGTCTATCTGTCTTATTATGTCTTAAAGTGTTTTAGAACAGAGGTTTGGTCATATAATGTTCACTTCTTCCTGTAGTTTTGTTGCAAGATGGTCAGTATTATGTTTGATTTTTGTTCTGTATACCTTGGATATTACAATCTGGCATGACTGGAACAGATTTGTCAGCATAGTTGGGGGAGGAGGGGGGGGGTGGGGGGTCCTGAATGCTCAGTTGGCCCAGCTCTCGACTTGGTCACAGGTTCAAGTCCACGCTGGGACAGACATGAGTCAACTTTTTGTGAAATCTCTGAGGTGTCCATGTCCCATCCCAATGTCAGTGCTGTGACACGCAAACACCTTCCAGAAGTGGGGATGGCTGATTTACACCTTGTGCTGTTCGTTTTGCTGTTGACTGTTTACTAGGAGGAAGCGACCTGGATTTCCCAGCAGTGGTACGATAAAGTATCAAATGAAATGTATACGCTCTTCTGTGTTTCAGGGAGGGCTATGAGTTTCACAAAGTATGGCTGCACACACCCGGGTGGCCCCCCTACACACCTGACCTGTCCGCAGGTAGAGAGCTCATGGATCCTCCTGAAGCCTTCGCTGCTAGCATTGAGGAACAGGTATGTCTGGTTTGTTTTCCTTATTGTGACCCGGTTCTCTCTGTTTGCATAGAAGCATATATAGTCTATGGAAGGTTTACAGGTGAAATTTGGGGTCAGTTCTTTCACTATGACATGGATGTTGGCCCATTTCAGATCAAAGTTACAGGCACCAGGTCCAGAAAATTGTAATCCTAAATGTCCTTTCTTCTTTCTTTCTTTCTTTATTTGGTGTTTGACGTCGTTTTCAACCGTTCAAGGTTATATCGCGACGGGGAAAGGGGGGAGATGGGATAGAGCCACTTGTTAATTGTTTCTTGTTCACAAAAGCACTAATAAAAAAAAAATTGCTCCAGGGGCTTGCAACGTAGTACAATATATTAGCTTATTGCTTCTCTATTGTTTTAAAATGCGTTCTCTTGCATATCAGAATTACATTTGAAATTTCGTGGTTATTCTTTCTCACAGGAGCCGGAAAGTTGGCCGGACATTGACAAGTGGACGGTGTACCAGGTTCTGCACTTTGTGGACAAACTGGTGGAACGTGACAACCTGCCTGGTGACCTGTTGCCAAGGTTACAGCAAAAGTACCCCAGGATTTCTGCTGCCAAAAACGCAGAGGTAAGTCCTGGTTTAAAAAAGAAAAAGGTGAAAAGAAAAAGGAGAGTGTAGACTCGTAGGCATTTCCTTCATTAGAATAAGATGCTTGATAATCTACAGGCTTATGGCTAATCTGTTGGAAAGCAGAATTTTGACTAGATTGCTTACATTGAAAGCAGACACCCCCCCCCCCCCTTCCACACACGCACCACACACACAAAGCATCCACCAAAATCGCCACTCACTCATGTCTGTTTGAACATACTCCTCTTCCTCAACTTGTTCCTTATATTTCTTTATTCATATATGTTTTATGCTTATCTTTTTAATCTGGAGGTAAAATGTTAATTAAAATAGTATGACTGACAGTTTATTTGTTTGTGTTTGTACAGATCCGTCTTCGCTGGTGTCAACTGGTGATCAAAAACGACTACCAGAAGGCTTTTCCTGATGTCAAAGCTTTTCTGCACTGCCAAGGTAAGCAAACAGGGAGACTTGGGGAAGTTGTGTGTGTGTGTGTGTGTGTGTGTGTGTGTGTGTGTGTGTGTGGGTATAAATGCATGTGCACTTGTATAAGGGCTCCAATGCGTGTGCCTACACCTTAGCTTCTTGTAGCTAATAGCTTTCATAGGTATGCACACTTTGGGGGTTGACTACAAGAATGTTGGGAGAAAAATACACTGAAGAGGGATGGGATACTATTACTATTTATGTTGATTTGCTTTGCAAATGAATAGGGTAGGTTGACTGATTTGCTTGCAGAAAAACAAAGTTGTCCATCATACGTTTTCCCTAAATACTTTCTACAAACCCAGAAAACAAATGCTTCCTGTCTTAGTACTATACCCAACAGCTGATTGAAAATGAATTTATCCCACAACTCACAATTTCACAAAATGTGTGTCTTTCACCAGGCAAGCAGAAGTACACACTCCCCGTGTACAGGGCACTGATGAAGGGGTCAGAGACGGCCGGTGCTCTTGCCAACAAGATCTTCGACGAGACCAAGGATACACTTCATGTCAACGTCCAGAACTATGTGGAGGAAATCCTCAAGGGAGGCAATTAATGGACAAGAACATTGTCCCTCCTCGTAGATCTATGTCTGCTGCTGTTTTTGTAAATTTTGAGCATGGTTCTTATTGTCGTTTGATATTTTTGGTTGTATTGACCGTTAGCTACCACTTGAGTGAATCTGTCGGTCTCATTGTATGAAGGTAAGGTAGGTAGGTAGGTACTTGTAGGTAATGTCGTTTTTTTCATAATATATAGCCATAAGCCTGTGCAATTTCCATCATGGAAATTCAGGTTGCCTTCTCCCTGGGGAAAGCGAGCTGCCATAGTGTATGGTGCCACCCATTTTTTTTTCTCTGTTTCCTGCATGCTTGTGTTTGTGTTTTCCAAGCCCTGAGACTTTTATTGTGATATTGGCATCTTTATAGTGTGCATGCTTGCACTGAGGAGAAGCTGTTCGAATTCACACCAATATTGACGAACTTTTTTTTAAAAAGTATCGTGCTACCAACTGAGCTACAGACTGCCCATTATGGAAGGTCCTCATGTGGCATACTCTTTGCTTGTGTTGTTAGAATATGCTTTTTCTACAATTCAATAGTTATGTTCATGTTATCAGGCACTGTTTTGTGAAGGCTTCTTTTCCCTTGATGGTGAATGACTTTGAAAGAGAAATAATTAAAAATGCTTTGAATGTACTATGTCATTGAGATCAGAATAAGATATGTACAAGGCAGCAGTTGCAAATAGAATTGTGTGGAAAATGTAACCAACAGCATTTCCAAGGACATTGCTCAAACTTCTGTGTGCACACACACACTGGTCTATTTGACTGGCCAGTAATACTACCTACTGGTTCATGTGTATACCATGGTACCTGTCGTAAAAGAACTCCCTTGTGACCCGCTAAGTGTCCTTTTATCATAGGTGTCCTTTTAGTAACTGTAAGTGATTGGAAGAAGGCACAACACAATATGTCCTTTGTGTCCTTTATTCAAAGGTGCATAATATTACAGACAAGGCTAGATTATCACAGTAATCAAGTCTGCTTTTTCAGTTTACCGTACTTTCCGGGTGACAAGGTGCTTCGTTATACAAGACGCACCCCATCTTTTTAAAAAAAATTGTAATCCAGTCACCCATTGGACGCAGGGGGCCAATAGGGCGCACCAAAATGACCCAGTTTTTGCCATGAGAGGTGGTTCCCCTGTCATATCTGAGAGAGGAAACACTTCCTGCACCGGGGTCAGTGACCGACTTTAACTGAGTGAAAATATGTGTGCTCTGTGTGTGCGGCCAGATCAAAGGCATTGTGATAGCTGGGTGGCCTTGTTTATAGACACGACCTTCTTCCCAGGGGTCAATGACCCAGTTTTTGCCATGAGAGGTGGTTCCCCTGTCATATCTGAGAGAGGAAACACTTCCTGCACCGGGGTCAGTGACCGAGTTTAACAGAGTGGAAATCTGTGTGTGCGGCCAGATCAAAGGCAGGGCAGTACCTAGTAGCTAAAACATGCATTATCACAAGTTGTTTGACTGGTACTCAAGCGGTCTCTTTGATTTTTTTCGTATTTCATACACGGATTAGGCGCTTGGTTCTACAAGACGCAGGGGTCGAACTCGAGGAAAAAAGTCGCACCTTATGACCCGGAAAGTACGGTACTGTTTTATCTGGCAGTCACAATTTGGTGTGATAAGAATCAGGTACATGTACAGGGAAAAGTTGTTGGGGGAGGGGTGAGGGGCTGTTAGAGGTGGAACAATTCCAGTTTGTATTGAAAATATAAGGTCAGAAGAGAGGGTATTATGGGGAAGATTTCAAAAGGTTACTTTATACACTTGTTTTTAGTTACTTTATACACTTGTTTTTAAACCACTTTTCTACTGTGATAGTTGACGTCATTTCTATTTCACCTTCATGTTCAAATATAGTACATAAGACTTTGCTAATGAATAATTTTATAGTTGCATGGATCTTATTTGGGTGCATGTCAGATTGTGCGCATGACGATTGTATGGGTGTATGCTTGGTGGTATAGGTACTTGTATTTGGGTGTGCGTTTGTACGCCTGTGTATATGTGAAAACCAAACACATAAATGTATCCTAATGCATTTTCTCACATGTATGCTGTCATTTTTGAAAATATGCAAACATACACACATAGATTCATTTATGCACACACAACTTCAGTTTGTTTGTTTGTTTGTGTGTTTGTTTGTTTGTTTGCTTAACGTCCAGCCGACCACGAAGGGCCATATCAGGGCGGTGCTGCTTTGACACATAACGTGCGCCACACACAAGACAGAAGTCGCAGCACAGGCTTCATGTCTCACCCAGTCACATTATTCTGACACCGGACCAACCAGTTCTAGCACTAACCCCATAATGCCAGACGCCAGGCGGAGCAGCCACTAGATTGCCAATTTTAAAGTCTTAGGTATGACCCGGCCGGGGTTCGAACCCACGACCTCCCGATCACACAACTTCAGTGCAGCGATATATCCACATACAACACAAAACTGCACTTCCATACAAATCATTCACGAAAGATTTATATCGTGTCAACAAGATTGTTTTATGTTCAATGTTTTATTATTTAATGGAGTGATCAGCATAAAAACAACTAAAACAAGACTATTGTGCAACCCCACACATTGATATTTTGTTTAACATATTCAAGAAAAGTAAAGGAACATGGTGCGTATGATCATACCTCGCCAAATAACCTTTAAATCATTTTCTTTTTAACTTAACATGTGAATCTAGCTAAAATTGCTTTTTGACTGAAAGAATAAAAAATGTTACTAAAAACGAAGCACTGAAACCTTAACTAAGCAACTTAAAAAGAAACTTCCTCCTTCAAAGGTAACGCTTGAGAAAAGCACAAGCAAACGTAACTGAAGTAGAAGGTAACACTAACGGAAAGGGCTGAGTGAATAACTGGAAAAAGCAACAAATAGAAACACAAACGTTCAGCCAAAGCCAAAATGCATTTCATATTCCACACACAACACAAATCCCTCTTGAACGAGAGAAACAATGATTTTAAAGCAGAACTTTAACCCATGAGGTATCCCATGTTCAAGCTTTAACAATATTTCTGACAAAATCATAATTGTAAGGCCTTTCATTAAATCAAACATTTGTTAGCCTGTACAAAGAATGCTGTTTTCAATTATGACTGTTTAGACTACAAAATGCATAAGAGGAAAAGACTTGATGTAATGTTTGACTTTCGAACATAGAAACATAATCAGCTGTTGCAAGCAATGCCATTATTCATGCGTGCTACAAGAGTGGACGTCTAAAAGAAGCGATCGAGAAGAAGAAGAAGAAGCAGTGCCATTTAACTCCCAAATGCATTAGAGAAAAAAATAGTCTCAATGAAAGATTATATGTGACCCTCCACCACGAAATGAGTCGCACGTCACCTTTGCATGATTTTCATATTTTTACATTTTCCTAAAGAGTTTTGTATGCTCTATACAGTGGTGAAAACCGTTTTAGAAAGGAGCGAAAACTGTTTGAGTTATAAACCCGTGACTAAGGTGACCCTCACACTGTTACCAGACACCCCCCGGACTTTTATTATGCCTGGCGCAGAACCGCGCGAGGTGACATGCGACTCATTTCGTGGTGGAGGGTCACATATTTGATTTTTGCATATTTAGACATACTTTGATGTTTCAAGCAAGGATGCATCTTTTTACAAGGATTTTGTTTTTTTGTTTGTTTATTTGTTGCTTAACGTCCAGCCGACTACGCAGAGCCATATCAGGACGAGGAAGGGGGGGATGAAGGGGGCCACTTGTCAAGCGATTCCTGTTTACAAATGCACTAACCCATTACTTGTGTCCCAGCAGGCTTTAGTAAAACTAAATTAATACCTACTGGAAGATTACCAGTTTCCAGTATGTTAAAATAGGCTTAACCTATCTACTGCTGGACTTACATCAGAACACTAACAGATTAAACTATACATGAATCGCGAGACAAGCGGCAAGAGAAGAGATTTTTGGAAAAAATACAGGTGAATGAGCAAGAAGGCAGAAAAAAGAAAAGAATTCATGAAGAAAAAGAGAGCATGACAGGAAAGAGGAACCAAAAATCTACCTAACAGCAAACTAGAAAGCTCCTGCGGTTCCAAAAACAGGAGGGGCCTTTAATTTCATAACCGCAGTGCCCCACTGCGGGAATGTTTCAAGCGAGGATGCATCTTTTTACAAGGATAACACACATGAACACAATGACTGTATTGGTAAGCAGGGAAAGACATGGCAGGTGAAACAAATTGGAACAGTTTACTTTATAGGATGACAAGACAGTATTTGAGGTCTGTGGTGGTTATCTCATTCTCTTTGGAATGAAAACACGCCATCTATCTTTCAAAATCAACTGCATGTTAAGTACAAACGGTAGACTGTGTTACACACTGAGAAGCAGCTACACCCCCCACTCCGCTGCAACAATGCCAGACATCTGGATGACTTGTTCTACAAGTGCAGCGTAACAGACAGATACAGATACACACACACACCCAGACACCCACCCACCCACAGACACATACACACACAATCTCTCTTTTTTTTTCCTTTCATCAACCAAATGTTTAGGTACATGTACACACAGTAATAATGGGGACATGCAAACTGTCAAACACAGGAAAGCTCACAGACACACCAGAAGCAGACTTTTTACGCTTTGTCAAACAAACAAAAAATCTCTATTTGTCATACAGTAAATGCCCAATAAAATGCGTAAGTTCACAACAAGCAAGTCTCATTCTCCGAAGGAGAGATATTATTTTGGCGGAATAGTTGGATTTAAGGCCTGCACTTCATGTCAGCGCACACAGAGGTATACACAGGTATGTACATACACACAGACAGACACATACAGTTTCGGACACACACACTGTCTGTCTGTCTGTCTGTCTCTCTATAGAACGTATCCACTCACCGGATAAGCACCAAAAGAAATGATATAAAAATCTGGATGTACAGTTGCAAAGCATGAAGATATCACTTTCTCTGAAAACTTGCGTAATGAGATGATATCTTGGGGTGCATATTTGCACACATTTTTTTTTAAATGACAGTACATACAGAGCCTTTTTTTCATACATCCAAGACAAAAGTTTCAATCATATGGCACTGTACCCTTGCCATGTTCATATCTAAACTGTACAAGAATATTGGTCACGAAGTTCAGAACGCAATGCACATTTTTGCCCACAACAAACAAATTAATAAAATCAAAGCAAACAGTGGCAAAGTTAAAGAGAAAACTAAAACGTGTGTACTGCATTGTTGCCACTGTTCACATTTCTAGAACTGTAAGAATCATCAAACATATACTTCAAACCACATGTATTCAACAAAAGCAAAGTCCCTTAAACATTTGTAACTCAGCATCGGTAATGTCATGATTGACACTGCGCATAATAGTCTCAACAGCATTTCACCTCAAACTCAACAAGAAAAAAAAGAAGTAACTCCAATGTCAAAGAATCTGAACAGAATCCAATTTAAAAAACAAAAGAGAAAAAAATGCACCTCTTCCCTACCTGTACTGTAATGACTAGCAATTATTACTTGCCTGTGAAACGAAAGCCAAAAATCGGTTAAAAGTACAACTTCAGTGCAAAACATACCAGCTGAAGGTCTTCACATGTTCCGAAGGAAATTGCTGGAATATGTGTTTCTATGTTCCATTGAAAACTGGTGGAATGAGTCTTTGCGTGTTCCATTGAAAACCAGCAAAAAATGTCTTTCAATGTTCTGGACATGTGTTGACTATACAGCAGTTGTTCTCAGACTCAACTTGACCAGATAATCCTGGATGTTGTCTTGGTGATACAGCTGGTTTTCAAGGTCTGCAACAGTGGGAACATCCCTGACAACAAGCTGTCTGACCTTGACAATCCACCTTGACCTTGACCCCTATCCTATGATCTAAGATCACTCATCATCTGCAGTAAATTTAGGAGGTGGTTGTCTTGACGTAGTTGGCCTTCAAGCTCTGCAGCAGTGGCAACATCCCCGGCAACAGCTGACTGACTCCTGTCTGACCTTGACCCAAATTGTCACCTTGATCCCCGATCCCTGGCAGCAGCAGATGGCCAGGGTTGAAAGGGGCAGCTGACGGATTCATCTGGCTGACATCTGTGTTGAGAGGGTTCATCTGAAGGGTTGGGCCTTTAGGGTAGAAGCTGGGGTTACCTGCAGTGGTTGTCATGGTCACAGGCCCATAAGATGCAGGGATGGAAACATGAGGTGTGGCGGTTCCCCCCAGCGTTGCCATGGCTGCGGATTGCGATGCAGGAGCTGCCATCAACTGCTGCTGGCGCATGAGTAACTGCTGGTGCTGCAGCTGACGTGCCAGGAGCTGTTGTTGCAGCGATGACGCACCTGACCTTTCTGACGGCTGGAAAAGTCCTGGTTGGGGTCCAGCTGACTCGTTGATGTACTGCTGACTTCCCATTCTCGGGGCCATAAAGCCTAGGATGGGTGGTGGAGGGAGGGAGAAACGGCTGGGCAAATGGGGATTTAGGCTTCCAATAGGATTCAGGCTTCCCGCAGGGTTAAAGGCTGCCGCAGCAGGGTTCAGGAAGCCGTAGTGGCCACCATATTGAACTGTTGGCGGCTGACTCGGATGGGAAACTGGTTGGGGATGGTTAGAACTCTCCTGCGGTTGATAACGGTTCTGGGCAACTTGACCTTGACGGGGAAGAGGTTGAAGTTGGCCTGAACTCTGCTGCTGTTGATACTGATTCTGCACGACCTGGGCTTGACTGGAGCTTGGGAATATCTGAGACAGACTGGGTATTTGAAACAGCTGAGGTTGACCTGTTGTTGAAGGGTTCTGAAGAGTTGTCTGCTGCAGAAGGTTATGGAGGTTTGCCATGTCAAATCCTTGAAAACCCAGACCATCAGTAGCGCCTGCAGATGCTGAAGAAGTGCTCAGAGGCATCCCCAGATTTCCCACACCTCGAGACCCCACATTTCCTGATACAGACGCTGAAGGGGCAGCAAGAGACATCCCCACAGCCGTCTGAGAACCCATACCTCCAGGAGCGTTCAGAGACATCCCCATTGCCCCCAACCCCTGCGACCCCCCACCACCACACCCAGGAGAAGAGGCCGGGAGAGACATCCCCATAGCCCCCATCCCCTGCGACCCCCCACCACCACACCCAGAAGAAGAGGCCGGGAGAGACATCCCCATAGCCCCCATCCCCTGTCCCAACATGGAGTTGAGAATCTTGTCCTGTTCGCGAATCATCTCTTCCAGTCGCCGGTTCTTGGACGCGATCTGCTCAAGGTCATCCGACGCTTGGCCTCCGGGGGCTGCGACGAGACTGCACTGACCTTGACCTGCCAGGGTGCTCTCCCCCTGCACGCTGAGCGGAGTGGTCTGCTCTTGAGGGAGGCTAGAGGGTGGGGATGGAGGGGACTTCACCATGGGGGCCACAATGTTGGTTTTGATGGCGGCAACGTTGCTGCTAGTCGACAAAGAGGACTGATGCTGCAAAGGAAAGGAGACAGTGTGTGAGAAACATCTTCCAGTGACCAAGATCTGAATGTCCATTTTCTCACAACAAGATAGGTACCACGCAATTAAGCCCTAGAAATCATCAGTTGTCAAGCTCTTAACATTACCCATGCAAGGGGAAGAGCGGGTGAAATTCCATACAACATGCAAGAATTAAAAACAGAAACAAGAATGGTAAGGTATTGGAAAGTTTTAATTTTAACGAAACAAGACAGATAACATACAGTCCTGAAAAGTCTACATTTTTCTGTGAGAAAGGAACAGTGGAGATCAAGAACTAACAACCCAAGAGGCCTGTTATTGTGGTGTCAATCATCCTGAAAATAATGGACCACTGCAATCATTCTTTGGGTATTTAATACATACCAACTAACCAAGCAGTATGCATAAAAATATGCTCCAAATTGCATGACATTTGTTGTAAATGGGCTAGTTTTTCATCAACTTTGTTTTTAGTATTGTCTTTTGTTGGGGGGGGGGGGGGATTAGTTCTCAATCAGGTCAACCTGTATTGAATTAATCACAATTCCAGCAGAATCAACACAGAACTGAGGGACATCCTACACACAAAGACAAAAACATTTGAACTGATTGATTGATCGGTAACCAGAGACCAAAAGTATGAACGTGAACTGAACCAAAACAGTTGCACGTGCTCAAAGTCAAAGGTGCAGTTAGTAATAAGCAGCAAAAATAATAAAAATAACTTGATGTAAAAAAAGCATCTTGAAATTAAAGTTAACAAAGACTTTGACACAGCAGCAATGAAGAACTGTTTGGGAAGAGGTGAAGCCAACACCAATCAAAACTACCTGTGAAAATGCCCAAATTAAATGTGTAAACATACAAACACCCCGATTTCTTTCTTTATTTGGTGTTTAACGTCGTTTTCAACCTTGAAGGTTATATCGCGACGGGGAAAGGGGGGGGGATGGTATAGAGCCACTTGTTAATTGTTTCTTGTTCACAAAAGCACTAATCAAAAAATTACTCCAGGGGGTTGCAACGTAGTACAATATATTACCTTACTGGGAGAATGCAAGTTTCCAGTACAAAGGACTTAACATTTCTTACATACTGCTTGACTAAAATCTTTACAAACATTGACTATATTCTATACAAGAAATGCTTAACAAGGGTAAAAGGAGAAACAGAATCCGTTTGTCGCCTCTTACGACATGCTGGGGAGCATGGGGTAAACTCTTCCCCCTAACCCGCGGGGGGACCAGGGAGGGGTAAATCCTTCCCCCTAACCCGCGGGGGGACCAGGGAGGGGTAAATCCTTCCCCCTAACCCGCGGGGGGACCAGGGAGGGGTAAACTCTTCCCCCTAACCCGCGGGGGGTGAACACACTGATAAAAAGCCAAGGCGTTGACACTTCAGCTAAGTTTCAAGACCAAAGAACAAAAGCAGATGTCCCTGGCTGGGATATTTCTCCTATTCAAATGCGCTCATACAGTGGTACCTGTGACGCCCTAGGGACCTGCAAGAACCCTATATTGCAGGTGCTCTTGTCATGATAGGTATATTTTGGTCAAGATAACCGACATAGGGACAACCGATTGTGTCCTGTCATTGGAAATGTCCTCTCATACGAGGGGCCTCACATTTTCAGAGAACAAAGTTTTATTGTCTAATTCATTCTGACATGATAAGCATCACGAAAGCAAGCCATTTGTCTCATTGCTGCTGTTGTCAAAATTCTTCATTGCAAAAAAAAACCCAAAAAAAACAACAAACTTTTAACACTGTAATTAGCATGCGAAAACTAAAACTACAACAAAAACCAAAATAAAACTGAAGGTGTCAGTGCTTTGGGTGGGTTAACTTTTGCTTTGACTAGTACTGTTCATTGTATTTGCAAGAGCATACCCAAAATTCAAAGGGTTATTTGATAGACTTTTTAGCAGAATGATAAATCCTTTCAGACTTCAATTTTTGAATGACCAAATCCTACTTCAGCATGAAAACCTTTTTCTTGATAAAAAAAAAATGAAAGTTAACCTGTTTGGTGAAAATAACTCAAAGATACCTTCTTTCTCTCACAAAACATAAAAGATAAAACAAAGATCAGACCTTCACACTCAAAATAACAACCCCAAATTTTCACAACGATTCAACCACCCAAACAATGAGAGTGGAGAACAGAAACGTTTTGTGCAGAAATATGTTTGAAAAAACCCTCTCCGATTATTTTCAGAAAGAAAGAAGGTACATGGATCTTCAAAATCAGAGGGAACCACCATAGCAGAACAGATCTGGAACAAGAGACTGAAGGTGAGGTGAGAGGAACTAAAATAAGACAACAATGAAAAAGCACCAACCAGAGACATTAACTCATAAAGAAAAGAAAAAAATAGACAGGTTTCAACATCTTTAAAAAAACAAACTTTTTCCTTCTCTTGTAACATTTATAGTTGTCTTTCTTCTGGGCTTATTGCATTCTTTCTTTCATTCTGTCACATGTCCATTTTGCTATTACAGTTGAACCTGTTGACATCAACCACCCAAGAGATCAACGGAACGTGGTCGTTATTGACAGGTGGTCCCTATAAAGAGGTTAATATTGGAGAGGTAAAAATCGTCAGCGATTCTTGGAGGTAGTCATTATCAAGAGGTGGTCACAAGGAGAGGCTTCGACTCCACAAAGGCAAGACTTGATGTTGAAACCCTTCTATTTTCCTTCATTCCTGGGTTGAAGTCTCTGGTGAGTACATTTTTACTGTTATCTTCTTTTAGCAAAACGGAACTAACAAGCAAAAAAAGCGGCCAAAATATAGCACCTTTGGCAGTGGTGCAACTGTTTTGGTGCAGGAAGAGGAGGGCTTCTCTGCTGTATTTCCAGCGGAGGGGGACACCTTGGAGTCTGTAAAGACACACAGCAGGGGTGATTTTCAAATAAATGTCCAATACTGAACTTCTCTTTTTTTTAACCTAGCCAGCACCTATCCTCAACCTCGGTCCGCTGTATTACGACATAGACCATTTATCCTGGACCGCCAACTAGCTCTCTCTCCGCTCTTTCTCTCTATTACGAGGTAGCGCCTCTCGCATTTAGGAACCTACGCTTACATGGCCTTTCAGAAATCAGGGGGACGTGATATCCGGTGTCGATTGTAAACATGGACGAAGTTGTCGAGGTAAGTTCTGAAAATGCTAAAATAAACTCAGCAAAAGTGCATATGGAACATGTTTTTCGATGAGTTTTGTTAAGTTTAGTTTGGAGTTTTGGAAAATCCAGTTCATTGTCACCTCCCATTGTCACAAATAACTGGAGCGTGCTTTCTTTTCACTGTCTTCGAATCGCTGGCCTTTCAAACCGGACGCGACGCGCCGCGCCCCTGAAAGTCGAGAGTCGTAACCTCGAAGGGTCACGTGACGAGTTGGCGGTCCAGACTATTTGGTCTATGATTACGACTAACAAGCAGATTGATTTATAAATGCAACTTTACACACACAAAAAGAAGTCAATACGGCATGCCGTAAAATAAGGAAGAAAAATCCCCCATGCACACAGGGTGGTGTCAGCTTTGTCATACAGTGGGATCTGTTTTTTAAGACCCCCAATAGACGAATTCCCGATACAACTCTGTTTTTTAAGACCCCCAATAGACGAATTCCCGACCCCAATAGACTAATTCCCGATATAACTCTGTTTTTTAAGACCCCCAATAGACGAATTCCCGATATAACTCTGTTTTTTAAGACCCCCAATAGACGAATTCCCGATATAACTCTGTTTTTTAAGACCCCCAATAGACGAATTCCCGATATAACTCTGTTTTTTAAGTCCCTCAATAGACGAATTCTCGATATAACTCTGTCGGATTTTTGTATGGGTTGTGAAAGAGTGAGAACCCTTCCATTTGCGCCGACTTTGCCATGTGCTTCCTGTACTCGTGTTTGAGACACGACCTCTCACTAGTGACAGGCCTGTAATGTCACGTGGGAAAGTTTCCTAACATGACATGATTTTCCACATGACATTATAGGCCAGTCACTGGCAAGAGAGCGTGTCTACAGGAAGCACACGGCAAAGTGTGTCTACGCAAATGGAAGGGTACTCACTCTTTCACAACCCATGCAAATCCAACAGAGTTAGTTCCCAAAATCGTCTATTTATAGACTTCCCATCTTTTAAGACCAATTGCTGTTGTTTTTGTGTTTTTTGCTTTATTTCTTCTTTTTTTTTTTTTGTGGGGGGGGGGGGGGGGGGGGTGTCAGGTGTACTCTCAAAGAATACCATCTGCATCTCAGCATTTCAGAATTCTTTTTTTTCTTGTCAAGACCTTGCTTTCTCAGATTTTCTGTTCATAACTTCTGTCAATGTACCTCCATTTGATTAAAACGGTCTCCGTTTCTAAGACCTGATGTTTTCAGATTGTTGGTGGTCTTAAAGAGGGGGTGGGGGGGGGGGGGGGGTGGTGGGGGTTCCACTGTAGTTGGGTCACACAGTGAACGTGTTGTGATGTTGGACAAACCACACAGAGATTTCCCTGATACTCTTACTGTACCTAGCTTAAAATACACACACACACACACACACACACACACACACACACACACACACAAAACCAAATGAGAGTGCTTGTTAAGAACCAGCCATACCTGTATGACACAAAAGGAAGCACATACAATGATATACGCTAGATGATACAGCGGTACCTGTGACGAAAGGACACCCTTGGGAACAGCAAAGTGTCCCTACATTGCAGGTGGCCTGTCATGACAGGTTTATTTTGGTAGAGATAATAGACAAAGGGACCATGGAATGTGTCTTTTAAAGGGAGGTGTCCTCTCATTGGAGGGGCCACACATCGCAGGTACCACTGTACTGGCTTTGCTTTGGGAAAAAGAATGTAGTGAACCCTTCCCAACTCTTCGTATAAACAATCTTTACATTTTGAATGTCTTTCAGGTTTGGGGGAGCACTGAAAAACAGCGAGATGACAGAGAGAGAGAAAGACAGACAGATGGACTGAGACAAACAGACGGATATATAAGTACACAAACACCAGGAAACCCATGCTAAAACAGACAAAGGAAGCAAAATTGAAACAAAAATGAGAGGTACACCAGTAATATATGTCACGATTACCATGAACATGCAAAACAATATCATTTTTTTGCATAGAAAACAAACATTATAGAACCTTTTGAAACTTTTAAAAAAGAAAAAAAGTTGTTGGAGTCGAAGCAACCACTAATTCTGACTTGAAAACATAAATACAGTTGTTATCTTAAATCAAGTTCAAATTGTGAAATCACAAAGTGCACCCCCAACTTATACCCAACTTAAAGAGAGAGAAAATGTAGAACACAAATAAAGATCACCATTACTAAGTCATAAAACTTGACACACACACAACACACAAAACAACCACGTCAACAAAAAGGAACATGAAAAAAGCATGACAAGAAAAATGGGGAAAAACATAACAAGACTACCACCACTGTGGAACCACCTTTTTAACATCACCAAGTCAAGTCACCACAAGTCCCAGAAAACCAGGTCTTAATAAAGAGGGAATCTTGATAAAATGAAGGTAAATTTACACAGTTTGAACAGAAAATCTACAAAAAGTAAGCTCCTTTCAAGAGAGGAAGTCTCAAATTGAGGGGTATTAAAAAGGAGGTTCCACAATACTAAACCACTACCATCATCACCACCAAAATCACAAAACCAACAAAAATAACAACAGACAATGCGCACTGACCTTGTTAGTTCTTCATCTAAAAAACTACGGTCTTAACATGGAGGAAGTCTGGAATTGAGTGGTCTTACAGGGCAGGTTCTCTCGCACTACACCACCACCACCACCACCACCACAAAACCAACAACAACAGCGACAACACCACCAGACAATGCCCACTGACCTTGTTTGTCCTTCATGGACTGGATGAGGTCCTGAATCTTGCTGATAGAATCCTCTGTGTCCTCCAGATCCTGAATGTCTTCAGCCACACACTCCGTCTCCACTGTCATGCGTCTCAGGATGCGCTTCCTGCAAAGGGCACACAGTGATTTGTTTGTTTGTTTGTTTGCTTAACGCCCAGCCGACCACGAAGGACCATATGTGACCCTCCACCACAAAATGAGTCGCATGTCACCTCGCGCAGTTCTGCGCTAGGCTTAATATAAGTCCGGGGAGTGTCTGGTAACAGTGTGAGGGTCACCTTAGTCACAGGCTTATAACTCAAACAGTTTTCGCTCTTTTCTAAAACGGGTTTCACCACTGGATAGAGCATAAAAAACTCTTTAGGAAAATGTAAAAATATGAAAATCATGCAAAGGTGACATGCGACTCATTTCGTGGTGGAGGGTCACATATCAGGGCGGTGCTGCTTTGACATATAACGTGCGCCACACACAAGACAGAAGTCGCAGCACAGGCTTCATGTCTCACCCAGTCACATTATTCTGACACCGGACCAACCAGTCCTAGCACTAACCCCATAATGCCAGACGCCAGGCGGAGCAGCCACTAGATTGCCAATTTTAAAGTCTTAGGTATATGACCCGGCCGGGGTTCGAACCCACGACCTCCTGATCACGGGGCGGACGCCTTACCACTAGGCCACCGTGCCGGTCACACACACACAGTGATTGGCCATGTTGGTTAACCCAGTAGTTTATCTGTCATCTGTGTTGTGACACATGGGCCTCGAATAGCATTAACTGCTGAAGAGACAATAAACAACCAATCAACGTGTTTTTACAATGCGGTGAAATCGTTTATGCAACAGAGGAGCAAGTTAAATCTAGTTAGTGTGCTATTGTGAAGAGCATTTGAAGTGGCGGACAAGAAAGAGGACAGGGGGGGGGGGGGGGGGGGGAGCTGTGAGAGAGAGAGAGAGAGTGAGAGAGAGAGAGAGAGAGAGAGAGAGAGAGAGAGAGAGAGAGAGAGAGAGAGTTAGTTAGCTGTTGCGTTTCGGGTCCAGCGGACCAAAATAGGCCAAATCAGGACCCCAGAGAGAGAGAGAGAGAGAGAGAGAGAGAGAGAGAGAGAGAGCGAGCGAGCGGACAGAGATATTCAGATACAGAGATACAAAGAGAGAACAGACAGACACAGTCAGAAAGAAAGACACACACACAGCCAGCCAGACAGAAACAGACAGACTCAGAGGAGCTGAAGCCTGAGACTGAGGGCCGGACAACGGCGTCGAAGGGGGGGGAAGCCTGTTCCACTGAAGGAGAAGGAGAAAGAAGCTTTTTCTTTCCCCTCGACCTTCCCCGAACCTTCGACGGCGCAGCCCCGCCCGAAGTCCCAGGCTCAAGCCCAGCCTGTTTGAGCAAGCTCGCATTGAGCTTGCTCAAACAGGCTTTCTCCGCCCTCCCTCGCCGCAAACGCAAAGCGTTTGGGGAGGGAGAGTCGGAGCGCCGAAAGGTCCCCTTCTCCGTGCGCAAAACATGACGCTGGGCGCCCGGAGAAGGGTTGCCCCCGGCAGACTCTGGTTCCGTAGAACCAGAGCCCAAAACAGGACGAGACATCCTACCTCGCCCTGTACGTACCCTTAAAGACCGAGAATTAACAAAATTCAAAGAAAATTTAGGTCAATACTCAAGTGAATGCGGCGAAACGAGAAGCAGACGACCGGTCACCACGAAGTAGGACGGGAGGCACGCCGAGTCCGCCACACAACAACGGAGGCACAAGTTGAAGGAAACACAACGTAGCCTCAAGCCAGAAGTGGAATAACACACAATAATCCAACAGGTGATAGTCCACACAGAAAAGAAGCCTCTTAGTCCAAAATAATCCGGGAGCGTAGCAGAAACACAGCCGTCTGACACGCGCGAAAAAAGAAAGAGGATGCGCCACCTACATCCTGTAAGGGGGAAGCACTCGGACAGTGCTTGGGATCCACGGTGGCGCATGGTTATGGGAGATAATTGTACCCACTCAGCGTTTTGTCCAATTTTTTCGGCCTATAATAGATAATGTGCAAGAATAGTACTGTCGAGGTAAGTGTTATATTGACAGCGTCATTCAGAGAAAGAGAGAACAGACAGACAAACACAGAGAGAAAGAAAGAGAGACACACACAGCCAGACAGACAGAGGAAGACGGAAAGAGAGAGGGAGAGGGAGAGAGAAAGAGAGAGCGGTAGAGAGAGACACACAGACAGACAGATAGAAACACACAGAGGGAGATATAGTGTTACCTCTTGAACTGCATGGAGTTGAGAGCTAGCTGGAGCTCCTTCATGGTGAGCTTGCCATCATCACCCTGGTCTTCCTCCTCCATGGTGTCCGTGCCCTCGCTGCACGCCCCCACTGAGGCCGAGTCGTCATCACCACCCTGTGCAACACAATGTAGTCTTGTTCATTTCGAAACAAAGATGTGTGTGTGTGTGTGTGAGGGGAGGGGGTGTTGAAGTGTGCGAGTATGTTTGTGCATGCCTGTGTGTGTGTAAGAAACCATTCAAAACTCTGACTGTAGGCCCAGACAACTTCAAGATCTAGTGTTACCTTGGCTCCATTCAAGGTCAGGTTAACTTAGGCTCTAGGTCAAGGTCAGGTGTAACTTTGGTTCTAGGTCAAGGTCAGGTTTGACTCTGGCTCAAAATACTTTGACTCTAAGTCAAGGTTAGATGTTACTTTCGCTCAAGGCCAAGAAACTTTGACTCTAATTCAAGGTTGGGATACTCTGGCTCTAGGTCAAATGTAATACTTTGGTTCAAGATCAAGGTCAGGTGTTACTTTGGCTCTAGGGCAAGTGTTAACTTATAGATCTCTAAGCCAAGGTCAGGTGTGATTACCTTCCAGAAAGGGTCATTGGAGTCAAAGTCCTTGAGGTGTTGCAAGATGGCCTCCTTCACCTGCTCGGCAACAGCAGACTGGTCGCCATACAAGTCCAACAGGAGGGGGAGGCTGCACAATAATAAATAACATCTTTGTTAGTTCAGTGAGACCTCTCTTCTCACACCTACAAAAAAATCTGGAGTTTTAAGTGAGGGTAAATTTACACTCCATGATGGGCAAATTGGTGACAACAAGAGTTAAAGGCATATGTACTCGATGACTATACACGCTAATTGCTTTACCAACAGCTGGAGACATGCTAAATTAAGTTCCCTGCAAAATATTGTGGTCTAGGACCCCTTCAATGTTGAGATATGTTAATTTTCATTTTGATCTGGATCGTCCTATTTATAGATTTGGCAACACATGTAACGTTGATGCAAGGTAGCTAACACCGCGGCTTTGTTGACATCCTCACTTTTTCAGAGGCTAGTACAAGCTGTAATGCATGTATTATGGTCCGCGCATGGTGACATATCGTCATTATATGGTCTTATGGTGCGTTTGACATCGATTATGGGCAAACTACACTTTGTAAACACGGGAGCGCGTACATATGCCTTTAAGCTTGGCGTAAAAATCATGTTAAAACCATCTCACGTATTTATCAACCCATCTTCATGAAAGTGTGCACACCAATGGGGGGACTAACTATGATGAGCTTGTTCACACACTTTTAGCCAAACGTATCCAACATTTTCAAATTATTGGGAAATAACGCCTGCCAAACGGTTGTGTGACGTGTCTAGTGTGTTGGCGAAGTGTCTTGTGCTTGTCACTTCTCGCTTTCAGCCCTCACCGCTGGCTAGCACCGTCTGTCCTTTTTAGGACAATGCGAAAAGAGAGCAGAATGCGTCAGTCTCTCCTGCCAGTACAATAACCTCTCCACAACAAGCCCTATGTAGTGCCTCCATCGCGGCGACAGGCATAAACTGGGGAGGTTGGCCCCTAGACGTGCGGCATGCGGGCCCACCGGTGTGTGGAAACGCCCAGGTGCCCACGAACCAACCTCCAGCTATGGGTCAAATAGCCGGGCAGGATAGGCTCGTCAACCCTGGCAGGCAGCTATCCTAAGAGAAGACCACTCTGAATTCAAAACGAGGGTAGAGGAGGCTCATCATCCATGGAAGGAAACTCGTCTAGGAGAAGGAAAACTCCGAAATGAAACCCACGCAGTCCCTCGAAGACGGAACGGCACTGGCCTTTTTTAGGCGGGGAGCAGACGCTACCCTCGACAAATGGTTGTGTCATCAACGAATCAACGTGATGGTGTCGTCTTCATGGGTCGCAGCCAGGTGAAGACGGTGCCGGGCCCTCAGCCTCAAAGGGGCCCACCCAATGAGACTGGCGACTCCCACCCATCTGACGTGGCCGGGGATGGGCGGAGTAGAGCTACCGGCTACCAGATCAAAGTCATTGGGAAATAACAAACATTTTAAAAGTGATACAAACTGCCCCCAATCCTATGGAAAAATTGTTGATTGACTGATAAACATATGCATACTTGCCAGCAGAAAACACAGTACAGTGAAACCCTTCTTGTAGGACCTTGGAACATCTGAGAAAATCAGGTCTTTAATTCTTTCTTTCTTTCTTTATTTGGTGTTTAACGTCGTTTTCAACCACGAAGGTTATATCGCGACGAGGGAAGGGGGAAAATGGGATAGAGCCACTTGTCAATTGTTTCTTGTTCACAAAAGCACTAATCAAAAAATTGCTCCAAGGGCTTGCAACGTAGTACAATATATGACCTTACTGGGAGAATGCAAGTTTCCAGGACAAAGGACTTAACATTTCTTACATACTGCTTGACTAAAATCTTTACAAAAATGGACTATATTCTATACAAGAAACACTTAACAAGGGTAAAAGGAGAAACAGAATCCGTTAGTCGCCTCTTACGACATGCTGGGGAGCATCGGGTAAATTCTTTCCCCTAACCCGCGGGGGGTAGGTCTTTAATTAAAGGAGGGAGTTTTAAAATGGAGGTAAATTTACAGAGGATATGAACAGGAAGTCTCAAAAACTAGGTCTTAAATGG
>NC_090259.1:23876395-24056395 GCF_037325665.1 Littorina saxatilis
AAAGAACGAAAACAAGTCGCGTAAGGCGAAAATACAATATTTAGTCAAGTAGCTGTCGAACTCACAGAATGAAACGCAATGCCATTTTACTCGTAGCATCGTCAGGCCACCGCTCATGGCAAAGGCAGTGAAATTGACAAGAAGAGCGGGGTAGTAGTTGCGCTAAGAAGGATAGCACGCTTTTCTGTACCTCTCTTTGTTTTAACTTTCTGAGCGTGTTTTTAATCCAAACATATCATATCTATATGTTTTTGGAATCAGGAACCGACAAGGAATAAGATGAAAGTGTTTTTAAATTGATTTGGACAATTTAATTTTGATAATAATTTTTATATATTTAATTTTCAGAGCTTGTTTTTAATCCGAATATAACATATTTATATGTTTTTGGAATCAGCAAATGATGGAGAATAAGATAAACGTAAATTTGGATCGTTTTATAAATTTTTATTTTTTTTTTACAATTTTCAGATTTTTAATGACCAAAGTCATTAATTAATTTTTAAGCCACCAAGCTGAAATGCAATACCGAACCCCGGGCTTCGTCGAAGAGTACTTGACCAAAATTTCAACCAATTTGGTTGAAAAATGAGGGCGTGACAGTGCCGCCTCAACTTTCACGAAAAGCCGGATATGACGTCATCAAAGACATTTATCAAAAAAATGAAAAAAACGTTCGGGGATTTCATACCCAGGAACTCTCATGTCAAATTTCATAAAGATCGGTCCAGTAGTTTAGTCTGAATCGCTCTACACACACACACACACACACGCACGCACACACATACGCACATACACCACGACCCTCGTTTCGATTCCCCCTCGATGTTAAAATATTTAGTCAAAACTTGACTAAATATAAAAAGGGAAGGAAAAAGGGACGAGGTAAAGAAAAAGCGGAGACGGGGAGAGATAAGGGGGTAGGAAGAGTGGCCCAAAAAAAAGAAGATATGAAGAAAAGAAGAAGGGGCGGGGGGTATCGTAAGACAGGACACTCATTGGGATCTGCTCGTGATTACTTTAAAAATGCATGCTCATCAACTACTTTCAGTTTCACACAAACCTTTAAATTAACAATCATGAACCAAACCCCTTTACACCTCTAGCATACACTCAACTATAACTGTCTTAACCACTCAGCCCCAAACATCGAGAGGTCTCCACACACACACACACACACGCACACCTACAATTCTACCAACGCCTTACCCCATGTCCGTTCTTATTTACAGTGCTGCATAACCAGTCGAGCAAAAATGTAGCACCACGCTAGTGCTGACTGTGTGATATCGAACACACAGAGGCCTATACCTACCAATACCTCAGTGCTACCCCCACGCACACGTACAAAAGCTCCCCTGTGCTGTACAGTATGTGTGTAGACAGCCCCAACGAACCACAAAGGGTTACAGGGAGTTTTTGTGCTGCCAGCAATCAACCCGGCATGAGAGCGAATGATTCGGCCGGTGACAGTTCTGTAAACAGAGTTGTGATTTCTGTGCGAGGTTTTATTTCCGTGTCTTTCTGATCTTCCGAGCACGTCTGCGGGACGGGGTTATAGGGTGGATGTACGTAGGAACAGAACTACCCAAAGAGTAGTGAAATTCGCTTGCTGAATATTGTGTTGTGGTTCCTGCGTGAGAATGTATTCGATCCCTGCGGACTCTGAGAATAGCCAGTGCGTGTGGTGGACATGATTATTCTAGGGCGAATGTTGGCATACACCTACAACCTTCGCTTGGTGTATCCAGTAGATGTAATTTTCCGTGAGGATTTATTTGTCCGTCGTCTGGTTTTCTCGCCTTCCCAATTTGGCGGTTGTCTATAGACCTATTGTGTACGCCGTCCCCGAAATCATTGTTATAGCATGGTGCAAGGCAAGTACTTAGTGATCGAAAGACCGACCTTCGCTTGCTGTACATACACAGTGTAAGTGACTTTTCTGTGAGGATTTACTTTTCTGTCGTGTTTTCCTGGCCTTCTGACCACATCTGCTGGACGTTGTAATTGGGTGGATTTACTGTAGGAACAAACCTATCGAATAACCGTCTCATTACCGCAGACAGTATTGTGATTTTGCTTGAGGATTTATTTCCATATCGTGTGTTTCTCGTCTTCCAAGTATGGCCACTGCGGTGCATATTTCCGGGACAATGTTACACGCTGAAGGTAAGTCAGAAGCAAAACTACCGAAGGATCTTTGCAGTGCTGTGATTCTCTGTCATAAGCTATTTTTCTGTGGTGTTTTCCCTCCTTCCTAATTTAGCCACTGACTGCGGAAGTGTACTTCCCCCTACATGCGGTCCTTCACCATGGTGATAAAATGAAAGAACGCGCGTAAAAAGCAAAGTAATCGAACGATATTCTCGTTCTGTGTTAATGTTACGTGATGTGATCTTGTCAGAATTCCTTTGCTGCTTTTTCCTCGGTCACTGCTACTGTTTTTGTTGGTTTACAAATCAAATGGGAATAATGTGAGCAATGCTACTCTTTTCTTCACTGTACTGTACAACTTCAGGGCGGGGCTGCATGTAATGCACACTTGTGCTTTAATGATGAAAGGAAGGTAAAGACCAGCTGCAGGTCTCGAACCGTACGTGCCTGTCTGTGTATGCTTGTGTGCGTGTTGATGGGATACGTGACGTTGCGGACAGAGATGGTTTGGGGAGGCGAGGCTTGGCCAGTGTGTGTGTGTGTTGATAGAGTAGGTGCGGAAAGCGTGCGTGTATGATCAAAGAGTGTGAGAGAACACAGAACACATGTAACTGAGTTAAAACAACACAATACTGACCACACAAATCAATCATTGCAGCGGTCAGTCGAAGCAGACAGTCTTGAGTCGAGCGTTTGAAAATGCCTGAGCCTGAAGGCAGGTGTAACTTAAACCTCTTGGTATCAGCACTCTTTGGTATCAGTCTGCCTTAGAGATGAGGACGACAGTTTTCCAGATGGTCAGAATAGGGCGCTGCATTTTCCTGCATAGAACTCAGTAAGGTGCGTCTGCCGCGACGGTGCCTGAGCCAAACATTGGCGGGCACTGCTCACAGCCCGGCACACGGCACTGTAAACATTCCCCGTCCCTTCACCTCTCTCGCCACCGACCGCCCTACCCTCGGTCTCATGCCTGCAGACAGGGCTTTATTACTATGTACTCTGCTGACCTAGCACTCTAGAGTATAGCAGACCTTTTCCTGTGTCCAACACAAACACCTACACTCGAAATCAATCCACTTACACCACACGCCAGAAATCAGAACGACTCAATACACTCTAATTTATCGACCCAGCTGCAAACACGCTGATATGTGTGTGTGTGTGTGTGTGTGTGTGTGTATAGCGTGTGTGTATGTTTGTGTGTGTGTATATATATAAATAACGTGTGTGTGTGTGTGTGTGTGTACTGTATGTATGTGTCTCTCTCTCAGTGTGTGTGTGTGTGTGTGTGTGTGTGTGTGTAGCGTGTGTGTGTATATAAATATAACGTGTGTGTGCGTGTGTGCTGTGTGTATGTGTCTCTCTTTCAGTGTGTATGTGTGTGTGTGTGTGTGTGTGTGAGAGAGAGAGAGAGAGAGAGAGAGAGAGAGAGAGAGAGAGAGAGAGAGAGAGAGAGAGAGATACAGACAGACAGACAGACAGAGTGGCAGCCATCTGAAAGCGGGGTCTGGAAGTCTGCAATTTTGGAAGAGTGAAAATGAACGCGTACGAAAAGGGAGGTTGTCTGAATTGTCAACCTTTTCCGAAACAGCTGGCTTTGCTTCTGCCACCAAGCTGAAATAACCAGTCAATGTTATAATTGTGCCTGTCACAAGCGGGGAAAATCTTCCTCCTGTTCGATGTCCTTATACAATTTGTCACACCCGACAACTACACTGTATTTGTGCAGTTAGTTATAAGTTTGCTGTTATGTTCTGCGTTTGCAGAAGATATCAAAACCAGACTTAATAACTTAAATCTATTTTCGTCTAAATATTTTTTGCATGATCAAATTACAGGAAATCGACCTTTTTGTCACAGGTGCAGTTACAATTTCATGTATCAGGCGAAAGACCACATTTTTGTGTGGAGCCAGAGTCTCTCAAAGGATAAGAAGGCTCGACGAAGGTCAAAAATAGAACGCTGGGTGAGCAGCATGAGCATATGAACTATTTGCCTAACTAGCTGGTCCTAAACAATGCACAGGCTATCGGCAAAACAATGTACTTCCTCACTTATAATTAACTCTCGAAATAGCTTCCGACCAGCAAGACTAAAGCTTATGAAAAATGACAAAACCTCAAAGATATGGAGGAGACCTGTGTCTGCAAGTAAATATTGGAACCAGAGAAATCTATTTGGATCACACAAAGCTTTCACCAAAGAAATGAACGCCAAGCATAACTACATCTTAAAAATTTAAAAAGAGTAGTTGAGAAGAAATAGCAGCAATAACATAGAAGATACATAAAGCTCATTAAGAAGTAAACATATTTTTGGAAGACTATACAAAGTAAACAAAAAACAAAAACAACAACAAAATGACGCCTACAAAAGCTGCTAGAAAGTCCCTTAAAAAAAACCACACACACACACACACACTAAGTGCAAAACAACGAAAGTAATTCCCCTGTACTAAACGCCCCGTGTAGTATGTGATCCTATTGTGTCAGTTCTGCTAATGAGCTTTTTTTTTCACCCATACGCTGATGCGGTGCAACCTTCGGGAAAAAGTACCTAGTCCATTAATCAACTGATAAAGTCAATAAGGAAAATGTTCGTGCACAGGCTAAGCAAAATATATATATATGTGTGCGTGTGGGGGGGGGGGGGGGGAGGTCGCTTTCAGCCCGGCCACAGAAAAGATGCTTTGTGTTCTTTCATTTCATCTTTCAGGAAGGAGGGGAGGGGGTAGTTTGGTACACAAAATGCTCCCCCTTTCCAACCGGAACCTTCCCTTTCTAAGATGGAAATGGGATTCGTGAGGTTATTACAAGTTCTTGTATGATTTCCCAATAAAGCACATGTTTGGCATAGAGTGGGTAAGATGCGGTTTAGGGGAGTGGGAAGAATGGAGGGGGGGGAGGAGGGGGAGAAAAATGGGGGGGGGGGGGGAGATAATGGAGGGCACAAAGGACTACAGACCAAACGACAATAATCTGACGGCACCAAAATAGCAAACAAGTCTTTGATTCCATTGTCTGGAAGGGGTCAGCCAGAGACAGGTCCATTCATTTGCACGGCAAACACGGCCGCTGGGTTGTTCTGTACAATCACGCTGATGGCAATCAGGTCCCCAACGGAGTAAGACAATCAATAACACCCTACCCTACCCTGCTTCATCCTTTCTCTGCCACACTGAAAGAGTTCACAATAAATTCCCCCTAGCGCAACACCATGCACTTAATTGTCTTTACTCATCGCAGGTACCACAATCTCCACCCAACCCTCATTCATCCACCCAACCCCTCATTCCTCCGTATGATACCCTAACACCCAACCTCTCCTCAAGCTCCGCAAACACTACCCCACCCCCACCCCCCCCACCCCCACACACACACACACAACTTGTGCCATTATGAATCAATAACACATCCCCATTTCCCCAAACAAGGCAATATCAAAATCAACACCGAACCCTTTTTGCCCGATACCACTGACATTTACACCCCTTTGTTTTCATTCAACGGTCAGCCATTTCTCTCTGTTGTTCTCCCGTCAACCAATACTCTTTGAAGTGACATCATAGCAGAGCTGGATGAAAAAAGATGTCCAAAATGACACAGCACAAAGCCCAGCCCAGCTCATATTTTTTACCCTCTGTGGTTCAGATGGAACACCATATTAATGCTCTTCATAAGCTAGAGAATACTGAGAAAAATCAATGACAGACACAAAGACACTAATGCCAAATGTCGCACAAAACTTGCCTAATAACACTCTCCTATTGTTGAAAAGCTGAATGCTTGGGTGTTCTATTGTTGATACCTTTCAGAAGCTCTAGTCCTGAATGGAAAACTGACGAAGAGGCTGTTGTAGGAAACCAAATAAAGGTTACTAGTATCGGGTTAATGGGGTGCGAAAAGCATTAATGCCTTATTACCAGAATGAGTGTGACAAAATCATGTTGTAACACAAATGCTGGAAGTAAAAGGATTCAGGTCTGGACAAAAATCTGTACAATGCTTTCATAAGATTTACAAAGAAACATAATTAACAGACAGACAGACACTCTCTCTCTCTTTCTTCTGCAGACACTGGTTCGACTTTTTTTGTTATACTAGACAGAAACGCAATGTCCACTGTCAGGGTAGGAATACATAATATTTTGTGCTGTTTACAATCTCAAAAACAAAATTTTGGCGGATATTTAATCTATGAGCATTTATCATTTTCATGCCATTTTCAACAGGCAAAATGCGTGGAGTTGGCAAGTTTTGATGCAAAACAACATTGGTTCCGAAACACCCCAATGGTGTTTTGCACAAGATGGGTTTTTTCCCTCAAATTTGAATACAGTGGTACCTGTGATGTGGGGTCCCTCAAATGCGAGGACATCTCCAATAAAGGACACCTGTTGTCCTTACGCTCATTATCTCGACAAAAATATACTTGTCATAACAGGCCAGCTGCAATGTAGGGACATTTTCGTCTGACCCAAGATTGTTTTTTCATAGTACTGAAAATGAAAACACAGCTTTAGACTTCTCATTGCAGAGGAAATCCCTAAGCAGGGCAACCATCCTCACTGGTTGGTGCACCTTACCCCTGTCCTTAACTGGGCCAAGTCTACTACGCGAAGTATAGCTCACGAACCTGGCCGCACCAAGCTTTAGCACTAAGTTTTCGGTAAAAAGACTTCGCAAAGTCTTCGCAAAGTCGACTTTGGCCTCAATTAAGCACCGCCTTAAGGTCCCTAGAGTGACAGATAAAGTGGATAGTGTAACTATGAAAATAACACAGGGGTGGGTGGGTTGGTTGGCAAAGCTATTGCTTTTGGCAGTTTTCATGCTGTGTTGTGGTCGTGTTTCAGAGGGCGTGATGGAGGAGATCAGCGAGGTGATCCCCCGCGAGTTCCTCAACTGCCGCCTGTGCAACGAGGAGTTCCAGGACCCCAAGCTCCTCCCCTGCCTCCACTCCTTCTGCCGCCGCTGCTTGGCCGACTACATCCCCGCCCGCAAGCCTCATCACCCCGACGACCACCACCAGGCCAAGGAGGAGGGCACATTCTCCTGCCCTGAGTGCGGGACTGAGGTGGTGGCCGAGGACCTGGGGTCTCTCCCCGACAATGTCCTGGCGCGGCGCCTCTCCTGCCCCTCCCTCACCTCCACCCCCAGGGAGGCAGCTACGTGCGCCTCGTGCGGCCAGCAGGGCAGAGGGGAGGTGCAGGCGGCCGTGCACTGCGCCAACTGCGACGAGAACTTGTGCGCCTCCTGCGCCAACGCCCACGACCTTGAGGTCGAGACGGCCAGTCACAAGGTCGAGCCCCTCAAATCCGCCGCTGCAGAAGAGATGAAAGACTGCAAAGGGGGGGAGGGTGGAGAGGGAGGGGATATGGCGAAGTCCGACTCGGCGGACAATGTGACAGCGGTCAACAAGTGTTGCCAGTGCTACGACACCTACGACATAGACTCCATGTTTTGTGTGGACTGTGACCTGGCCCTGTGTGCTGACTGCCACGCCACGCACGACCAGAGTCACCGCTGTGCAGAACTGTCGGCCATCGCACAAAACTTTACGTCCAAGATCCAGGAGCCGGTGGAGGACCTGAGAAAAGACTCGCAGACCCTCACCAGAAGGCTGACCAACCTGGACCGCGCTGAGCGCTACGCTGCCAAACTACAACGAGATGTGAGTCTGACCAGTCTGTTCTCTCTCTCCCCCCCCTCTCCCCCCCCTTCTCTCTCCCCCCCTCCTCTCCCCCCCCCTCTCTTTAAGGACACGTTGTAAGAAAAGGGGTAGCCTTAAACCTCTATCCCTGGAAAATAAAGTTCCATCAACAAAGTTCCATCTCTCTCTCTCTCCAACCCTCTCTCTCTCTCTCTCTCTCTGAGATTACTTTAACTTTTCACACTGGATTTACACTGACAAATCGCTTTACTGGTCCTACATATCTTCCTCAAAATGAGGTTTCGCTATTCTCATGCCCTAAGCGAGTTATCAATATCACTTCAGTTTTGAATGTGGCGTTTAACAAGACATGCTCTAAGAAAGGATACATAAGACTTGTATTTTCAAACCATATATACTTAATTCAGAGTGAAATGGAACAGGGAAACTTATAGGGGGCTTCTCCACATAAGACCTGGTTTTCATGATTTTCTCTTCATTGTTTCAATTGCATGACCTTTACTCTTAGACGTACTTTCTCTCAGACTTTAATTTCTCATATTAATGTAGCTTACAAGGGCCTCTTTTCTCTAACCCCTAAAGCATGCTTCTCCCATGCAGGTCCAAACCAAAGTACGGAGACGAACACGAGTGCTGTGCGGACTGATCAGAGAGTACGAAAGTGTTCTCCTTCAGGAGATCGAGCGACGCAACCAACAAAGCATGGACGCCATACAGCAGCGACGCTTGGCCACTTCCCAGCATGCAGCATCCATCACTGCCGTCACAGAGCTGACAGATAAACTGCTGCAGTTTGGATCTGAGGTAAGGTCGTTAGGTTGTTATGACAAGAAACTGATAGACAGGTGAGAAAATGATCAGCAAACCGGTGTGAAAACTTTGCATTGGTACCAAGCAGGTTACTGAGCTGAAAGCGTTCTTCACTAACAAAAATTTGTTCTTTGACTTTTGAGCACTGTCAGTCATTGCAAACCTCAAGTCAATGCCTTGATGAACGATGACCCAAGCCTGAAATAATGTAAACCCTTCAACTGTATCTGGGTCAGACAAGTAACTCTTTCAAGTTAAGAAGGGCTTGGTTTCACAACCCTGCAGGCGTTCAAATTGAGGTGAACACAGAAGACCTGGGAGCAGTTGGTTGACATTCATAACATGTGTAACTCAGGTGGGTTGCTGGCTTTCATCAAGGTCAGATGTACAGAAGGGAATCTAATGCCTTGCTTAGTCCTTTTTGTGTCTTATTCAAATTTGGCTCATTGTGCTTTTTTTCTGCAGGAGGAGAAAGTGGCGTTGAGACGCAAGGTGGGGCGACGGGTGCGAGAACTTTGCGAGACGGACCTGCCCTCCGACCCTCTGGAACTGACCAACCTGCGTCTACACGAGCCCAGCGTTACCGTGGAAACCATCTGCAACTTATTCGGGGAGCTACGCACGGACTTGGTTCACCCAGGGGTGAGGCGGCGAGTGCTGACCTCCTCGCAAAGCTTCGACTCTTCGCACAACAGCTTCAGCGAGTCCGTGGACGACAACATGACAGAACTGACCGAGCTGGATGAGGAGGAAGAGGGGGAGGGGGAGGGAGAGGAGGGGAAGGACTCCGAGTCCAGCATGCTCAGCAACAGCGACCGCAGCGAGATCCTCAAGGCGGAGAGGCGGAAAGCGGAGCAGGTCAACGGGTCGGAGGCTAAGGCTGAGCACAGACGACGGCGACACTCCCACAGTGGCTTGTCCTTAGACCGCTTCGCCAGGCCAAACAACAAAGGCTTCAACGGACTGGAGATGCGCAGTTACTCCTTAGACAAAGACTCCAGCTTGGATTCTAGCGCCACCACGGGGGAGGAGAAGACAGACACTTTCAACTCCTCCCTGCAGTCCACAGGGTCGGCGCAGGACAACATCCCCACGCAACTCCTGGAGACGGCTCGCAAAGAACTCGTGCTCCCCGACCTCATCGCCAGGGACAACATCAAAGGCGTTGGGGTCAACTCGCACGGCGACATCATCATCGCTACCATAGCGACGGCAGGTGGGAGCAGCAAGAGCGCCATCTACGTCTTGGAGCAGCACGGGATCGTCCGAGGTCAGATCCCCGTCGCTGCTAATTGGAACGTACACTGTGTCGGCCCCGACGGCAGGGTGGTTCTCATCATCGCCCGTGGCGACAACCGTTTTAAGGTCAAGGTGATGTGCGAGGATGGCACTGGGGCGGTGCTTACGGACGTTCACCTGGAGAGCTTTGGGCTGAACTTTGCCACGGCAACCGCCTCCGGGCAGCTACTGGTGGCTTCTAATCGCTACGCAAAGCTGAGCTCTCTGAGCGGCAAAGCTGCAAAGTCTGGCGGCAATGTGGCTGTGTACGACTCGGAGGGGCGATTAGAGAACAGGTTCACCAACGAAGACCTGTCGCCCAAGGGAGCTCACCTGTTGGAGAAACCCCACTGGCTTGCCATGGACAATGAGGGGAACATCTTTGTGGCCGACCCTGCCACCCACTGTGTGGTGGGGTTCACCATGGCTGGCAAACTTCTCTTCGGACTGGGTAACTCTGACATGGAGAGCGAGGACTTATACCAAGGACCAGACAGTGTGTGTGTGGACAGGCTCGGGCATGTGGTGGTCACCGACAAAAAGGAAGGTCGCATCGACGTCATCAACTACCAAGGGAAGCTACTCAAGTCTCTTTTTCCCTCCGACCCCATCAAATTTGTGTGCACCACTCCTGACAAGTTGCTGCTGGTTGTGCCCACGGAGGGAAGTCTGAAATTCTACGATTATCTGTGAAATTAAGTGATGACAGTCTCCCGCATGATATCCTGTCAAATACTCTGATAATCTGTGAAATGTTACCATAATCTGTGATATATTTACTCTAGGAAAATGTACAACTGTCTGTGAAATAGATGTTTTCTGGAAATAAGGTTTTCGGGTTTTATTTTGCGCTGTCAGAGTTGAATTCCTTGAAGATGAGACGATGTTACCATGCCATTACAGTGAACTACATTTAGCTCCAATGCTTCGCGGTAAAAAAGTCATCATATCAAGTGGACAGTGTCAAAATGCTCAAAGGTAGAAAATCCAAAGAGAACCTTCACACTTATACAGTCAGGGAATGATAATGAATGATCTCTTGTAAATCAATCTGTTCATGACAACTACGCAATCAGTGGACTGAACATTTCAGAGGACAGCTGAATATACTATGGAAGAAGAAAAGAATTGTGAAACAATGTTCATGACTCGTGTTTGCTTGTAGTTGTTTTTTTCTTCCTCCTTTCTATATTTATTACTAATAATGATACTTGCAGGTATGGTGCATTTAAAGGCTTACTAACTCGCTCCCGTGTTTACGATGTGTAGTTTGTCCACAATCGATGTCAAAAGCATCATAAGGCCATATAATGACGATATGTCGCAATGCGTGGACCATATACATGCATTACAGCTTGTTCTAGCCTCTGAAAAAGTGAGGATGTCAACAAAGACGCGGAGTTATTTCCCTTGCGTCAACGTTACCTCTGTTGGCAAATCTATAAATAGGACGATCTAGATCAAAATAAAAATTCAAATATCTCAACATTTAAGGGGTCCTAGACCACAATATCTTGCAGGGAACTTAATTTAGCATGTCTCCAGCTGTGGGTAAAGCAATTAGCGTGAATAGTCATCAGCTTTCTATGCCTTTAACATGTGCGGATGTTTTGTTGTTTCTTGTTGTGTTAATTGTTTGTTGTAACGTTCCTGACTGTAACAGCCATCTGACCATAAGATATGTCTGAGATATGTCTGCAGTTAGCCTCTGGTCTATCATGAGGTAATGCCTTCCCTTCTTGGAAAGAGAATGCTTTATCAAGTTTATGTCCTACAGGCTATTCATATTTTGCCTCTTAAGGAAAAAAAATGGGTTATATGATTCGAGTTTTACGCCCTCACGGCTTTTGACGTGGAAGCGTGTTTAGGTGGTATTAGCCATCTGCACTTAAGGCAGAATGACCATTGTGGTGACACAGGGTGGGACCTGGCTTCCGTCTCTGGGTCTGCACATAAAGTTGACCCGTGTCTGTCCCGGCCTGAATTCGAACCTGCGACCTTCTGATCACAAGTCCAGTGCTCTACCAACTGAGCTACCTGGGCCCCCCTTCCCTTCTTTCCTCTCTTGTTTCTTTTTGTAGGTGCTACAGTAAATTCTGTTTCTGAATACACATCTTGTATTGTTTATGTGCAGTTCCCCATTACAACATAATCATAGACCAGTTTTGATGTTGTGAAAGCCCTGAGAGAAAGATACTCTTACAGTCGGCAGGGTTTAAGTCTGATAAATGGCTTTGATATTGTGATAGTTGTGAATAACAATCAATACCATTCGCAATTACTGCAACTGGGACTAATGAATGTGTACAGATCTGTGCGTTGATTTCCCTAAAACAATTTGTACAAAATGCGTCAGTTTAAAGCTGACGTGGTTCAGTTTTTGAACACTGAAACTTTTCTTCTCAGAAGAATAGTTGATGTTTATTGTCTGATGTCCATGCTTGATTTAAAGTGCTGTTGCTGTCAGTAGACATCTCCTCCATGATTATTAACTTACCCACACGTTTACCCCTTTACTCTTCTAGAAACCGAGATTTCTAGTCCCTATGTCTGTGATAAGTTTTAACAATATACTTTGTTTTCAAAGTAATCAAAAATGCCTATTAAAAAGAAGTCTAGATTTCTGTTCTTATGTGTGTGTGTGTGTGTGTGTGTGTGTGTGTGTGTGTGTGTGTGTGTGTGTGTGTGTGTGTGTGTGTGTGATATCCTGTGAGGCTACCCTCATGGAAATTCGGGCTGCTTTCTGACGTGTGTGAACGGAGCGACAGATTAGACCCCCAGGACCTTTCCAGTAACCAACAACCAAGTTTAACACCGCACCCCCGGTGTCCCCCCTAGCACGCGCGCACATACACACACACACACACACACACACACAGAAAAAATCAGAACAACCTTGCTAGATGGACTGCTCTTCCCAAATTGTCGTAAGACATAAAATTGTTAATCAAAGAAGCAAACAAAAGCATGCCCGCCAGATAATGTTGCAAAATTGTCCAATCTTGGACCTCAGGAATCATCTCTGGAGCTGTGAAAATGCTGTAAATCTGCTAATTGAAGGACAAATCTCATACACTGATCTCAGCACAGACACCTGTCTGTGCGGACCATCAAGATTAATGCAGAAGATTGGCAAGGATACATATGTGTACAAACAGTCACTTACCTCTTTTTCAAAGATGGCATGGCCGTTGGTGACAAGATAGTCGTTGATGAAGATGTCGTTGTCTCCGTTTGTGTCCACAAGCACAACAGACAGAACCCGGTTCTGAAAACCAAGTGAGTACATGACTGAAATTTTTACAAATACAAACAATGCAGACTGACTGCTACCGTTATTTGAGCAGCAAAGAATGCACCCTCAGAACACAGAATTTGAAAATATTACTGCAGGCCAACTGATTTTACACCAGAGCGACAAGGCAGAGAAGACATCTGACAAATTACAATGAGCTAACCAGATTGAAATATCAGTCTCACACGCACACACACACACACACACTCTCTCTCACATATACATACACACACATTAGCGCACATTTGATTCAGCATACATTTTGGCTGCAAAACGAACACAAAAAGCTCACTTTACAATCAAAGGGAGAGCACGAAAACATTACAGTCAAAGGGAGAGCACAAAATCATTACAGCACGAGTTTACTTTTCAGAACAAGTTGTATCCCTTGCCACAGTGCCCGTCATCTGGTATGTCAAATACCCATCATCTGGTCATATAGTGGAACCACCCTTATACAGGGCCTAGCATTGGAAAAAGTGAGTTCAGCTTACAAAGGCGGGGGTCTGGGGGCCGGAGGAGGCCCCCAGTGGGGTCCAGGGGCAAAGATTTTTTGGAGATTTTTTACCTAAAATGACACCCCCCCCAAAGATTGAGCAATTAACTAAATTATGCCTTCACCAACAAGCAAAACACAGACAGAAAACAAGAAAACTGACAATCTTGTGTTATTTGGCCTAAAAGTGCCATTCACACTTCCAGGAATACCTGGATTCTTTGTCACTAAATGGCTGACCACGTTCAACAATGTTGCTTCGAGACATTATTTCAAGTCTAGAGCCACAAAACACCGGCACAAAGCATGCTCACGCGATGCCAGAGGAAGTGCGTGCTCCATCAAACTGTCAAACCGATTGAGAATTGAACCGAACGGCGCACAAAACGAAAGCTGGGACTGTTTGGGTTTACCGTTTGGGAATAACAGGTTTTTGCATTCGGCGTACACCAAATCGAGTTCCGCGTACTGGAGATGTTATTTGGGCGTAAAGTACGCCGAACGGCTTACAATGCTAGGCCCTGAACTTATAAGACCCCCAATTTAAGACCGGGGCCCGGTAGCTCAGTTGGTAGAGCACTGGACTTGTGATCGGAAGGTCGCATGTTCGAATTCGGGCCGGGCCGGACACGGGTCAACTTTATGTGCAGACCCAGAGACGGAAGCCATGTCCCACCCCCGTGTCATCACAATGGCACGTAAAAGACCTTGGTCATTCTGCCATAAGTGCAGGTGGCTGAATACACCTAAACACCCAGACACCTGGGTAGCGCGACTCCGTTGCTGCTAGCTTTCCACTGGGAGGAAGCGACCCGAATTTCCCAGCGATGGGACAATAAAGTAATGAAAATGAAATGCAAATGAAAAATTTAAGACTTCCCCCTTTTAAGACCTTGCTTATTTCAGGTTTTAAGTTCATAACCTCAGTAAATGTACCCCCATTTTAAGACTCCCACCTTGTTTAGAACTGATTTTCTCTGATTTTTGTAGTCTCAAAAAGGAGGGTTCCACTGTATGATTCATTTTGTATTGGCTGATATCAGTCTCTTCGAAGCTCCAACCTACCTGTATGTCAGCGATGAGGGCCATCAATGGTTTCATGATAACCATGTCCAGCAACGCTTGTTTAGATTCCGGTGTGAAGGTCTGAAACCACACAGTTCATTTTCCACAGTCAGTAAAAGTACAGTTAAATAACTACCATATTTTCGGGACTATAAGGTGGGGACTGTAAAAGGTGCACCCCCCATTTGTGCGTGTGTGTGTGTGCGTGTGTGTGTTTGTGCGTGTGTATGTCTGTGGTAGAAACTTTAACATTTCGTCATTTGAAGACGTCACATTATGGCGTAAGAGGGTTAGACGTCACGCGAAGGAATTACTGAAAGTCTCGGTCATTTACATTGTTATTTTGAGCGGGCCGAGACTATTTGGCAGTCGTGTCCCTGTAAGTAGGCTACATGCAGACAGACAGATCTAGAGTCTCACTCTTGTGTCGTGTCGTGTCATGTCATGTCATGTCGTGTCGTGTCGTGTCGTGTCGTGTCGTGTTGTGTTGTGTGTGTGACGGAGTGATTGAGTTTGTATTACTGTTTGTCGATTTCTTACGTGAGCCTCGAAGGCTTCGCCTCTTGTTAAGTTTAAAATTAGACACCCACACAATAAGCGCTTCCGGTGTATTGGTCGCAAGTCAAAGGAAGTATACAGAATTGAAATATGTTTTCTCCCGATGTGTGGTGACATCAAAAAGTCTGCATTCTCAGACCAAGTGCGCATGGAAAAGATCCTGTAATCCATGTCAGAGATTGGTGGGTTATAGAAACACGAAAATACCCAGCATGTTTTCCCTGAAAGCAGCGTATGGTTGCCTAAATGGCGGGGGCAAAAAAAGTCATACACGTAAAAGCCAGGGAGTTTCAGCCCATGAACGAACAAACAAATAAGGGTTGTTCTACATTCTATAAACCAAAATGTGAAAGCAATACCTGCTGTCCAGGTGGTGGGAAGAGATACGCCATCTTGGCCTGAATAGCCTGCACGGGCATGGACAGGAACTTCTTCCTGCAAAGCAAAACACACCAAAGTTTTGTTCAGTTTAGATGTCTGTTCGGGATCCAAAGCTCTCGTTTCATACAAGAAAAGATGAGCAAAAAACTCTACCAGCAACATCACATTTTTATGAACACATACTACCGTACATCAAAATTAAACCCACAAACATGCACACACACAAAACTGCGCATGCACACTCACATACACAGAATAGAGCAAATTACTGCCAGAATGATGTTTTTTAATTGCCCTCTTTAATTTTGTCTACAGTAAACCATTATTCAATATTGTGTTCCACACACACACACGCACACACACAGGCATGCACAGGCACAAACACACATGAAATAGTACCACACAAGCATGTGAAACACAAAAGGAAACACAGTGACAACTACTTACTTGAGGAAACGAATCGTACTGGCAGGAACAGAGCAAGTGTTCCCATAATCCACATAGTATACCTGCAAAAAAAGTCAAATTTAGACCCCTTATCCCCCGAAATCAGGGTATGGCTGCCTGAATGTCAGGGCAAAAACGGTCATACATGTCAAACACCACTCGTGCAAAAAACACGAGTGTACGCAGAAGAAGAAGAAGAAGAAGAAGAAGAAGAAGAAGACCCCCAATACTCGGTCTAAGGCCAGTTTATCATGTATAACTAACCTTGGTGCTCACTCAGGACAAGACTTTCATTTTTAAGTTGCCTGGAGAGTTGAAAGCATACTCAATCCACAAAAAGCCAGTATATGTTCTGCTCATAGGATTGACAAGTCATTAAGTCATTATGACTTATGTATCAAACCTAATCTGAGACAAACTTTGCAAACAAGTTTCTTTCAATCCAAGACAAGTTTTACCTGTCCATCTTGAGCTATTGAGCAGCCCTGAAAGTCCAACAAATGTTGTACTCGCCTTTGGCTAGTAAATCTGAAAATGTACTAGCCAGTGTGCAAACTTTACCAGCCAAACCAACAATTTGTTGCAGCAACTGTACTCCGAACTCGCATTTGGCGAGTAGATGAACATTTCTACTCGTCAGTTACATGTTTCTACTCGCCATGGCGAGTAAAACACTCGCCACTTTCAGGCCTGTTGAGCATCTAATTGCATGACTGATTATGATAATCACACTCTCACACACACACACGCGCACACACACACACACAAATGCACAGACACATAAACACACATACACAAATGCACAAAGACACACACACACACACACTCACAAATGCACAAACACACACACACACACACTCCATAACAAATGTCAAGGATCCAACTGAGGCTCTTCTGCCTCTGATCTCAAGAATGACCATAATAGCAAAAACACACACACACATGTACGCACGCTCTCTCTCTCTCCCTCGCACATACAATCCAGTCCCAACAAGGCCACCTCACCCCTCACTGTCTATTCTACTCCTTCACACACAAACACTCTCATCATTCAGAATTAACTCCTCTCTCGTCCTCTCACCTGCACCATACTGTGCGTTCCCCCGGTGATGATGGCCCGGTGCCAGTTGTTGTCTTCAGGGAAGAGTGTGACACACACCTGTCCATGGACCATCATGCTCTCCGGCATTCGGTACAGGTCCCCTTGCTGGTTGTACACCGCCCTGCGCAACAAGCAATTAACCTGGATCACCATCTGTTCATCAGTCAAAAGAGTCAGTCAGTTGGATTACCATCTGTTCGTCAGTCAAAAGAGTCAGTCGGTTGGATTACCATCTGTTCGTCAGTCAGTTGGATTACCATCTGTTCGTCAGTCGGTTGGATTACCATCTGTTCGTAAGTCATTCGTAAACTGATGCTTCTGGTAAGTACAACTCTGCCTCCTTCACAAACAGGTATCCCCAGTTGATGATGATAAATATTGTTCTATGCCCTCACGGTGAAACTATTCGGAGCATGTTCCCGGGTGTTACCACGACTTTAGATGAGTTGTATACGTGTTTATGTGTAACCAGCCAACTGCACTTATGGCAGAATGACCGAGGTCTTTTATGTGCCACTATGGTAGTACGGGGGTGGGACATCGATACCATCTGATACGATAAAGTTGACGCTTGTCTGTCCAGGCCTGGATTGGAACCCGCGACCCTATGATCACAAGTCATCCCTTGTCTAACTTGTCTCAGTTACATCCTGCTCACTGTTCACCATTCCCCAAATGATTCATTACCCTCACATGAGAACTGGGATCAGTCTTAACTAATCTATGAGAGCCCAATACCACACAACTTCTCAGCCTGAATCTTAAAAGCTACTCCATAGTCATACCTCTGGAGCTCACAAAGAAGTTGGAATTCAGAAGACAAAAAGTCTAAAAAAAAAAATCAAAAAAATCCCTACACCTGATCACAAGCACACTCACTCCAAGGCATCCATTAGCTCGTCCAGCGCGGTGACATTTTCCCGTCTCTGCAACCAGAAGAGGCCTGGACTGACCACGTTGGAGACGTGCATCTCGTAGTACACGCTGTTGTCCTTGGTGCCTTGCTGCAGATTGCTGATGACGGCTGGCTTGTAGAACACGCCCGGGCCCACGGCGTCCGATGGGAGGCTGTCGTCTCGCTCTACCAACTCCGTGAATGCCGTCTGCAACAATAATAATAATTTTAAAAAATAATAATAAAATTTTTTTTTAAATAAAAAATAATAATAATAATAATGGACACTTATTAATCGCCCCTTCTCACCAGAGCTCATGGCGATGTACAATAGCAACTGCGTACACACACACACACTAAATACAGATTGTGGCTAACAATACTATAAAGACTATAATAAACAACAATGGCTGTGGTCAGTTGAATATGGTTCAAGGTTGCCATGGAATTGCACCGCAACAAACTGTGTAAAATGCACAAATGGAAACTTCTCCATAAATCAGTAAGACGAAGATGTGATAATTTTAAAAATGAAATTTGAAATTGATGAAATTTCAAAAATAAGCTACAAAGCCGACTTAAACAAGACATGAGAAAACATCGGCATGCTTTCAGGGCATTGCCTTGCTGCCACTGCATTTGTCTCAACAAACTAAACTAAACTAAACTTAAAAGTCGGTTTCTTTGCCTGTGCGTGTATAGTATGCTTGGTCGATGTATGTATTGTAAAGCGCTATGAGTAGACATTTTTCTAGAATAGCGCTATAAAAGTTTGCATTATTATTATTATTATTATTATTAAGTATTTTCTCAAGTTTCTCAACCAAATATTTGTTCTTATGTCTGCAAATCTCCAACCTAAAGCACAAACTTCTACATTAGTGTTAAGAGAAAAAAGAAACACATCTTTCTTCTGCAATTCTGTTGTTACAACATAAAACACCAAGACAAAAATGCATACTTATAGAACTACCTGACAAACTATTGAAACAAAGCTAAAAAAAACCATCACAACCAACATAACATCAATCTACAAACTTTGCACTGTCAAATTCGTCACCTGAATGCTAAACACTCACAAAAACAGACTAAAACTGCCCCAAATCTAAGCAGCAAATGATAAAAACTCTTATGAAATCTATTGTGTACAATCGGCTATCTCCCAAACTAGATGTAAAGTTAAATACTGAAAGGAGAACAGACATTTCTGATTTATTCAGTCAGGGATCGCGCTAGGATTTTTCAAATTGCGTACGTCTTACTCAATGTCGGCCAAAAAACGCGTAAAGCAGAACCGATTTTGCGTCACACTATAACACAGTTAAATCATGACGATGTGCGAAAAAACGAGGACAACTTTCGCTGCATGCCGTTTTGAATGAATCAAAGACAGGCTTGAACTGAAAGCGTCTCTCGGCCTAGATTTGGCGCCACACGCCCAGTGCATTTTGGGTGTATGTTCTGTTTCAGAAAACCGACCGGCGTTGCTTTGCGTCGCTTGCGACACTCTTATGCCGAGAGCACGTCACCTCATTTTGTTTTATCCAAAACAGACTTTAGATTTGAACTCGCGCGCTTGTGCTATGTTTGATCCAGAACAGACTAGAGATTCTAAACTCGTGCGCGTGTGCTATTGTCTGATTCAGTATTGGGATGTGCTGCTGAGTATGCCGTTTTTAATAGAAGTTGTTTTGCGTACGCGTTACGCATAAGGGCCGGGAAAATGCGTGGGCGGATTTTAAAACGCGTCAAATACGCAAAAAACATGCGTTAACGCGATCCCTGTTCAGTGTGGCCAAAAAAACGCACACGAGCCAATGCCGGACATTGCGGTAATCACACCTGCCAACCTTTGTGAAGCCTCCAGTGTATCAATTTAGAACTATTTGGAATTTTCAGCCTAGCAAAAGGTGTTCACGCAAGAATAGACATTTTTGAATAAAGTTTCATGAGAATGGAGAAACATTTGACGGGCGCTGTGGCGGGGTGGTAAGACGTCGGCCTCTTAATCGGAAGGTCGAGGGTTCGAATCCCGGCTGCGGCCGCCTGGTGGGTTAAGTGTGGAGATTTTTCCGATCTCCCAGGTCAACTTATGTGCAGACCTGCTAGTGGCTTATCCCCCTTCGTGTGTACACGCAAGCACAAGACCAAGTGCGCACGGAAAAGATCCTGTAATCCATGTCAGAGTTCGGTGGGTTATAGAAACACGAAAATACCCAGCATGCTTCCTCCGAAAGCGGCGTATGGCTGCCTTAATGGCGGGGTAAAAAACGGTCATACACGTAAAATTCCACTCGTGCAAAAAACACGAGTGTATGTGGGAGTTTCAGCCCACGAACGCAGAAGAAGAAGAAGAAGAAGAAGAAGAAGAATAACGTTTCATGAGAATGGAGAAACATAAAATGCCCATTGGAGAGTCTCTGCAGTGCCTCTTGTCAGTGTAGACCATGTTTTATGATCCCTTGTGTGACCGCTCCACGGAATGGGAAGCAGAAATGAGTACCAGGACTCACAAAAAAGAGGGAACTGTTTCATACCTTTGATTATTGGGCGGGGATATAGCTCAGTTGGTAGCGCGCTGGATTTGTATTCAGTTGGCCGCTGTCAGCGCGAGTTCGATCCCAGGTTCGGCGGAAATTTATTTCACAGAGTCAACTTTGTGTGCAGACTCTCTTCGGTGTCCGAACCACCCCCCGTGTATACTACATTGGGTGTGCACGTTAAAGATCCCACGATTGACAAAAGGGTCTTTCCTGGCAAAATTGCTTAGGCACAGTTAATAATTGTCTACCATACCCGTGTGACTTGGAATAAGGCCGTGAAAGGCAAATATGCGCCGACATGGCTGCAATCTACTGGCCGTATAAAATTTCATCTCACACGGCATCACTGCAGAGCGCCTAGAACTGTACCCACGGAATATGCGCGATATAAGCCTCATTGATTGACATTGATTGATTGATTGATTATTTGTATAAGCACAGCAATCTTTAGCTTGGCGTAGCTATTGTTCTTAAAACGTAGCATGCTACAAAACCATAGCAGTTGGCAGCTCTGCGTAATTCTATCATATCATGAGCAATTACACTAAATAAAACAGAAACACAAAAAGACAACTAAACACTAGAACAAAGACCACAAAACATAGTTAAACGACAACAAAACACTAGAACAAAGACCACAAAACATAGTTAAACGACAACAAAACACTAGAACAAAAACCACAAAACATAGTTAAACGACAACAAAACACTAGAACAAAGACCACAAAACATAGTTAAACGACAACAAAACACTAGAACAAAGACCACAAAACATAGTTAAACGGCAACAAAACACTAGAACAAAGACCACAAAACATAGTTAAACGACAACAAAACACTAGAACAAAGACCACAAAACATAGTTAAACGACAACAAAACACTAGAACAAAGACCACAACACATAGTTAAACAACAACAAAACACAAGAACAATGACCACAAAACATAGTTAAACGACAACAAAACACTAGAACAAAGACCACAAAACATAGTTAAACGACAACAAAACACAAGAACAAAGACCACAACACATAGTTAAACGACAACAAAACACTAGAACAAAGACCACAAAACATAGTTAAACGACAACAAAACACAAGAACAAAGACCACAACACATAGTTAAACGACAACAAAACACTAGAACAAAGACCACAAAACATAGTTAAACGACAACAAAACACAAGAACAAAGACCACAAAACATAGTTAAACGACAACAAAACACTAGAACAAAGACCACAAAACATACTTAAACGACAACAAAACACAAGAACAATGACCACAAAACATAGTTAAACGACAACAAAACACAAGAACAAAGACCACAAAACATAGTTAAACGACAACAAAACACTAGAACAAAGACCACAACACATAGTTAAACGACAACAAAACACAAGAACAAAGACCACAAAACATAGTTAAACGACAACAAAACACTAGAACAAAGACCACAACACATAGTTAAACGACAACAAAACACTAGAACAATGACCACAAAACATAGTTAAACGACAACAAAACACTAGAACAAAGACCACAAAACATAGTTAAACGACAACAAAACACTAGAACAAAGACCACAACACATAGTTAAACGACAACAAAACACTAGAACAATGACCACAACACATAGTTAAACGACAACAAAACACTAGAACAATGACCACAAAACATACTTAAACGACAACAAAACACTAGAACAAAGACCACAAAACATAGGTCAGCACTCACCTCAAAGGAGTGAGGCTTGTAGGCATCCTTGAGATAGTCGAAACGCCGAACGTCTGAGTTGGGTACAGCGTAGAGCCGGGATGTGTCTGACAACAGGGAAGCTAGATCATACAGACAGCATTGAAGGCACAAGTCTTTTGATTCAATTAACAAACACTAACCCTATACCAGACCTGGGAACCCCTGTTTTGCACTAAGAGTATTCTCAAACAAACTTGGTGTATTTTCAGAAAAATGAACGTACTCCACACAGCATTTGAACATCCATGATTCAAACATGCTTCACACGCGTCCGCCAGATCGTTAATTAAGTTTACCTATACAGTCGAGATCGCTTTACACGAAATGAAAGGGACCAATATTTTTTTTCGAGTTAACGTTTTTTTTGCGATAACGAAAATGATCAAACTGATCACTTTTTTTTTAAAAAGCAAGATAAAGAAGATAAAACAGTGCCATACCTTAAAAAAAAAACCTCCGTAGTGCGCGGCGGACGAAGTACACGGTTCAGTCAGAGTCGGCAGTTTTGTCGTCTGCTACAGTTCATTATTTTGTTGTACACTTTAATTCCTCACAAAAAAGATTAAAAATCATTGCAATGTTTAAAATCCATTGCAGTGTTTATGAATTCACACAGGACGAAAGAAATCCGTCAACTTCAACTGTTTGACAGGCTCACTGCACTTTCCGACGAACCGTTCAATTCTTGTGTACATTTAAAACAAATCCTTTTTTCAATTTTTACTGACAAAAACTGTAATCATGTGTCAAAATACTGGATCGGCTTCAAGATGGGCTTGTGAATAAAAGTAGTCTAGGAATTTTTCTCGTCGTATTTTTTTCCCACTGACCGTACTGATCGTATTCTCGACAATCATGCGTACAGAATACGGCGAAATCGTATGGGTTTGTTTGTTTATTTGTTGCTTAACGTCCAGCCGACTACGCAGAGCCATATCAGGACGAGGAAGGGGGGGATGAAGGGGGCCACTTGTCAAGCGATTCCTGTTTACAAATGCACTAACCCATTACTTGTGTCCCAGCAGGCTTTAGTAAAACTAAATTAATACCTACTGGAAGATTACCAGTTTCCAGTATGTTAAAATAGGCTTAACCTATCTACTGCTGGACTTACATCAGAACACTAACAGATTAAACTATACATGAATCGCGAGACAAGCGGCAAGAGAAGAGATTTTTGGAAAAAATACAGGTGAATGAGCAAGAAGGCAGAAAAAAGAAAAGAATTCATGAAGAAAAAGAGAGCATGACAGGAAAGAGGAACCAAAAATCTACCTAACAGCAAACTAGAAAGCTCCTGCGGTTCCAAAAACAGGAGGGGCTTTTAATTTCATAACCGCAGTGCCCCACTGCGGGAAATCGTATGGGTTCCCAGGTCTGCTATACAAAACATTTTAAGGTACCGCGTAGAGCCGAGATGTGTCTGACAACAGGGAAGCTAGATCATACAGACAGCATTGAAGACACAGGTCTTTTGATTCATTCAACAAACACTAACCCTATACAAAACATCGGAAAGTACCGCGTAGACCCGAGATGTGTCTGACAACAGGGAAGCTAGATCATACAGACAGCATTGAAGACACAGGTCTTTTGATTCATTCAACAAACACTAACCCTATACAAAACATCGGAAAGTACCGCGTAGACCCGAGATGTGTCTGACAACAGAGAATCTAGATTGCACAGACAGCTTTGAAGGCACAAGTCTTTTAGCACTCTTGATTCATTCAACGAACACTAACCCTATACAGAACATCAAGTGGTGGAACACAATCCTTTTCCCAAAACAAAAATGCTGGAATATTTTATACACAAGGTTGCTTTCTCACAGATTTTTCTCCCAAATTGTTCCCAACCCTTTCTTAACCCCCATGCTGTTTTTTTCTAAACAAAATACAATTGACTGGTGTTTTTTTCTTGTGGGTTTAAAAAAAATGTGAACCAATTCCTTCTCTTACCATAACCAGGACTCAAGCCCTGAACCATAGACAGGGCAGCATGATGCATTTAAATGCTAAACCACCAAACCTTTTGAAGCTAGCTTATTAAACATGACTGCAAACAGCTACTGTTTCAATGATAAATCAGAACAATTTCTGTGATCCAATGAAACCAACTCATGGGAAATTCATGGGAAAAAGCATTGTTGAAGTTCACATTTGTGACCCTCCACCACGGGATGAGTCGCATGTCACCTTTGCATGATTTTCATATTTTTACATTTTCCTGAAGAGTTTTTTATGCTCTATCCAGTGGTGCAACCCGTTTTAGAAAAGAGCGAAAACTGTTTGAGTTATAAGTCTGTGACTAAGGTGACCCTCACACTGTTACCAGACACTCCCTGGACTTACATTAAGCCTAGCGCAGAACCGCGCGAGGTGACGTGGTGGAGGGTCACATTTGTTCAATCATGCCCAAGCAATGGAACATTACGTGAACAATTATGATAACACTTTAACTAGTGGTGCTCCTTCGTAAGTATGTGGCTGTGTTAAGTGTGTGAACATGAATACAATTTTGTTTCAAACCAAAATATCACGTCTTGCAACAACAACAAAAAGAGTCAAGACAACGGACAGACAGACAGTCTTACTGGGACCAGAGTATTCCATACGCAGCACACCGCAGTGAGCCAGCAGCACCAGCAGAGAATTCATGTCCTTCTCCCCGTAATCCAGTGTAAGTCCTGTCATCTCCTGCACACACAAAAAAAACCATTAGAATGAAAATGTAGTGTAAATATGCAGTAAATTTTAAGGGGCTTATTGTCCGTCAGGTCTTAATTGCCTCTATTGGACATGAATTGGTTTATACGATTCGAGTTTTTACGCCCTCACGGCTTTTGATGTATGCGTGTTTAGGTGGTATCAGCCATCTGCACTTATGGTAGAATGACCAAGATCTTTAACGTGCCATTGTGGTGACACGGGGGTGGGAGATGGATACCATCTCTGGGTCTGCACATAAAGTTGACCCGTGTCCGGCCCGGCCCGGATTCGAACCAGCGACCTTTCGATCACAAGTCCAGTGCTCTATCACCTGAGCTACCCGGGCCCCCGGGGGGGTGTTCTGCTCACCCACAACTTTATATACCCCACTTGCAGGGATTCAGAGACCTTTAAGTGGTGTGGTAGAACAAGAAGAGCAAACGCTCGATCGAGTCACTTTCGCAGTTCTGAATATTATATGAGGCATCAGATGGACAGGAAGAAATTGCTATTCACAACACAATGAGTCACGTTCACATAAAATTTGAGCCCGGTCACTTTTATAGTTTCCGAGAAAAGCCCAACGTTAAGTTGTGTGTTGCCGAACAGAAAAGGCTAGTTATCTCCCTTGTTTTTCTGATAACGTTCGTAAAAGGCTACAGATGTAAATACTTTGATGTAAAGAATAATCCTACAAAGTTTCAATCACATCCGATGAACTTTGTCAAAGATATAAAATGTCTAATTTTTCCTTTGACGCTGACCTGTGACCTTGAAAAAGGTCAAAGGTCAACGAAACCATCGTTAAAGTGTAGAGGTCATTGGAGGTCACGACTAAACAAAATATGAGCCCGATCGCTTTGATAGTTTCCGAGAAAAGATATAAAATGTCTAATTTTTCCTTTGACGCTGACCTGTGACCTTGAAAAAGGTCAAAGGTCAACGAAACCATCGTTAAAGTGTAGAGGTCATTGGAGGTCACGACTAAACAAAATATGAGCCCGATCGCTTTGATAGTTTCCGAGAAAAGTCCAACGTTAAGGTGGTGTCTACGGACGGCCGGCCGGCCGGACAGACTAACACTGACCGATTACATAGAGTCACTTTTTCTCAAGTGACTCAAAAACAAGAAGGGCAAAGCCCATACGACTCACATGCTTGACCTTGACATGACCTTGACCTTCAGCTAAACCTAGTAATGACATACACTAAGAACTGCTTTACACATTTTTCCTACCAAAATACATGTGACCTTGACCCAAGGTCAAGGTCATCCAAGGTCATGCAACACAAAGCTGTTAATTCAAGACATAGGAAGTACAATGGTGCTTATTGGCTCTTTCTACCATGAGATATGGTCACTTTTAGTGGTTCACTACCTTATTTTGGTCACATTTCATAAGGGTCAAAGTGACCTTGACCTTGATCATATATGACCAAATTGTCTCATGATGAAAGCATAACATGTGCCCCACATAATTTTTAAGTTTGAAACAGTTATCTTCCATAGTTCAGGGTCAAGGTCACTTCAAAATATGTATACAATCCAACTTTGAAGAGCTCCTGTGACCTTGACCTTGAAGCAAGGTAAACCAAACTGGTATCAAAAGATGGGGCTTACTTTGCCCTATATATCATATATAGGTGAGGTATTGAATCTCAAAAACTTCAGAGAAAATGGGAAAAATGTGAAAAATAGCTGTTTTTTAGACAACATTTATGGCCCCTGCGACCTTGACCTTGAAGCAAGGTCAAGATGCTATGTATGTTTTTGGGGCCTTGTCATCATACACCATCTTGCCAAATTTGGTACTGATAGACTGAATAGTGTCCAAGAAATATCCAACGTTAAAGTTTTCCGGACGGACGGACGCCGGGACGGACGGACGGACGGACGACTCGGGTGAGTACATAGACTCACTTTTGCTTCGCATGTGAGTCAAAAATTGTATTCCTAATCTGTGAACCAGTGGTGTGAATATGCTACAGTGGAACCCCCTTATAAGACCCAACACCCTTATCTAAGACCTCCTCTCCTTCAAGACACAATTTTCTCACATTCGTTGTTCTCCCCTATTTTAAATCTAATACTTGTTTCCTTTAACACTTTCTACCCCACCTATGTTGACCAATTTTTTGTTTAGCCGAGACCAGCTGTGCTGCAGCAGGTCACTAATAATTGTAGTAACTGTGTATCAACACGCTGGAATGCAGGCGTTACATGGACTTTACAGGAAGCGACTGAAGCTAACAGTCTGAGCAAATATATCCGTACCTGGTCAGATAGCCATATGAGTGGGTACGGATATATCCGTACCTGGGAGACAACGAGTTAAAGACCTCAAGAATTTTGGAGGTCTCAAAACGGCTGTTCAACTATCTCACCCCACTCTATAGGCAACTGTTTAGACTGTATGATCAGTACTTTTTATGACGGGCGCTGTGGCGGGAATATTTTATGATCATTCTTATTAACTGTACTCTTTCTTCCGAGGAAACTATGACCATCACCTGGTAGACCTCTTTGAAGTGATGAAGCGCGACGCCATCGGTGTGTGACTGCAACACCTGAAGCACACTCTCCTGTAGTTCCTGGGTACGCTCTGCTGACGGTGATTTCTCTGGAATCATTTTCATCTGCACAGCTAGCTTCTCCTCTTTGCATAAAGGCTCTGTTGGCAGGGGACAAAAGAAAACAAAGCTGGCTTCAATGTTTCAAAGAAGCGGGGAACATTTTTTTTTTAAGCAAGCTAAAAACATGACTGTCTCCTAAAATAGCCCTGTGGAACTGATGTCACGTACCGACAGAAAAGTGAATATTTTCAGATGCATTCAATGTGACGATGAACTTCACACAGGGCTAAATCGGTGGGGGGGGGGGGGGGGGGGGGGAGAGTCTGTGTGTGTGTGTGTGTGTGTGTGTGTGTGTGTGTGTGTGTGTGTGTGTGTGTGTGTGTGTGTGTGTGGTTTGAAGATTCGGCTTTGCCTAAAACCTCAACTGTATCCCTTTGTAATAACATTTTGAATCTCTCTCTCTCCCTCTCTCTTTCAAAAATTCAAAATAATCAGCAATGAACTGAAAAAATAGTAATTTTTGTTGTCACTTATTCATTAACAGTTCAGCAGCAAGCACATGTTTGAAATGACTGTTGTTGCTGTATGCATGCATAGTTTTGATGAAAATATTCTTTTACAGATCATTGTTAAAAAATGCTAAGACAAGCCATTGCATGCTGACACATTCTCAACTTTATCACATAAAAAAGTCATGCCAATTGGTCAACAAATCAATCAATAAATCATGATTTATAAACAAATCAATCAGTTCACCTACAACAACTTAGATTTTGCTCAACATAAAAGGAATGGACAAAACACACAGAATGGGCAAGCCAAACAGGGCTAAATACTAAGATTCGTTTTTTAATGCCACCTGATGGGTTTTATCACTTGTAAACAAACTCATTCTTTCAAGTTTCATGTAACAGATCTTCAGCAAATACACAACAAAGCAACAGAAATAAACAATAGCTTTCAAAAGATCTCTCCTTTTATAGTCTCAAATATATATATAATATATTTATAGTTCTAAACATATCAAAACAAATCAATCAACGAGACATATGTGACCCTCCACCACGAAATGGGTCGCATGTCACCTCGCGCGGTTCTGCGCTAGGCTTGATATAAGTCCGGTGAGTGTCTGGTAACAGTGTGAGGGTCACCTTAGTCACAGGCTTATAACTCAAACAATTTTCGCTCTTTTCTAAAGCGGTTTTCACCACTGGATAGAGCATAAACAACTCTTTAGGAAAATGTAAAAATATGAAAATCATGCAAAGGTGACATGCGACTCATTCCGTGGTGGAGGGTCACATATGTCATTAATGAAAGGATAAACAAAGCCTTTGATTGATCACACGAAAAGAACAGAATTAGTTCAAAGCAGTCTGTAAGGCTTCTTTTTAAGCCTACTGTCTATATGATACTTACCGAGACAGTACTATTCTTGCACATTATCTATTATAGGCCGAAAAAATTGGACAAAACGCTGAGTGGGTACAATTATCTCCCATAACCATGCGCCACCGTGGATCCCAAGCACTGTCCGAGTGCTTCCCCCTTACAGGATGTAGGTGGCGCGTCCTCTTTCTTTATGAGCTGCAGACCCTCAAAAAGCCCATAACATATCAAGAGGGGAGGCGGGAGGGAAACTCTAATAGTACTGTCTCGGTAAGTATCATATAGACAGTAGCCTTACAGTCAATATAACACTTACCTCGACAGTACTATTCTTGCACAGAATACCAGAGTGGTGTGAGGGTGATATGTAGAGTATTAAACTCCTTAATCAAAATCACTTAAATCCAAGGATTAAGATACCCAGGCAATTTTCGAACAGTACTACCGTAAAAGAAAATATACCCAAGAAACATATCTTAGACTGACGTGACCATGCTGGCAACCACTGCTGTGTGGTGAACTCAAGGTCAAAGTCCAGGCCACTCAAAGCTTGAATACCACTGAGTCTACGGCAAGTGGCTAAAGCGATGAGGAACAATTAGTCTTAAAAATCAGCAACTTGATACTGATGCCTGCCAGGGGTTCAAACTCATTGCTACGCAGGAGTTTGAGGACCAGAAAGACATCCCCCTTGGGAAATGAAACCCGAGGTTTAGACACCGCTGCATTGCTAATACCCGAAAGGACATTAGCGATGAGGGAGGACCTGATCAAGTGTTCAGATCTGCGACCAGTAGCGGCCGCAATCGTGGAAGCGATGGCAGATCTGTATCCAAGAAGAGTCTTAGAAGAAAGACTCTTCTTTTGATACACTTCCACCAGGAAGTTGGCCAAGTCCTGTGTTGAGGGATAAAGCGGCTTTATCCCCTTGGACAAGGCGAAGGTGGCCCAAGCTCTCCAGCGTAAGTCGTAGAGCTGATTAGTTGATCGCCTCTTAGCGTTCAAGGAAAACTCTACTGAACTCTTGTGCAATCCTAGTGCAAGCAGTTTGGAGCGCACAAGAGCCATGCGGTCAAGCACAGACTCTCTGGACGTGGATGAGGGAGGCATGATCGAGGCTGGAGCAGACCTCCCCCGTCCAGATCCAGAGGTAGAGGGTCTACGTGGGTGAGACCGCGAAGATCTGGAAACCACAGAGCTGTTGGCCAGTAAGGCGCGACCAAAATCAGTCTTGGTCGTTCCTGCAGATATTTTGCCAGCACCCTCGGAATCAGAGATGTCGGGGGATAGGTGTAAGCATCGAGGAGCCTCCACAAGAGAGTGAATGCGTCCAAGTGGAACGCATTCATGTCTCGAAAGGGGCTGACGTACCTGGGAAGCCGAGCGCTGAATCGAGTTGCGAACCGATCGATCAGAGGACGGTCCCACCTTGCCCACAGACGCTGTAGAACGTTGTGAGCGATGGTCCATTCTGTGGAGAGAACCTGATCGCCCCGACTGAGAATGTCGACCAGGGCGTTCAGTTTCCCCGGAACGAACTGGACTGACATCCGGACCTGATTGGTCTGGCACCAGAGCAGAATCTCCTCCGCCAACAGGGAGAGGGACCGAGAATTGGTGCCCCCCTGGTGGCGAAGGTAAGCTAAGCATGTGGTGTTGTTGTCCCCGTTGAAAATCAGAGGGGCCAAGGACAGGCCGAATGGGAGGGCCCGAAACTCGAACACTGTGCCCTCCCAAACGAACCGGAGCAGATGTCGGTACCCCGGGGCCACCAGGATGTGGAAGTAAGCATCCTGGAGGTCCCAGACATGGCCCAATCGTTTGGCCGGATGGCCAACCGGACCGACGAAGGGGTTTCCATCTTGAACTTGCACCTGTGAAGGTACAAGTTCAAGGTGGAGAGGTCCAACACCGGCCTGAACCGGCCGTCCTTTTTGGGGACGGTGAACAGGCGGGAGCAGAACCCTGGAGAAGGCTGAGAAAGGGGGTAGACCGCCTTCTTCTCGACCAACGAGTTCACCTCGTCCTGAAGAGCCTGCCATCTGGCAGGGTCTCGAGGAGGGGGGAACGTCCAGGGTAGAGCGGACAATGGAGGTTGTGACGACAGCGGTAGAGAAAACCCCGACCACACCACCCTCAAGAAAAACTGGTTGGAGACCAGTCTGCCCCACATGCCGCGGGCCCGAAAAAGGGAACCGACGGACGAAAGAGGGGCAACTTGAGGGGGCGTCAACGTAGGGCCGGGACTCACTGAAAATTCTGCTGGCGGGCAGGCGCAGGCTTGCGACCACCCCCCCTGGTGGTGCTGCTTCCCCTTACCTGTCTGAGCACCCTTCGTCTTGCTTGGGAACGCAACAGGCGCCTAAGAGGAGGAAGAAGGAGGCAGTGAAACTGGCTTCTTCTTCTTCTTCTTCTTCTGAGGCTGGGAGCTGGAGGTGACTGTAGCACTTCTCTTACTCCCCGCCGCCGTCGCCGAAGCAGCGAGGCCAACCATCAGAGAATCAGTGTTCCTCTGGCGTGTGGACTCCACCACAGAACGAACAGTGTCCGGATGAATGAGGGAAGAAGGCTGAAGAAACGTGTTCCTCAGACTCTTCCTCATATCCGGAGGCACTATAGAAGTAGGCAGAAAATGATCACGGAACAGGGCCAATAAAGTGGACCCGTGTTCCAATGGCCAATTCTGCCGCAGACGTCACGCACGATCGCACGGCATGCAAAGCCCGATCCACTCGAACCGTGTCAAGGACCCGAGTGGAATCGGACTCTGCCCGATCGGGAGGGTCCAACAGTGTGGACAGCGTGCTCATCCATGTCAAGGCCTGTGATTGGGCCTCGACTGTGGAAGAAACGGTGGCCTCAAGATTGTGGAACGAAGCAGAGCTCAGTTCCACCTTCTTGACCGAAGGCACCTCCCCAACGAACACATCACCGTCAGCCCCACCCTAAACACTCGAAGTCTGGAAAGTGAGAGTTCGAGAGTCAAAGGGAAAAGGGAGGGACGAAACAGATTGGACACGAGGAAACAGTGGAGGTGCGCCTCCCGAAGGAAAGCATGGCACTGAACCCGCGTCCTCCCGAGGAACATAGGTCGCGTTTGCACGTGAATCTGTACTCCTCAGGCGATGTGCTGCCGCTTCCACCGTGGCACTAAGACTAGGGTGGAACGCGAATTGCCGGCGGACGGATCGTTCATAAAACGAGCCGCCGGCAGACGCGGCGTGAGCCTCCCGCGCCCGGGCCGAAGCGGACTCAAAGGACGAGAGGGCGTCTCAGGGAAGGACGTCCTGAAACTGTTCAAACGTCCTTCTAGCTGTGCGAGGACGAGCCTCCTGCCTCTCGTCCTCAGACCCCGGGTCCAGGTCCTGTGTGTCAACACTAGACGACAGACGCTTAAGAGAGGCATCCGTGACGTCAAGACGCCGCGTGATGTCTGTCATGTACTGTTGCAAAGTACGAAGCATAGCTTCGGAAGTTCCATCAGAAACCGGCAAGGGTAGAGGATCAGTGTTAACCTCAGAGCGACCCTGATCCTCCTCCCTATCGTCCTCCGACTCACTCTCCTCTTCACTTCCCGACAACTCCTCAAAAGCAGGAGTGTAGGGAGCTTGAGGGGGAAGAGCCGAAAGCGATGAAGCAGGCTGTGAAGAAACGCCCACAGAAGCAAGAGGCCGCGAAGACCCCTGCCCCAAAGACGAAACGTCTCCAGCAGCCGAAGGGGGAGAAAAACAACAACCCTGCGACTGTTGGGTCAGCCCAGCCAACGAACCCCCGCCATTTATAGACTGAACAGGAACCCATCGGGTCTGATCAGAAAAGAAATGGTCCGGTCCGGTCGGGGGTGCCGATCCGGTCCGGTAGGGTGGTCCGGTGTTCCGGTCCGGTGCCGGACCATCCGGAGGTCCCGTTCGGCACCGAACCATCGTACCCACAGAAGTGTTCGGGTGGTTAGGTCCGGACGTGGACATACCGTACCATCCGGACCCGTGGTCCGGTATGGTCCGGTTCGGTGCCAGACCATCCAGACCAACAGAGGTGGTCGGGTGGTCCGACACCGGGCCATCCGGACCCGTAGGTCCGGTACCATCCGGAGGTCCTGTTCGGCACCGAACCATCCGTACGCACAGAAGTGTTCGGGTGGCTCGGTCCGGGCGTGGACGTACCGTACCATCCGGACCCGTAGGTCCGGTTCGGTGCCAGACCATCCGGACCAACAGAGGTGGTCCGGACCGATCCGGTAGGGTGGTCCGGTGTTCCGGTCCGGTCCCGTACCATCCGGAGGTCCCGTTCGGCACCGAACCATCCGTACCCACAGAAGTGTTCGGGTGGTTCGGTCCGGACGTGGACACACCGTACCATCCGGACCCGTAAGTCCGGTGGTCCGGTATGGTCCGGTGCCAGACCATCCGGACCAACAGAGGTGGTCGGGTGGTCCGGTCCGGACCGGACCACCGGTCCAGTACCGGACCATCCGGACCCGTAGGTCCGGTCCGGTCCCGCACCATCCGGAGGTCCCGTTCGGCACCGAACCACCCGTACCCACAGAAGTGTTCGGGTGGCTCGGTCCGGACGTGGACATACCGTACCATCCGGACCCGTAGGTCCGGTTCGGTGCCAGACCATCCGGACCAACAGAGGTGGTCGGGTGGTCCGGACCGATCCGATAGGGTGGTCCGGTGTTCCGGTCCTGTGGTCCGGTCCCGTACCATCCGGAGGTCCCGTACGGCACCGAACCATCCGTACCCACAGAAGTGTTCGGGTGGTTCGGTCCGGACGTGGACCTACCGTACCATCCGGACCCGTAGGTCCGGTATGGTCCGGTTCGGTGACAGACCATCCGGACCAACAGAGGTGGTCGGGTGGTCCGGTTCGGACCGGACCACTGGTCCGGTACCGGACCATCCGAACCCGTAGGTTCGGTCCGGTCCCGTAGCATCCGGAGGTCCCGTTCGGTACCGAACCATCTGTAATGAATGGCGGTTATGGTGTTTATAGTAGAAGGGATATAACTAGTGCTTTTTGTAATACAAAGAGGTTGTCAGGAGTGGTTTAACTTTGAGAGTGGAAACTTTTAACAGTTCAGTAAAATTCCATGGTTAGCTACGGACGGTCAAACTGGGTTCGCGGCACGTGAATTTACAACTGTGCGAGTTGTTCACGTTATAATCGCAACCGCCTGATTTTGTGAGTTGTGATTGTAAACTGCCTGACAATTGAAAGTCATTCGACCTGGGCTCTCGGATGAGAAAACCTGCTCTTGGTTTTGATGTCAACTTTGGAAGAAAACATTTGATCTTGATGTCAACCTTGGAACCGGGAAACATTGCCGGGATGACTTGGACTTTTGTGTGGGTGCCGCCATATTGGAAGATGAGGTACTTTGCTAGTTTTGTGTGAACTTGAACATTTCTTTTGTATGCGCGGACATGACTTGTGTACTTGAATAATTTCGGAATTGTATAATTTTCTTGTGCTCGGTTGGTGTGTTTTTGAATATTGTTAGTTGTTACAGTAGGGTGTTATATTTTGTAACAGGCCGCCCCAGTCTGACTTGTGCGGGGTGGTGCCAGGGTGGCGAGGGTGCGATGGAGGCCGTAAGGTTGAAGGCTAGCTACATCGTCACCTCTACATAACGTAAAAGTTATGTTTTGTTTATTTGCTTTCTTGTCCTTGTAAATATGTTCTGACGTTGACAATGAATGAGTGAGTTTCACAAGGTCGTGGACAATGAATGAATGAGTTTCAAAAGGTCATGAATTGATTATTGTAAGCAAGAAAGTATTTGAGAATTTGAGGAATGAGTTGATATTTGCTATGTCAGAAACAAACCAATTTGTATGTTCTAATTAAACCATTGGCTATTGTTTGGAAAGAATGAGTTGGTGAAAGACTACAAATTCTTCTAATCTTCTCTCTGCTTTCCTAAACTTCTGAGCGGGAGTCAGATGATTGACTGTGTGTGTGCGTGTGCACATATAAAGAATCTGGAAGGAGATTAATAAGGATAACTACGGATCTTCTTTATTTCAAATCTCTTACATTGGCGAGCTTGCGGTAGTATTAATTGGAAAATTTTCAAGATTAATTTTTTCTTTTTGGTGCGTTCCCTTGAGTGCAGTTAGGCTTATTTTATATTGTTGACTTGTAGTGCTGAAGTGTTATTTGGTTTTGCGCAGATGCTGATGCATGCAGTCTGGAGGATGGACATCCTTGTCATCTGCCTGTGAAGGGAGTTCCTTGGTCTGTGGACGGATGCATCCTGTGCCTGACTGAACGACATATTTTGGACAGGAGTGAGTCATTTGCTTATCTGACACTCAAGTTAACATTCTATATATTTTTGAGAATAATTTGTCTCTCTGAGTGTTGGTTCTTGCTTGTGAGTAGGTTATTTTTTCCCCCTACTTTACATGAAGCGCCCTGTAGGTTAGTTTTACCTACAAGTGAATAATACATGACACATCATTTTTCCCTCTTACGTGTACACAGTTTGTAAATAGTTGTGGGTCAGCAATGCCTTGATTCATAAGTGTATGGGAATGGGGGTATGTCTAGTTCCTAGGCCAAGTTTTTGGGCGGAGCCTAGTTTAAAATGTATTGATTATTTCCCCTTGTAGTTCAGCTGATCGGTTTCCTAGACTGTGTCACTTTAGTACTGCACTTGAGGAAGTCAGGTAAATTCTAAAGTTTAGTGGACTATTGTGTTCACGTTAGTCAAAGCTAAGTCTTGGTGTTGCCCTCTAGCATTCTATGTAGAGGATAGTCATAGTTTGCTTAAGTGATAGCGGTTTGTTCACGATGGCATCTCAAGAAGAGGTTCAAGCTTTGATAGCGCAGTTTAAGGTGGAGGGTGAAGCCTTAGGAAAAGATGGTGCATCACTGAACAAGTATGTGGAGGATAGTTTGCGTGAGGAAAGAACAGCAAGAAGAGAAGCTTTGTTGAAAGAAAAAGAACTCGCTGCTGCACGTGAGCTTAAAGAGAGAGAGTTAGCTGAACAAGCTAAGATTGAAAATCTTCGTCAAGAAAAAGAACTCGCTGCTGCACGTGAGCTTAAAGAGAGAGAGTTAGCTGAACAAGCTAAGATTGAAAATCGTCGTCTCGATATTGAAGAAGAAAAGGCGAACAGGGAGGCAAAGTTGCGAGCAGACGAGTTGGTTGAAAAAGCAAGCAAGAATAAATTGGCCAATCGTCCCAAGATTCCCTATTTTGATGATAAATCAGATGACATTGAGAGTTATCTGTATCGCTTCGATAAGCACGCAGCTAGCTTGAAGTGGTCAAAGGATGAGAAGGCTTTGATTTTGCCTACTCTACTCAGAGGTCGTGCTCTGAATTATTTTCAAGAGTTACCAGTAGAAGATACTAATGACTATGCCAAACTGTCAGCGCATTTGTTGAAGAGATTCAAATGTACTGAAGAAGGTTTCAGAACGCAGTTTCGCTCATGCAAACCTGAATCTGGTGAAACCATGCATGTCTTTTTCTCCCGCATGAGAAGATTTTTTACTAGATGGACAGATATGGCTGGAGTTGGCACAGATTTCGCTTTGCTCTGTGACTTGGTGCTCAGAGAGCAGATTCTGTCTAGTTGTGCGTCGTCTCTGGTTACTTTTCTGAAAGAAGACAAGCATACTAATGCTCAAACCATGATAGACGCAGCTGAGAGATACAGGGAAGCACATCCTAGTCAAAACCTAGCAGCAAAAGGTTCTAGTGATCCTCTGTTGGCTAATGTCGGTCTTACAAGTGGGAGAGGAGGTCATTCAGGGTCAGGTGGTCGAGGTGGTCACAGGTTTTCTAAGAAGAATAGTCAGGCTGACACAAACCCACTGACAGAACAAAGCTCTCCTGATAATAAGGGTGGCAGAGGTGCTAGTCAAGCTGGTAGAGGTAGAGGTGGTCAGAACTATCAGAGGAAGTGTTGGTGGTGTCAAGATACTTCGCACAAGTTGGCAGATTGTCCCAAAAAAATGCATACTGCTTCAGTATCCGTTGTCACTGTTGAAGAATCCAGCTGTAGTGAAGACGAGCAGTCTGTGGCGTCGGTAGGATTTTCAGGTAGTGATGAACTTCCCGAGTCTATTCAGACATGTGAAGGTACCTTAAATGGTAGTGAGGTCACGGTCATGTTGGATAGTGGGTGTTCCACGGTTGGGGTCAGGAAGTCCCTAGTCAGAGATGATCAGTTTACTGGGAAGGTACAGGTGTGTAGACAGTTCAGTGGGGATTTGGTTCGGTTACCCATTGCGATTGTGAGTCTGGATACACCATACTTTTCTGGAAGTGTTGAGGCATGTGTGATCGACAATCCAGTATGTGACGTCATTTTGGGAAGAATACAGGGATGTACATTTGGATGTGTCGAGGTTACTAGCGCAGTCCAGACAAGAGGTCAAAAAGCTAGAGAAGAACGTCCTTTTAGACCGCTGTTGACCGCTAAAGTTCCCCAACTTGATGTCAATGCTGAGAAACTGTCCAAAATGCAAAAGGATGACAAAACGTTGCATGACCTGTTCGAGAAAGTTGGCCAAGGAAAATCGGAAGAGTCGTCTGGTTGTGTGGTGTCGTTTGTTGGTCAGAACCCAGTTGTTGCCTCATTGGGAGTGATCAGTGGGTCCAGTGCAGTAGAGGAGGTAGACATTCAGAAAGTCAAACTACAGTCAGTTCCCACAGTTCAGACTGAGAATGTAGATGATGTGGTCTATAGTCCTGACTTGTCTATGCAGGCAAAACAAAAAGTGCAGGCGGTGTTTCAGAAGCATCAGGACAAAATGACGGATTTGCCTGGTACTTGTGACCTAGTGCAGCATATGGTGAGGATTCCTGAAGGTGCTGTGGTCAATGTGAAACAGTATCCGTTACCATTTGAGTCTCAGAAAGTGGTTGAAGAAGAAGTGAAGAAGATGTTAGATCTAGACGTAATAGAGCCGTCTATTTCTCCGTTCTCGTCTCCTATTGTTCTAGTCAAGAAGAAGGACGGAAGTACTCGTTTTTGCATCGATTTCAGACACCTCAATAAGATTACGGAGTTTGACGCTGAGCCAATACCGGATCCGGAAGTTCTGTTTGCTTCATTGCAGGGCAGGCAGCATTTCACGAAGATTGATCTGGCTAAGGGCTATTGGCAAATTCCGATGGCAGAGTCTGATCGAGCAAAAACGGCTTTTCGTACCCCTCAAGGTCTATATCAGTTCAAGAAGATGCCGTTCGGAATGAGTACAGCACCAAGTACTTTCGCGAGGATGATGAAGATGTTGGATCTGGATAGGTTCAAATCTGTTCATTTCTTTGATGACGTACTTGTAGCCACAGAAGACTGGTGTGAGCATCTAGAGGCACTTGACGGACTGTTGACAGAACTGGGAAAACATGGGTTGACTGTGAGACCGTCGAAAGTAGAGGCAGGGTTTGACTCTATTGAGTTTTTGGGTCACATAGTTGGGGAGGGTAGCATGCGTCCAGTTCCCTCCAAAGTGTCCAAAATCTTGAATGTCTCTGTCCCAACCACAAAGAAACAAGTCCGGTCATTGGTAGGGCTCATCAGTTTCTATAGGCGCTATGTCCCAAGCTTCGCGTCTATTGTGTCCCCCCTGGTAGAACTCACAAAGAAGAACCAACCAAACAAAGTTCGTTGGTCAAAAGAGTGTCAGATGGCTTTTGACAGGGTCAAAGAAATTTTGTCGTCTGAACCACTGGTGAGATTGCCAGACTTTTCCAGGCCGTTCACAGTGCGGTCGGATGCATCCTCCACGGGGATTGGAGCAGCCCTGATGCAGCCTGATGATGACGACGTCCTTCATCCAGTTCTGTATGCCAGCAGGAAACTGCTGGAAAGAGAAACCAGATACTCTACTGTGGAGAGAGAGTGCCTAGCGTTGGTGTGGGCAGTTGACAAATTCCATCGCTACTTGTTTGGCTCACATTTCTTTGTTGAGACTGATCACAGACCGTTGACGTACTTACGACAGTTCAAAACTGCCAACGGCCGACTGTTGCGATGGGCTGTCTCTCCAAGAGTATTCATTCACAGTAGTGCCAATTCCTGGAGTCAGGAATTTTGAGGCTGATGTGTTGTCACGCTTGACGAAGTGAATGGAACATGATGATTGAAAGGACAGTGAAAAGACTTTCTGCAATCAACAAGGACAATACTTTTTGTGCTGTGAGTGTTGATATGCTGTGTATGTATTAAGAACTAATTTAATTTTGTTCTTGTTTTTTTTTCACATTGTGATTATTTTTTTTAATCTGGCTGGAAAAATTTGTTTGGATATTTTTGATGCTAGTACCATTTTGTGTTGTAGTCAAGGTTTACTGTATTGAGTTTAGCGGGGGCTACTCAAACTTTATTGGCGATCTTTGGTACCAAGAACGTCAATGTTATTGCATTCAGTAATAGGCGAAAATTGCTGAATGTCCATGAGTATAACTATTGTGGATTAACACAGTGGGTGATTATCTACACGGCGGCGTAAATGTGGTTTATTATGCTTGCCATTGTTGCTCATGTTTAAGGACAGCCTCGTGGCTTTCGTCACTTTTTTGGTGGATGGCACTGTCTTTTGGTTGTAAACTGATTGCACTCTTTGGGAACGGACAGAGTATTTAATAAATGTTTTCCTTATGCTGTGATTATTTATTAATCTATTTGTGGTGTTTTTTTATATATATGTATTTAAAAAATTTGTCTTGTTACTGGAATACTTATATTTGTACAGTTTTTGAAAAAAAAATGTTCATTTTGGGTTCACATTTTTTTTTAATCGGGGAAAGGGGTGATGTAATGAATGGCGGTTATGGTGTTTATAGTAGAAGGGATATAACTAGTGCTTTTTGTAATACAAAGAGGTTGTCAGGAGTGGTTTAACTTTGAGAGTGGAAACTTTTAACAGTTCAGTAAAATTCCATGGTTAGCTACGGACGGTCAAACTGGGTTCGCGGCACGTGAATTTACAACTGTGCGAGTTGTTCACGTTATAATCGCAACCGCCTGATTTTGTGAGTTGTGATTGTAAACTGCCTGACAATTGAAAGTCATTCGACCTGGGCTCTCGGATGAGAAAACCTGCTCTTGGTTTTGATGTCAACTTTGGAAGAAAACATTTGATCTTGATGTCAACCTTGGAACCGGGAAACATTGCCGGGATGACTTGGACTTTTGTGTGGGTGCCGCCATATTGGAAGATGAGGTACTTTGCTAGTTTTGTGTGAACTTGAACATTTCTTTTGTATGCGCGGACATGACTTGTGTACTTGAATAATTTCGGAATTGTATAATTTTCTTGTGCTCGGTTGGTGTGTTTTTGAATATTGTTAGTTGTTACAGTAGGGTGTTATATTTTGTAACAGGCCGCCCCAGTCTGACTTGTGCGGGGTGGTGCCAGGGTGGCGAGGGTGCGATGGAGGCCGTAAGGTTGAAGGCTAGCTACATCGTCACCTCTACATAACGTAAAAGTTATGTTTTGTTTATTTGCTTTCTTGTCCTTGTAAATATGTTCTGACGTTGACAATGAATGAGTGAGTTTCACAAGGTCGTGGACAATGAATGAATGAGTTTCAAAAGGTCATGAATTGATTATTGTAAGCAAGAAAGTATTTGAGAATTTGAGGAATGAGTTGATATTTGCTATGTCAGAAACAAACCAATTTGTATGTTCTAATTAAACCATTGGCTATTGTTTGGAAAGAATGAGTTGGTGAAAGACTACAAATTCTTCTAATCTTCTCTCTGCTTTCCTAAACTTCTGAGCGGGAGTCAGATGATTGACTGTGTGTGTGCGTGTGCACATATAAAGAATCTGGAAGGAGATTAATAAGGATAACTACGGATCTTCTTTATTTCAAATCTCTTACACCATCCGTACCCACAGAAGTGTTCGGGTGGCTCGGTCGGACGTGGACATACCGTACCATCCGGACCCGTAGGTCCGGCATGGTCCGGTTCGGTGCCAGACCACCCGGACCAACAGAGGTGGTCGAGTGGTCCGGCCCCGACCGGACCACTGGTCCGGTACCGTACCATCCGGACCCGTAGGTCCGGTGGTCCGGTGTGTTCCGGTTCGGTGCCAGACCACCCAGACCAACAGAGGTGGTCGGGTGGTCCGGTCCCGACCGAACCACTGGTCCCGTACCGTACCATCCGGACCCGTAGGTCCGGGGGTCCGGCAAGGGCCAGAGGTACTGTCCCGCACCGGACCCTAAGGTCCGGTACGGTCCCGTACCATGGGTCCCGTCCGGACCAAACCCGGAGGTCAAGTCCAGTCGGGACCCGTGGGTCCGGTTCGATCCCGACCCGTAAGCCTGGAACGTTCCGGACCCTTGGTCCGGACCATCCGTCACCCGAACACCAGACGCTAAGGAATGGCGTGGGGTCAAGACGGTCCGGTCGGAGGTGTCGGTCTGAGCAACAGAAACAATGTTCCCGTCGCCCTGACCATTCGACAGAAGTACCACGTTCTGTCGAACACCTCCACGTCCAGTAACTAGTCGGCCGGAGCGTTTCATAGAGGGACAGCCACCAGTCACACGGACGTCAGAGGGAACCGTAGTAGCAGTGGTCGTAGGCACGAAGCCTGAAACCCCTGCCCCCACAGGACCGCCCTGAACGGGGTCAATTCGCATCCCAACCCCAGCGGGGAGGGAATTCAGAGACCCCGTCATCTCCTCCGATCTCCCCCCCCAGGGGGCCGAAACTACTGTCGAAACAGCAGCAGACGACCCAGCGAGGGAGTTCAGAGGAGGACCCGTGTCCCTCCTGGTTTCCACAGCGGTGGAAACCGAGGAGGGCACAGGAGAGGCACCGGAAAAGGAAGATTTTAATGCCAACTGCACCCGGTGTTCCCAGGCGGTCACCCATCCAAGTACTAACCGGGCCCGACGTTGCTTAACTTCGGTGGTCGGACGAGAACCGGTGTTTACAACGTGGAATGGCCGTTGGCTGTCAAAACCTGAGTCTCTCCAGTAGCCCCTAGATCGGATTCACCAACCCCCAAAGAGGGTTGGGAATCGACCTGCCCCCGGATTCGAGCCAGGGAGGAGAAGGAAACCTTCCCCCCAGGCTTGAAACCGGGAGGAGCTGAAGCCTGAGACTGAGGGCCGGACAACGGCGTCGAAGGGGGGGAAGCTTGTTCCACTGAAGGAGAAGGAGAAAGAAGCTTTTTCTTTCCCCTCGACCTTCCCCGAACCTTCGACGGCGCAGCCCCGCCCGAAGTCCCAGGCTCAAGCCCAGCCTGTTTGAGCAAGCTCGCATTGAGCTTGCTCAAACAGGCTTTCTCCGCCCTCCCTCGCCGCAAACGCAAAGCGTTTGGGGAGGGAGAGTCGGAGCGCCGAAAGATCCCCTTCTCCGTGCGTAAAACATGACGCTGGGCGCCCGGAGAAGGGTTGCCCCCGGCAGACTCTGGTTCCGTAGAACCAGAGCCCAAAACAGGACGAGACATCCTACCTCGCCCTGTACGTACCCTTAAAGACCGAGAATTAACAAAATTCAAAGAAAATTTAGGTCAATACTCAAGTGAATGCGGCGAAACGAGAAGCAGACGACCGGTCACCACGAAGTAGGACGGGAGGCACGCCGAGTCCGCCACACAAAAACGGAGGCACAAGTTGAAGGAAACACAACGTAGCCTCAAGCCAGAAGTGGAATAACACACAATAATCCAACAGGTGATAGTCCACACAGAAAAGAAGCCTCTTAGTCCAAAATAATCCGGGAGCGTAGCAGAAACACAGCCGGTCTGACACGCGCGAAAAAAGAAAGAGGACGCGCCACCTACATCCTGTAAGGGGGAAGCACTCGGACAGTGCTTGGGATCCACGGTGGCGCATGGTTATGGGAGATAATTGTACCCACTCAGCGTTTTGTCCAATTTTTTCGGCCTATAATAGATAATGTGCAAGAATAGTACTGTCGAGGTAAGTGTTATATTGACTGCTTTTCTTTCTTTCTTTCTTGCAAAGTCAATGAGGAAACAACATGCAAAAGATGCGTCACTGAAAGAAACTTACCGCGCTCATCGTAACAAAAAAGCAAATCTGAAATTCATTTTACATGAAAATGTACATTTGGAAAAGACTTTTCACATACCTTTTTGTTCATTACTAATACTGTACTGATTTTTCGTGTAAATACTTGCCAAATGACCGTCTATGACATCTCCGGCATGAGATAATGGAATCGTAACAATGTGAAAGAAAAGCATGAAAGTATGCTGTCTGTAGTCTGTTATATGGCCAGCTTTAACTGGTTTTTAGCATGCTGTTTGGTTTGACACAGCCAGACACGAGGTTATGAACATAAAGTCTGAATAAAGCAAAATCTGAAAAAGGGGGGGGGGGGGGGGGGGGGGGGGGAGGGTTTTAAAAGGGGGATTCCGCAGGCCACAAGAACAAAGCTGCTCAGCACATTTACACACGCAGACTTGTACAGTGGAACCCCCCTTTTAAGACTCCCTCCCTTTTAAGACTGATTTTCTCAGATTTGTGGAGGTCTTAAAATGGGGGTTCCACTGTCCACACAGACTCACCATCTCCACCCTTTCTGGCCTGAGTGGCGTCCGACAGCATCCAGTCCCCTTTCTCGTACGGTCGCTCGACACGCACTATGTGTGGCATGGCTGACACAAACTCTATGACGCTGTGGTAACCTTGGTCCCTAAGGGGCAGCTCTTGGTCAAACATGGTCTGAAAATAAATTGTATGCATGACAAGTACTTTACAAATGTGTGGATTCATGTTATATAAGCCACATTTGTCAAACTGGCTGGAATCATTGACAGATACTCCATGTTTTTATGAATCTTTCCTCTCTTTGTGCATTTACAATTGAACGTTACAAGAAAATTGGGCCCTTTCCTGTCAGGTTGGTTGGTTCTTGGTTTTTAAGGCAATTTTGTTTTTAACAATTTGGTGGTTTATGTTAACAAGGCAATTTTTTTTTCTAAAATACGGTTGGTAGATTCAGAGATGAGATTCCCTAAAAGTGTTTTGGGAGGAAATTAGGAGGGGTCCAGGGGGCAAAGCCCCCTGAAGCTGAAGATTTTTTGACACTTTGACAACAAAAAAAGACTTGGAAATGAGTCCGAGCAGTAGAAGCATACAACATTTTGTCAGTCATATGTGAAAAATTTAAGTAACTTTAGCTCAGGAATGTTCACAAATTTTAGAAACGGCACAATTTACTTGCACAATGACCAATGGTGCTCATAAGGTGTTGACCTGGTAAAAGCATGGGTTAGATGATCTTTAGTTGTCAAATGGCCTTTCAGCGTGGTCTTCCCTTTGGATTTGTAGCTGAGATCAAAATTACACCACGTGCATCTAGCCTTTCCCGGAACAGTCAACTTTTTAAAAGAATCTCCAAGTCGGAGCGACAGTTTTCTCCCGCGTAGTTCAGACGTGACGATTTCTTCCTGCCATTTCGGAACCCACTTATTCTTCACACCCTGGTCGATCTCCGACGCCAAAACATGTTCGCTTTCCGTCAATGTTCTCACCGACGCCATCTTTGTTAAGCAGGCTAAAGCCGACAGCTGAATCAGCCCGTTTATGAATTTTCGGAATGAAGACACTCGGAAATGGAAAGTTCATATTCAGGTCGAAGGTCCACTTCCTTCGATACGGAGGTTATGTTGTTAATATTTCATCGGAGATTTGATCTGGAAAATCGACTTTAGGGTTGTAGGTAGGACTTTACAGATCGAATCCAATGGAACCACAACAACTACTCTACCCCCCCCCCCCCCCCCCCCCCCCCCCCCCCCCCATTTTTTCTCAACGGATTTAGACGATTCAGAAAAATGGTCCTGGGAATTGGGCAGAATTCCGCCAATTGGCGGAAGAATCTCATCCCTGTAGATTGGTTGTTTTTGAAAAAATTTTCTTGGCCTAACATCACATCCATTTTCAAGTTCCAGGTATTGTTGGATACTGATAGACATTGCAAAACTGAAGGTACTTACTTTGTACATCACAGGCAATCTGTTGGCCCACAAGCCTCGGGGAGCTTTCACTAGCACCTGCAAACATACAGCCATCATGTGTCAAAACTCATTATTATCAAATCAACATACAGTGAAAATTGAAATCTATCTCGTTAGGCCTAAAAAAAAAATAGGTGTGGTTACGGTAACCCGACCTACCCTATTTTTTTGGGCCGACCCTATAACTTTTTATTACATTTGTCAAAAAAATACAAAAACAAAAAAAGTAAACGAGTGCAGAAAACGCAATGAAAGCGAAAGCGCCCGAGTCGCACACTTATTTCCCTGTCAAGTAGGTTTAATTTGTACACATTAGAAAAAAAGTTTAAAAAAAAACAAAAAACATTGCCTACCTTCCTACCCTATTCTTTTTGGCTATGTTACCATAACCACACCTATTTTTTTTTTTGGCCTTACTAACCTCCACAAATCTGAGAAAATTAAATATTAAAATCGGAGTGTCAAAATGGAGGTGAATAAATGTACTACATCTACAGACAACTACAACAACTGGGGTCTTAAACAAAAAGGGGTGGGGGTATGAGGGGTCGGGGGGGGGGGGGGGGGAGAATAATTTCAAGTGCTGAGGCTCAGCATGGTGACACTGACAGGTGTGCTCTTTTGTATTTAAATAAAGAATCAAAAGACATTACTCTAAGTTGGTCTAACTCTAAGTTCAAACAACCTTTCAACCATCTGTCTTCATCATGATCATGTCCGTGACCAAGACCTCTGAATTTATGTGTACAGCAAAAATGGTCTCTCAGTCTGAAACCAGCAACTAGGGGCTGGTGCCGGCCATACCATCTCATACTTACCTCAAACCTACGAGAAACAAACGCAAAGTGACAGCAAGGCGTTTCAAAGATTTTGTGTCAACAAATATTGTTGAAAACAGTGTTATGAACAATAGCCGCTGCTTTCAAACTATTCTTGGAAAAACAGACATCTCCACCCAGTCTAGGACTTATTATATATTATATATATATATATGCACTCCTCCCTTTCGTTGATCAAATGCGAGATGTGGTTTTTCAACGTATTGACACAGATACAGATTTAGTCTCATCACCTGTTTGACTTTGTTCTGGACATCTTGGCTAATGTCACAGATGTCCTGTGACATCTTGACTCCCCCCTGTCGTTGCTTTGGCTTCTCCTCTTCCTCCCAATTGTCAGAGTCATAACGAGAAAGCTGCTGAGAATTGGCATGATCTGCAATGCAACAGCAAAGTCATTTAATATTAGAGAAGACACAAAAATGAAAAGCCACAAACAGTACCTATGTAAATAAAAAACAAACTTCAATAATACAATTTTTTTTTAAAAGCTACTGACCCTAAGGCCTAAAAAAAAAAAAGGTGTGGTTACGGTAACCCGACCTACCCTATTTTTAGGGGCCGACCCTATAACTTTTTATTACATTTGTCAAAAAAAAAAAAAAAAAAAAAAACCGAGTGCAGAAAACGCAATGAAAGCAAAATCGCCCGAGTCGCACACTTATTTCCCTGTGAAGTAGGTTTAATTTGTACACATTAGAAAAAAAAGTTTAAAAAAAAAAAGTGATTGCCTACCTTCCTACCCTATTTTTTTTGGCTATGTTACCGTAACCACACCTTTTTCTTTTTTTTTGCCTAATATTTTAGGCCTTGTCATCAGAAACAAATATATTCAGTTTCTGGGCCTTAGGCCAACAACAATTCTTGTTTTCGGTGAATTACTGAATAGGCTCAAAACATTAGATTAGGTAGTAACTACTTTTGTGTGTTTGTTCGTTCATGGGCTGAAACTCCCACGGCTTTTACGTGTATGACCGTTTTTACCCCGCCATTTAGGCAGCCATACGCCGCTTTCGGAGGAAGCATGCTGGGTATTTTCGTGTTTCTATAACCCACCGAACTCTGACATGGATTACAGGATCTTTTTCGTGCGCACTTGGTCTTGTGCTTGCGTGTACACACGGGGGTGTTCGGACACCGAGGAGAGTCTGCACACAAAGTTGACTTTGAGAAATAAATCTCTCGCCGAACGTGGGGACGAACTCACGCTGACAGCGGCCAACTGGATACAAATCCAGCGCACTACCGACTGAGCTACATCCCCGCCACTTTTGTGTGTGTCTTTCTGTGTCTGAATCTGATCATCAAAGCAAACGCTGTGTCTATGGCATTACACGCCATTAGATTTGTTTAACTTTTGTTGTTGTTGACTAAACCACATGATTATGGCTTTCTGTTGGCTGAAACTTGCGCGAGTTGTGTCCCTTAGTTGGTGCAAAAGAGTAGTCTTTGTTAGGTCGTCTGCAAATGGAGTTTTGTTATTAATGACGTGTGTTTCTGTCTGTTTGAGTGTTTCTTTTTCTTAAAATTTAGTTAATATTAACAACAAGTTCTACAACTTCTAGGGAGGGAAAAAGGGTTGGTGGAGCAACTAGAATTTTTTCTTTCTTTTGCAAAACTTAAAAAGCTTGGTGATGTAGAAGAACATGAACTTCATTTTAAAAATTAATTCATTTATAAATTTATATAATAATATCAAACAAAAACAAAACAAAAAACCAGTTCAATCAATCAATCAATCAATGACGCTTATATCGCGCATATTCCGTGGGTACAGTTCTAGGCGCTCTGCAGTGATGCCGTGTGAGATGGAATTTTATACGGCCAGTAGATTGCAGCCATTTCGGCGCATATTTACCTTTCACGGCCTATTATTCCAAGTCACACGGGTATAGGTAGACAATTATTAACTGTGCCTAAGCAATTTTGCCAGGAAAGACCCTTTTGTCAATCGTGGGATCTTTAACGTGCACACCCAATGTAGTGTACACGGGGGGAGGGTTCGGACACCGAAGAGAGTCTGCACACAAAGTTGACTCTGAAATAAATTTCCGCCGAACCTGGGATCGAACTCACGCTGACAGCGGCCAACTGAATACAAATCCAGCGCGCTACCAACTGAGCTATATCCCCAGTTGTTGATAAGGCAACACCAGTTCAATCAGCCAAGTTCCCTTCACCTTTGGTTTCAGCAAACTGTTGTTTGTATTCAGGCTCCGACCATTGAGGTTTTCGCTCCACCCCCTTAACTCTGCCACGCCCTCTACCTCGATACGTCGTACTCCGCCTACCCTGGCTTGATGAATCGGACCCTCCTTCACTTTGATCACTCCTCGGAGACAATTTTTGTTCACCTTGATCCTGTTCACACGGTTTGCTCCGTGAATTTTGTTGCAAATTATCACCACTTTGAGTCTGTGTTCTCGTTTGTGACTGTGAATGTGATGAAGTCCTTTCACTGGAACGACTGGACTGACTCTTGTCTTGCATGATCTCAGACTGGTAGCCTGGAGATTTCCAACCATTTCCATGCGACCTTGTGATGCTTCGACCATTACTTTGGTCAGATCTGCTGAGCCGAGGTGGTTGTGGGTATGCGTAGACATCATTCTGATACCGTGATGGCGCACTGTATCCGTGTAACGGAGGGATTCGCTGCCCAGTGTTTGGATTCCAAGTAGCTAGAGGCAACTGTCCTAACAGCCCACTCTGGTGTGTCTTGGAAACAATTCTTCTTTCTCGGGAGAAATTTCCACCCCCTCTGCCTCCTCGTGAGTTGGAGCTTGAAAAGTTCCTGCTTCTACTTCCAGACGACCTTCTCTTTTTTTGGCTTGGTTTCTGTCTTTGCACCATAACTTCAATGTGTTTTGTGTCTTCAGTAGACACCTGCCTGAGCCTCTCCTCTCCATTGGATGTGAAGAACTGCACTGTGTCTTTCAGAGAGAGGAGAAACGGTTTCAAAGACTGAAAGCCGAAGTCCGTATAAGGAATCGGCGTGCCAACGAAATCCCTGTAGTCTCTCTGAAACTCTTGCACTGTCAGACCGCCTTGTACAGTGATAAGAATCGAGCGGAACAACGACTTGATGTTACTCAGAGCGTTTGCATCTTTTTCGCCCATTTTGCACTTTAGGTGTGACCCTTCATGCACATCAAAACATTCAACTAGTGTGACACATGTATGCAACTAATCAATTCCTCTTCTCGCATGCGGCAAGGGTCTCTCACTCTCAGAGCCCTAAAATCCTCCCTTCGCGCTTGCAAGATCAAGACACCAACTTCCGGTCAGTAGAAAGTTTGAAGAAACGTGAAAACCTAGAATAAAATACGTTTTGTTTGCTATACTACGTGGCTATGACTTCATTTTATTCTATAGGAATATGCAGGATATTAATGAGCGCTTTTTGCAACAATAACCTTTATCAATCGTACGTCACCGAAACTATGATCGGCTAGCTTTGTATGTAACAGCCAAGATGGCAGCCCTCTGTGCCAGAATATCAGGCACCGTTGCAAGGTCTCCACTTCATCGCAGCATCTCCGGTTTCCAAGTAATTTCAAAACAATCTGGGAAGCCGTTTCAACAAAGGCTAACATGGAGCCAGTTGAAACATATGCATAATCAATCCGAGTCTAAGGTGGCTGTTCCGTTGCAGTCCAAACGTTCAAGGTTAGTTGAAAATGAAAGCGGCTTGTCTAATTTGAGTGATGAGTCTTTTGATTTGATCATGAGGATCTTACACTATTGAAAGTTATCAAAGACTCTCTGAAACATTGTGTGACTTAAAAAGTTTGCATTATCATTATATCAACACATATATGATATATCATAATGAAAAAATAGATATAAAAAAGTATTAAAAAAACCCCACTTGCTTCAGGAAAGCAGCTCCGTAACTAGTGTAAACAGTAAAGTAAGCGGACACATTTCTGTACACACACACACACACACACACACACACCACACACACACACACACACACACACACACACACACACACACACAAACGCACATCTGAATTTAGGGCCCTGTTAAAATTGAAACTAATGACTGCACCCATGAGTCGTAGTTTTACATTCCTTCTCAAGAATACCAACTTGTGTGTGTCGTGTTTAGGACACTTCAAGTTTTTTTTGTTTGGTATTGTTTTTTTGTAGTCTACTTAGTGTGACACTGACAGGGAGACTACTGCGTCAGCCTTCACAGCAGGCTCTGCAGTTGTCAGCCTTGGAGAGCGCGAGCTATTTATAGCTCGACGTTTCTACAACGTTGCTGACACCTGTGAATTGTAGAGTTCTGTTTGTGGTAGGCCTATGGTCTGGCTGCTGCTGTCTTGTATGTTCTTGGTTGCCTTTCAGTACCCATAACAGGTTTTTATACGGCTAAGAAATTAGCTCTAAAATTCTCAATCCTGTTTGACTGGACTTCGCCTCCAAAGGAGATTTTTGTGTTCCGACACTCGGTTACATTAGTAGAATTACATTTTAGTAGAGATCTCAGTAGTCCCTGTTTTTGAGACACCTGAAAAGCTTGGGCCAAAAAACAACGGACAAGTCGCGTAAGGCGAAATTACTACATTTAGTCAAGCTGTGGTTCTCACAGAATGAAACTGAACGCACTGCATTTTTTCACAATGACCGTAGTCCGCCGCTTGTGCAAAACGGAGTGAAACTGACGAGCCTGTTTAGCGCGGTAGTGGTTTCGTTGTGCTGCATAGCACGCTTTTCTGTGCCTCTCTTCGTTGTAACTTTCTGAGCGTGTTTTTAATCCAAACATATCATATCTATATGTTTTTGGAATCAGGAACCGACAAGGAATAAGATGAAATTGTTTTTAAATCAATTTAGGAAATTTTATTTTGATTGATAATAATTTTTATATTTTTAATTTTCAATTTCAGAGATTGTTTTTAATCCAAATATAACATATTTATGTTTTTGGAATCAGGAAATGATGTAGAATAAGATGAACGTAAATTTGGATCGTTTTATATAAAAAAAATGTTTATTACAATTTTCAGATTTTTAATGACCAAAGTCATAAATTAATTTTTAAGTCACCAAGCTCAAATGCATTACCGAAGTCCGGCCTTCGTCGAAGATTGCTTTACAAAAATGTCAATCAATTTGATTGAAAAATGAGGGTGTGACAGTGCCGCCTCAACTTTTACAAAAAGCCGGATATGACGTCATCAAAGACATTTATCGAAAAAATGAAAAAAAACGTCTGGGGATATCATACCCAGGAACTCTCATGTAAAATTTCATAAAGATCGGTCCAGTAGTTTACTCTGAATCGCTCTACACACACACACACACACACACACACACACACACACACACACACACATACACCACGACTCTCATCTCAATTCCCCCTCTATGTTAACCCTTACACTGGTGCAATTCTGTAACACATGTTACATAGCCACTGGTGAATTAACAGAGAGAAAAAGAAAGAAAAACGGTCATATAGGTTTTCGCATCCATGGGAGGTAATCGGAACGGACCAAACAGAATGAGCCAGTAGCGCGACATATGTCGTGACAACCAGGTGACAGTGTACGTAAAGTAGCGCGACAACCAGCCTAAGGGTTAAAATATTTAGTCAAAACTTGACTAAATCATGTAAATGTAAAAAGGAGACCCCAAAATTTAGGTGAACTGACACAAGTGACAGACCAACTATGATTTACAGAAAATATAATGTGAAATTGAAAACAAGATCAGTACAGAAAGAAGACAGAGAAAAATGTTAAACTATTCATAACATCTTTAAACTATTTCACTGATTTACTTTGCTTCTTTCAGGTTCAGCCGACACTGGCTTGTGATGATGGCAACGGCAGGTTTCAGCCAGGGCTTTTTGGGAATCAACCTTGGAAAGAAGGAAGATGAGAAGAAGGGAGGTGACCCTTTGCTGAGGGTTTATGCCGAAGCCAAACATGCTCACATGACACAAGACTTTAACAAGGCAGAGATCCGGTATCATGATGCACTCAAGGTGATTGACACCAGGGGGATTACTGCAGTTCTTTGGGCTTTGCCCAGGCAAACAGTGGAACCCCCCGATTAAGACCCCCCTATTTAAGACTTCTTCTTTTTAAGACATTAATTTTTCAGGTTATTTGTTCATAACCTCTGTAAATTTACTTCCATTTTGTGACTCCCTCCTGTTGAGACCATATTTTCTCATATATGGAGGTCATAAGTTGGGGGGGGGGGGGGGTGTTCCACGGTATTGAGATATCCAATCACCAATTTTATTTTACTTTTTCATACCGAGGCAGCTGTTTGTGCCACTGACAAGAATTGCAGGTCATGTGAGAGAGGTGGAGACGACAGTGTCTCGGCTGGGTTGTTGGTAGTCCTTCTTAAAGTGGGGAAATGGGCAGTGGGGGGGGGGGGGGGGTGGGGAGGTTAAGTGGGCCGTAGGGGCTGAGAGTTTTTCAGGTCGCCAGGCAGGCAGGTGGAGCAGGTACAATGTATTTGAAATCGCTCAACTTAATTGTTGCCTGTCTGGCGGGTGGGGGTGGGGGTGGGCGCATTCTTTCCATTGCGACCACTTGTCTATAAAGACCACTTTTGGTCAGTCCCTTGTGTGGTCATTATTATACTTTAGACAGGTTTGACTGTATTCGTAGGAAAGCATGTCCCCTGAAAGCAGCGTATGGCTGCCTCAATGGCGGGGTAAAAATAGTCATCTATATATATATACGACTAGTGTCTGTCTGTCTGTTCGCGATGCACGGCCAAAGTTCCCGGTGGATCTTTTTCAAATTTGGACACCGTATTCAGCTACACCCCGGACACAACCTCATCGATGAGATATTTCAACACGTGCTCTCAGCGCACAGCGCTGTGCGTGCTGAACCGATTTTGTTGTTGTTGTTGTTGTTGTCGGGATCCACTACCAGTAACTTTTCCTTATCTTCTCCAGTGTTTTCAGTCGCGATTATCTCCCTTCCTCCGTGTGGCGTCAATCCATATTCCCGTTACTACGTTACTATTTTTAGAAGGTCACTGCACGTTACTATTTTTAGAAGGTCTCCAGTGTTTTGCGCGTTTATCTCCTTTCCTTCGTGCGCCGGCTGGGTCTCAGGCGCAGCCTGGTATTCGGCTCTACTTCTTCCCGGCGAAGCCGGTACCCGGCGAAGCGGGTAATCATCTAGTATATATATATATATGTAAAACAATCGTGGGACTTTCAAATTCAACCCATGAACGAAGAAGAAGAAGATCATCCATCCGGACATTTTCCACTCAACCTTAAACGGTCTTTATAGGTGGCAGACGAGATGCTGAAGCTGAAGAAGATCAACTTCAAGACCTACCTCGGCGCCAGGACCAACATCTTCGACAGCCTGGCCGACATGGCGCTGGTCCGCGGAGATCTGGAGAAAGCGGAGGCGTTGTACAAAGAGACCATGAAAGGGTGTCTGCAGCAAGGCCTGGAGATAGACAGCAACGCCATCATCGAGCTGTCCATCAAACTCTCCAGTATCTACGCCATGTTGGATCGCGCTGCGGAGGCTGAGCAGGGCTTGCAGTTCTGCATCAAGTCGCAGGATGCTAAGATGTCTGCTGAAGAGAAAAACAAAGGTAGGTTTTGAGAGAAGAATTAGGTGCAGACTGTTACGCAAGTACCTGTGCCATGGACGTACAGGTTAAGAATTCCTCCTTTCCTCTTTTCTCAGTTCTTAACCTCTGTAAAACTGTCTCTCCATTTTAAGACTCCATTCTCCCTTTTAGGACCCCCATTTTGAAGGTTGTAAAAGGGGGTTCCACTGTACTGATAAAATTTAGGGGGCCCGGGTAGCTTAGGTGGTAGAGCACTGGACTTGTGATCGAGAGGTCGCTGGTTCGAATCCGGGCCGGGCCGGACACGGGTCAACTTTATGTGCAGACCCAGAGACGGTATCCATCTCCCACCCCTGTGTCACCACAATGGCACGTAAAAGATCATGGTCATTCTACCATAAGTGCAGATGGCTGATACCACCTAAACACGCAAACATCAAAAAGCCGTGAGGGCGTAAAACTCGAATCGTATAAACCAATTCATGTCCAATATAGGCAATTAAGACCTGACGGACAATAAGCCCCTTAAAATTTACTTTTTTTACTGATAAAATTGACGTGCATTGTCTCCTAAACCTACTCTGACAACAGAAAGTGGTCAGAGTTAAAAAGTCATTCAGACATTCTTGTTTTCATCAGAGATAAGTAATGGGTTTGCCATTGTTTACTTTTTCTTGCTTGATGATAATATACGTTATCGCGGTCTCGGAGAACAATGACTGTCGAGATCTGTGTAAAATGTTATATTTTGGTCAAAAACGCAAATAACATTTATGTATCAATCGAATTCCTTTCTTCTTCTTGTCGTTCGCTGGAATTCCTGTTGTTGTTTTGACGATTGAACGAGTACACACACATGCAATCAAACACATAAGCTTCATATTTGGGCGTTTCAGGTTGACCGAAACTTCAAAGGAACTACAAAACACACGTCATGTACTGACTTTGTTGTTGTTTTGACGATTGAACGAGCACACACACATGCAATCAAACACATGACGTGTGTTTTGTAGTTCCTTTGAAGTTTCGGTCAACCTGAAACGCCCAAATATGAAGTTTTGTAGGCCTCTGACGTCACATGGCTCAAAGAAGGGAAATCCAATGTCCAATCGATACATTTAGTTTTTTTCAAGCCATTTGCAGCTTAGTAAGTTTTAGTATAGTGAAGATGCTCTCTTACTTTCTGTGTCTCAGTCTTTGCTACAGCTTACCATGGGAATATGAGTTGGGGGAAAAATGACAAAAGAGAGAGATGTCTCTAAATGCATCTGTTTATATGAAAAAACATTTCACCTTATGACTGAGACCCCTGAGACCCTCTTTTTTAAGGCCTTGATTTTTCTGAATTTCGTTTCATAACCTCTGTAAATTATTCTTCTCCATTTTAAGACTCCCTCCTTTTTAAGACTCCCTTCTTTTTAAGACTCCCTCCTTTTTAAGACTCCCTCCTTTTTAAGACTCCCTTCTTTTTAAGACTCCCTCCTTTTTAAGACTCCCTTCTTTTTAAGGCTCCCTCCTTTTTAAGACTCCCTCCTTTTTAAGACTCCCTCCTTTTTAAGACTCCCTCCTTTTTAAGACCAGACTGTTGGTAGGTCTTAAAAGGGGAGCTCCACTGCTGTGCATTGGCTACAATAATGCTTATTATGTGACGGGCGCTGTGGCGTGGTGGTAAGACGTCGGCCTCTTAATCGGAAGGTCGAGGGTTCGAATCCCGGCTGCGGCCGCCTGGTGGGTTAAGTGTGGAGATTTTTCCAATCTCCCAGGTCAACTTATGTGCAGACCTGCTAGTGTCTTATCCCCCTTCGTGTGTACACGCAAGCACAAGACCAAGTGCGCACGGAAAAGATCCTGTAATCTATGTCAGAGTTCGGTGGGTTATAGAAACACGAAAATACCCAGCATGCTTCCTCCGAAAGCGGCGTATGGCTGCCTAAATGGCGGGGTAAAAACGGTCATACACGTAAAATTCTACTCATGCAAAAACACGAGTATACGTGGGGGTTTCAGCCCACGAACGTAGAAGAAGAAGAAGAAGAAGCTTATTATGTGCTTCTGTTTCAGAAGCTTTCAAAGTACCAGACATCATAACAGAAGCAGTGGCTTCACAGGAGGCAGACCCGGACAAGCTCTTGTCAGAAGATGCTGCAACACTGGCCCAGGCAGAACAGGATGAGGAAGAAAAAAAAAGAGACACACAAGCCTTGTTAGGCATGGCGCTAGAAACCTACGGTCGCTTCCTCATGGGTCAGCGACGTCTTGGGGAAGCAGTGCCGTTGCTTGAACGAGCGTTAGACGTGGCGGAAACTGTGCTGGGTACGGACAACGGACAGTACATCATTCTGTTGAACGACCTGGCCTCAGCCCAAATTCTGATGAGGAACTGGGACCAAGCCACGAAGACACTCAACAAGGCGATAGAATCGGCCACCAAGATGAAGTCGTCCCAGCTCCCTGCGCTGTACTGTAACCTGGGGGCGGTGTTTCTGCGGACGTCCAAGCTGGATCAAGCCAAGGAGACATGCCTGAAGGCGCAAGACCTCGCAAACAAGAACAAGAACACAACGGCATTCTCCATGTCCCAGAAATGTCTGGAGAAGATTCAACAGGTCAAGAAAGGAGCGGCTTGATTTGTTGGTTTGAGGGACATTTTCATGAACCAGAACGTGAAATTTGCCTAGTGCGCAGTTCTGAGCAGAAGCAAACTTTGAAGAAGAAAAACACACATCACTACAGTTTATAGTTCTTCTGAACTAATAATTCATGTGAGCTGAAACATATTCCTACCCTCGTAAGTTAACAAAATGTTAACATTTTCCATGCTATCTGGTTAAGTGAAGAGTATAAAATGTTCGGAACATATCACACACACAACAAAAGAGAGAGAAAAAAGAAGACGGCCATGAAGAGTTTCCTGCTGGGAAGATTTCTGTTTTGAGTGATTAATGAGTCAGTGCTGAGTAGTTTCTATGCTCTTGAATCGTATTTTAAATGAAATCTTTGCAGTCCTTCCTTGGGTTTTTGTTTGCAGATTCACATTATAAGTGATGTGTTGCAGCTCTAGTCTCTACATTTTTTTGCTTTCAGTTAACAAGCCACTGATTTTGTTCTCAAACATGTAACACTGACTGTGGGAACTGTTGAATCAGAAAGTGGAAAAATGGTAGTGGATTGTTTGATGAATTTGATGTTGTTTACAAGCAGCTTTATGTTAAATATTGGGTGCTGTTCATTATCCTTTTTTGAGATGACGCTAAATATATGCATCACGATTTATTGTTGATGATACTGTTATTTTTATTCTGACTTTGTTTAAGACAGAATGAATGTGCTCATACACACTAACACACACAACTATAACACACTTGTTAGGTTTCTAATATTTCACTTATTAAGTTTTATTCTCTCTCTCTCTCTCTCTCTCTCTCTCTCTCTCTCTTCTCCAGAATAACAGCAGTCTAGATTTTTGTTTTAACAATTTTATTTATTTCGTTATCTTTTCTGAAACATAATGTGGTGAACATACTGACCCTTAATTTCTTTTTCAATGGTTTTACAAGCATAGCAAGACAAACAGCAAAACGTATCCAGCACATTTACACAAAATTAAAGGTACACTCCTTGCAAAAATGAATCATGGTTACAACCACCGATCTTGTTCAGGCTTCTACATGGGATAAGAGCAAACTTTCTTTCTTTCTTTATTTGGTGTTTAACGTCGTTTTCAACCACGAAGGTTATATCGCGATGGGGAAAGGGGGGAGATGGGATAGAGCCACTTGTCAATTGTTTCTTGTTCACAAAAGCACTAATAAAAAATTTGCTCCAGGGGCTTGCAACGTAGTACAATGTATGACCTTACTGGGAGAATGCAAGTTTCCAGTACAAAGGACTTAACATTTCTTACATACTGTCGCCATGGTGTCGACATACAAAATAAATTCAGCAAAAACAATTCCACTGTGTAGAGAATGTGGACAGGTTATTGATTGTTGGTATGTGTCCAAGTAAAAGGATGCTCTTTTTCTATGTGAATCCCTGGAGAAAGCTTTGGTCAACATGCAGTTAGGATGGAGCCTTTAAGCCCCATGTAAGCTGTTCAAAGCAGAGGTAAGACATGTACAGCATATAACCAGTCTTCAGTGTGGAAGTGAGTTGCGCTTAGTTTTTTTTCTGTTTCTGTGCAAGGCAAAATCCGTGATTAATAACAAAATGATCTCTTTAATGGGTTGTGATAGTTGCTTAGCATAAACCTCTTCCCTGTCACTCGTTAACTATGGATTTTGTTTACATGTACAAATCAAAGTACTCATCTCGCTGATGAGTTTCACCAATAACTAAGCCTAACCATATTCAAAACTTGCCACTGATACTGGAGGTAAGCATTTGAACCCACTCCCTCCCTCCAACCATTCTCATCAACTCTGAACTGTTAGTGTTAGCAAATATGGTCACATTTCAGCGTTTGACAAGATAAAGGTGTCTACTCAATGTTTGACAAGATAATACAAGTTTTCAATGTCAACGACTACATCTAAATTTGCCACAAATCCCACAGCACCACAAAATATCAGGCAAGTGCACAAACAACAACAGTGACGTTTCGCCCTCCACCACATTTTGACATAAGCATAACAAACCTTCCGCACACAAACACAGCAGTAGTCATGAGATGAATGCAATATGAAGCATGGTTATATGGACCATGTTTACATGAACTAGTGTAGTTGTTCAAATGCTGCAGGAATGGCAAAATCTTTGCGATAAACACTTCAGAATTTACTCTCAAGCAATTTCGAGTATTAAACCGCTGGAGTGAGAGTGCTAAAGTTAACACAAAATTTAGTTATTCACTGCAGCCACCGACCTGAAGATTTAATGGCCATGATATCGAACGCAGAAGAAGAAGTTATCTACTCACTCACTCTCCACAAAAAATGACGGTTTAAACATACAAATATTTGCTCATTGCTAGCTTGTGGCGTTCAGCTCTTCTTCTTGGTATAATTTCCAACACCTGCAAACAACTTGACTAAAGGTAATATCCCAGTACCAGCTTACTCTCATACTTAATGCTTTACACAGTTCACAACTACTAGCTACTAACAATAAAACAAGACTGCAAACTCTCTGTTTAAACCCAACACCCAAGTAGTCCAGACCAGAACAATATCATTAGTCAGAAATCATGGTCAACCAAACATTTTTGGTATTTTACCAAAAAACATGTCAAAATACTGGAAATACATACCAGTTTATATTTTGTTTGACCGGTTTATTCAAGACAATCACCGTGTTTTAGACCTGGTTTGACCAGTTGCAGCACATTATACAATTGACAGCCAGACTTGTAATTAATTACGGGTTGGAAAAATGGCTAATGCAATGACGAATAAGTGATACAGGAATGTTTAAACACCTCTGACTAAGAGTTACAGAATATGATTGTACCTTCAAGACACTTTCATAATCTGTGTCAATGTTTCTATGCAAATAACAAAGCAACCAAAAATATATGTGTGAAATTCAAATGTACTAGTGAAATGGGTGGGTCTTTCTTTATTTGGTGTTTAACGTCGTTTTCAACCATGAAGGTTATATCACGACGGGGAAAGGGGGGGGGGAGATGGGATAGAGCCACTTGTCAATTGTTTCTTGTTTACAAAAGCACTAATCAAAAATTTGCTCCAGGGGCTTGCAACGTAGTACAATGTATTACCTTACTGGGAGAATGCAAGTTTCCAGAACAAAGGACTTAACATTTCTTACATACTGCTTGACTAAAATCTTTACAAAAATTGACTATATTCTATACAAGAAACACTTAACAAAGGTAAAAAGAGAAACAGAATCCGTTAGTCGCCTCTTACGACATGCTGGGGAGCATCGGGTAAATTCTTCCCCCTAACCCGCAGGGGGTTTCTATGGAAATAACAAAGCGACCAAAAATATATGTGTGAAATTGAAATGTACTAGTGAAATGGGTGGGGTTTTTTTTCTCACAAAACAAAACCCCAAACAGCCACTACTTTGAAAACACAAAGTTTGAGTGCCTACCGTGTCTTGTCCACATAGCATTCATTATATTTTGATACTGGAGACAAAATGAATTCAATTCAAATCTGAAACTACATAAAATAAAAAAATCCATTATTTTTTTAATCTGACCAAAAATGACTAAGTTTTTCTTTCTCTTTTCTTTAAAAATTAATGTTCATTTTCTATACAATAGCTACTGTTGACACAAGTTTGTGTATGATCAAGACGAAATATATATTACTAAAAGATACACGGGTGGTACTACAGCTGTATTGTCAAAAATTCATGACATGACAAAAGACACATGATATAGGTGAAGATAAATAAAATAAAATAATGTATGCACACTGTAGACTAGAATAGAACAGCAAATTCATGTCCACACATCAGGTCATTTCACAATTTCATAATCAATAACAATCCCCACCTTTCCTTTGCAGTTGTTAGCATAAATTAAAAATAAAATTGAGTTTCTTTTCACCTGACACACGAAAAGCCACTTGGGCAATGCATCACACATATGTCATATCCTTCAACATTCAAACATACTTCAGTCATTTTGTCATCAGCACAGTGAAAGTAGTAAAGAGATAAAAAAAATCCAAAAACAAAGAGACTGCCAACGTTCCAAAATTCAGAATAAAAAAACAAGAAAAGTAGGTTGTTGGAACGTTTGTCATTGACAAAACAATACATTCACAGATATTTCGACCCAACGGTCTTTTAAGTGAACAGACAAATATTCACACAAAAGTTGAAAACTTATCTTGATAGAACTATCAAGATAAGTTTTGTGTGAATATTTGTTTGTCTGTTCACTTAAAAGATCGTTAGGTCGAAATATCTGTGAATGTATTGTTTTGTCAATGACAAACGTTCCAACAACCTACCTTTCTTGTTTTTTGATTTAGTAAAGACATGGCAAACATACACTGAAAATTGGTTCCTTTATACTTTGAACTTCATAGTTAACACAAGAAGATCCATAGTAATATGTGAAGCAACGGCACAGAAAGAAAAAATGTTGAAAGTGGACGTGAGATATACAAAGCAAGGTAGTACATGTGTTAGGCAGTATGTGATTATCTACAAGTTGTGCTTGAAGGTGATAACAATTAACACAGATGTTTTCTTTTCTTTTTATCAAACAAACTCTACAAAAACATCATTCTGGTAAAAGCTTTTGACAAGAAAATCTGGCGTATGAATGTAATGGATTAACATATGTTCTGTCATGAAATTCACACAAATGTTGTCTTCATTTTGCACTCTTTCCAGACTTCAAGAAATGACATGGAAACACACACAAACCAAAGCCAAAAGGTTGTGCAGTTAACATTTGACAATTGTGCAGTTAACATTTGACAACTGGAACATTCACAAATGCAACATCTAACACAGGACTTTTTCTCAAGCAAAAAATAACCATTTCTATATCAAAATGGGAAAAAAATTAAGTAATGAACAACATAAAAGAAACAAAAACAATAAATTTTCCTTCATACCTTTTCAAACAAATAATAACTTAGCCTATCACAACATGTACAAACACCTCTTCATGCTCAGAAAAGATAAAACTCTTGGTCTCAAACAGTTGACCAAACAGCAGTACAATGACAGTATCTTTGCATTCTCACACATTTTTCAGCTTGACGAATGAATAAGATTACAATGATGATTATTTCTCATTCTCACAGTATACTCTTGGCCTGAACAGTGAGACAAACACCAAAACAAAATCTTCTCGTTTTCTTGAACTCTTTTACATCAGCACTAGCAGACAACTGCACAGCAGAACAATGACAAAAATTCTTTTTCACAAACCTGCAAGCAAATCAATGACCAAGACAGCAAAACAATAACGCTGTCATCTCATTCTCACAAACTTCCAGCTTAACAATGATCCAGATAACAAAACATGTCAAGATCTGTCTATTCTCAAAAACTTTTAATCGTAAGCTTAACAATGAGCAAGGCAAAATAAAAAACAAAACAAAAACGATGACAACATGTATCTTCTTGATGACATTCTCACATTCATGAGCAAACATCAGTGGTCACGACTCTCACTCATACTGGGCAATGAGCACCATCATGTAGACGCCAAAGAGCAGAGCGGCGATCTCCATCACCGACTGTTTGATCTTGGCCTCCTCCAGCAGTTCCGGAATGACGGAAACGGTGGCGATGTAGATAAAGCCACCAGCAGTGAAGGGGAGAATCCATGCAGTGGCAGCCACCCCGACCCCACCAGCTAGCAGACTGCACAAAGTTCCCAGCATGGCACCGATAGCTGTGGAAAACTGCAGCATCATGGCCTGAAAACACAAAAGTACAACAAATTTACATTAATACAGTGGAACCCCCCTTTTAAGACCCTACAATTTACGACTCCCTCCCTTTTAAGATCCTGTTTTCTCAGATTTTCTCTTCATAATCTGTGTATATTTACCCCCATTTCACGATCCCCTCCCTTTTAAGATCCTGTTGTCTCAGATTTTCTCTTGATAACCTGTGTATATTTACCCCCATTTCACGATCCCCTCCCTTTTAAGATCCTGTTGTCTCAGATTTTCTCTTGATAACCTGTGTATATTTACCCCCATTTCACGATCCCCTCCCTTTTAAGATCCTGTTGTCTCAGATTTTCTCTTGATAACCTGTGTATATTTACCCCCCATTTCACGATCCCCTCCCTTTTAAGATCCTGTTGTCTCAGATTTTCTCTTGATAACCTGTGTATATTTACCCCCATTTCACGATCCCCTCCCTTTTAAGATCCTGTTTTCTCAGATTTTCTCTTGATAACCTGTGTATATTTACCCCCATTTCACGATCCCCTCCTTTTTAAGACCTCATTTTCTCCAGATTTGTTTTAGGTCACTGTATTTCTAGTCAAGACAGTATGACAGTATTAGTGAGTATTACAGGGGTAAAAGTTAAGACTGTTCAAAATCAGTGAACCTGTTTAGAGACCAGGTGGACCTGATTTTGTGTGTGTGGTGTGTTTCTGATATGATTTTTGTCCAGGGAAAGTTTTGAAAGTCAGGATCTTTTTTTAATACTATTCAGGAATTCCTGATTTGTTCATGCAAACTTTCATCCCTGTTATCTCAAATAATAATAACAGGGATGGCCAAATTGTCCGCCTGATCGCCAGGGGCAAGTAAAAAATCCACCGGGCTAGTAGAAATCGACTGGCAACTTGCCCGGCTGGCCAGTGAGCATTCTGGTCCAATGCAACAACTTTTGGTTGTGATATCGAGTTTCAAAGACACTGCAGAAGCAGCAACTGTGATATGTACCAGGCCAGCAACATTTCTGGCCATGCTAGTAACCTTCTTGTAGTTACTCGCCTGGTTGGCGAATTTAAATTTTGAGATTTGACCATCCCTGAATAACATTGGTTTTACACTGTGAATTGACAGGAGCTGGTGGAACCTGTCACCAAGGTATGATGATTACATTTTTATTACAGTCATCTCAACAGCTGTGAAAGTCAGGTGATGTACTGAACGCAACCTGATCAATACATTTTGATGCTTTTACAAGGCAAGCTTTATCATGCAGCTAAATTTCAACAATGGTGTTTTAGTGACTTCAAACTACCAACACAAAAATTAAACAATGTTTTGACACTGTGAAGGATTGTGTTCCGAGATGAGAGAAAATGTAGTGATGATTGTTATTACAACAAATGCACAAATTATAAAATAAATCTGTTACAAAAATAATTTAAACAACACACATTTTCACGTATGGAATGACGTAGAAATTTCCTGGGAATGAATTCGTTTTGAATCCGACTCCTTTGGAGAGCAAATTCAAACGATAGAGCTTTACCTCTCTCTAAAACTTGAGAACATGGATGCTATTCAACCATTCAGCAAACTGTCTAAAAAAAACAGTATCATTTATCAAAAGCTTGTTAGTCTCTAAATAACTTATTCTTTTAGTATAGATCTCTGGAAACTTACCTTTTTCTTTGTACAGCCAGACTGCACCAGGATAGCAAAGTCGCCAATCTCATGTGGAATTTCATGCAGGAAGATGGTTGCCGTGGTGATGAGACCCAAGGTGTTTCCTCCAAGGAAGGAGGCGCCAATAGCAAGACCATCAGTGAAGTTGTGAGCAAAATCAGCAGCCAAGTTAAGGTACCCAGCCACCTTGATGTCAGACCCATGATGTTCTGATGAAACAAAAAGAAACTTTAACATGCTTGCTGACAGTGACAATCTTCAAAAGTTTCATGTTCTAGGTCTATTTTCTAACACCAAAGCTTTTCGTCTTCAGAATAATTCCATTTCCAAATCAGTCAGACAGGAATTCAGATCCCAGTCAAAGTAAATTTTCCATCAATGTTAAAGACCATGCCAATTCATGAGAACATTTTCATTAATTAATTCAGGAAGGATAGAAGTCAAATAAAATGATTCAGACAATCAAATATATATATATATTATATATATATCTTTTTCTCATATAGTACCTTCTTTCTCAGTGCTGTCTGAATCACTCTTCTTCACTGCAGAATCATCCTTCTTATCTCCAGTTTTCTCTTTCTTCTCTTCTTTTTCCTCTTCCTCGTCTTTCTTGTCTTCAGTCTCCTCATCACTGTCCTTAGCTTTCTTTGGACTTTTCGTCTTTTTCTCGTCATCTTTCTTGTCACCATCACTTGTCTCCTTAGCGTCTTTAGGCTTGGTCTTCTTGTCTGTCACCTGTTTCTTTGGAGCGGCATGGGAGTGACCATGACTGTGCCCATGCTCCCCGCTCCCTTCTTTCACAAATCGAACAAACTTCTCCACCATCAAAAACGCTACAATTCCACCTAGCACCCACAACCCGACACCCATGTCGTGCGAGTGGGATTCGTGTGAATGACCGTGAGATTCGTGAGAGTGTCCATGAGAGTGGCCATGGTCTCCCCCTTCTTCTCCATGACTGTGGGGAGAGATGGCGTGCGGAATCAGATGCAAAAAGGCGTCGCCGAGTAATCCTCCAGAAGCGAAGCTCAGCAAGATTTTCAGCAAGTCTCTCTGTTCATCGGCGTCGTTGAGAGGCACAAAATACAGGATGAAAATGGGAGAGATGCTGATGAAAGCGGTGGCGGCTAGCGCTTTGAGCCACACAGACCAGGCAGGTCCAGTGCCGACGGTGCGTGCTCCTCTCTCAAACTCCTCAATTCCTTTCTTCGTCTCGCCTGGTTTAGTGTGCGAATGCCCGTGGGAAGGAGCGTGCCCGTGAGCGTGGGCATGCCCGTGGTCGTGAGCATGCCCATGGTCGTGTGCGTGTCCGTGGTCGTGAGCGTGTCCGTGGTCATGAGCGTGTGCGTGGCCATGGTGGTCTGAATCGACGTCTGCCTCCGGTGCGTTGGCTTGCTTACTGTATTTAAAAGACGCAGGCTGGTCGTGCGCGTGGCCGTGATCGTCATGATCATGAGCGTGACCGTGACCCTGCAAAATGGCCGGCAGGAGACAGACAGCAATCACAAACAGCAACACTTGGCAGCGGCGTCCGAATCTCCAGCTGGAAGCCGCCATGTTTGCACAGGAAGTGTACGTGTCTGCGGCGGCGCTGCACCGGAAGTAAACATTGACACGTGTAAAGCATCGTCTGCTTGCGCGGACCCTAACGAAAACCATTCTTCTTTGTCTGTTGTTTACTTCATGATCGAGGCTATTCTTATAAAGACGAGCTTACACTTAAACAAAACCGGAGTAGTTCGGGACGAATCAGTTGCACTCAAAGTAGATCCTCCATTCTTTGCCTTCTCACTATTTTTGTTTTGCGTTTTTGTTTTCTCTTTTTTTGTTATTTAAATCTGTCAATCTTCTTTTTCTCCTTCTAAACTCTTTCTTTTATTATATTCTCTTCTTCTTCAAAATAATAAAGCGTTTGAGTAGTTTATGAAAGATCAGAGATAGGCACAACAATTAAAGCTCACAAGTCGTCGAGTCAATCATCACTGAATCAGTGAATGCGTCCGCCAACCAAGCAGCATGGTATCACTACTAGTCATGAGGCTTTAATCAGCATTTATCAACAGACCACAGTATATTGAGGGAGGGCCCCGAATTATAGACCACCTTTTGTTTCATGCTGATAACTACCCGGTAGCTGGTTTTCTCGCGAAGAAGTTTCTTTTTTTTTTGTTGTAGTTGTTCTCTCTTCAGGTAATGCTTAAGCTTTAGCCTAATTAGAGCGAGTTTGCTTTCATAGACTTCTAGCAAAAATTAAATTAAACAAAGAAATATTAACAACTTGTGCGCCTAATATGGACTGGTGAAGAGGCCATCACGAATTATTATAAAAGCCCAATCTACTTCAAAGAAAGATGACGTTTTTATATAACATAGTGTGCAAGTCAAACTAATGGGCGGTTCTGGTGAGGTTATGCCCCCTCTTTCTTTCGGCTGGTAACTGGCGCCACCTCGCGGCAAGATCACACGAGAAAGGAAAAAAACTTGCATTGGTCCCAAATAGCATATCGGTTTGTTAACAGTTCGTGTGTAAGTCCTGCATTTTATACGGTAAACAGACAATGGTCGGTTCTGGTGAGGTTATGCCCTTTCTTTTGGCTGGTAACTGGCACCACCTCGCGGCAAGATCACAGGAGTTGTCTCGCGTTATCACCCCAGAAGCGCTCATTCAAATATGTATCAGATTTTTTACTTTAGTTCAATGGGAACATGATTTGAAGCACAACAAGAAACTAAAGAAACTAATAAAAAAAAAACGTTAAGATATCCTTAAACCAATCCAGATCACTGCTATCTGTTATAAGGAAGCTATAATTCATTAGGAATGTCCATTGCAATGTACGTGCAGCAAGTGTTTTAGTGTCTGGCAGGTGTTCAAGTCAACAGACCAAGTCTCACAAACTTCAACATCTACCAGTAAAATTCATGTCATTTTTTTTATTCAAAATAATGTAAGGTAAGAGCCCAAACCTTTCTCTCTGCCTTAATTAAAACTTTCAGTCAATACTTGACTGAATGTAAAAACAAGAATGTTCCAAATATCCCTTCACAAGTTCAACCCATCGACTGGGGCCAGGCTTCGGAGGGGAGTAGAAATGCTTCTCACCTTCCCAACACACACGTACACTCACACACAAACACGCGCACACACTCACACATACACACACACTCCATCACAAATTTTAGCTTTGAAATTGTTTTATTTATCATCCAGTGACAACATAATTATCGAATGAATTATTTTCCATCTTTTTATAACCTTGCTTGTGTCAAAGAGGGGCTGAATAAATACCATACATTTAGCGTATAAAAATAATCTTGACAGATTAGTCAGCACAGTTGGCTACAAAATACCTTACAGATCACAGGGCATCAAAGTCAGATACATATTCTCTAAAATGAATGCCCTGATGAATAAAATGCTGAATGTTGCCAATAAAACACATCACTGACCTTATCAACAAACCCACAAGTGAATGAAATACCACTAGTTTAATGTACTTCTGACAAACCTTAATTCTTCAGGTTTCAGTCTCTCTCCTAACATTCCAAGGAAAATGTTTGTTCCTATGTTAGTATGTACAATAAAAATGTGTGTGGTACATGTATACCGTGCCCTTTTGCAGTTTTATTTTTTGCGCAAAATGAATTGTTTTTATTTTCTTACAAACAGACTTTTACAGTGAATGGACTGTTTGCAAACATATCATTGTTCTGCTATAACAAAGTCTTGTCTGTATGCAAACACCGACAGGTCCAAGAAGTTTTATTTAATTTAATTTAATTTCTTATCCTTTTCACCGAGGTCCGTTGAAAGCTGAGCATTTTCCTTAATTATCTTGTCTGTCATCACATGTGAGTTATCTGTACCTGACATTGCCATTAATTCTTTCTTTCGAATACAAATAAGACGATTGACAAAACAAACAGATCAAACAACCTCCCAGCAAAAAGAAAAAAAGAAAGAAGAAAAAACACATGCTGTCAAAGCAGTGATACATTTCAGCATTTTATTTCATTTCACATATATATCTGTCTCAATCAGCTACTCTGCCAGTTCAAATTCTGCAATTCACTACAGGCACTTTTACAGTCTCTAACTACATGTATGTTACATGAAACCAGGGGAAAATGTTCCAGAGAAATCTGGCGCCGTATCAAATGTTATTAAACAGGAATCAAAACACTGACATGTTGTACACCTTTTTGCTATGCTACTGTACTTACAAATTGAGGTAAGACAATCTTTAATACATCCCATAACATGTGCAGATTTCTAATAAACAGACATTTCACAGTTCAAAAAGCAGTAAGTAACAGGCCATGGCTGGTATATATATGACTAAGTGCCAAAAGGTGCTCACAGAACAGAAGACGACTTTGTTTTACAATAAAAATGTTTCTAAAAACGTGTGTCTGCTGAAAATTGGTGTGTGTGTGGATGAATGTGCGAAGAGATAGTGGACATAATTTCGTGTGTCTGACTTGAACGGTTTTGAAGTTATCTTTGTTTAAAGTCAAAAATAACGCCAAAACCGGCCATCTGAAAAAGGACATCGTGATACCTCGTGTTTTGAATATGCCACAGAAAAATAACAAGAAGCACAAATGAATTGCATTTAGTTTGATTGAATGCCTGAAACATCGCTTTACAGACGAGACCAAACGTCAAATCTAAATCTCGAGAGAATTTTTTTTTTTCGATAACCGAATTTTAAGGTGTCGCACGCAAGATGATTCGTCATCACGGCATACATTTTTCAATCGCAGATATTTACTAAATTTCTTTTTCAAAAACTCTGGAATTGATGTCGACACGTCAAGCGATAACGGTGTATCAAACTGCTGTCTTTCAAGTAATCCAGCAAAGACTGCAGAACTTTTGAACAGCATTTTTGAAAACGATTTGAAAATTTCGTCATATCTTGCGTGCGACAAAATGTTCGGTAATTAACGGTTATTTTCTTTTAAAAACAAAATTTACATGTACAAAGATCTACTTCATTTACGGAACCACGTGACACATTCTGTGTTCAAAATTTGTGAAGAAATCACGAACCACGATTGCGCTATCAAGTGTTGAAATTATGTCGTCAACATCTTTTCAGATCTTGCGTGCGACACCTTCTTGCGTTCAACATAAAATGTCACTACCTTATCGAGTTTAATGGGTAAAACTAACTATTTGTTGTCTTAGTTTAATCTTCTTAATTAAAAGCGTAATAAAACCGAACTTCTAAGATGAATTTTAATTGAGATTAGCGAAAGAGCGGGCACGCAAGTCGACCTTAAAGTAAAAGAATGATAACACGAGCGTTTGTCGTGTTGTCTTGCGTGCAACACATTGTCCAAAAAGGAAAATGTATATTTTTCTCAGACGTTTTTTAAGTTGAAACCTTGAAACTTCACACACATTTGGGGTTTAATCGCCCCCATGCATGGTAAAAGTCTTGTTGACCCTTGTCAGATTTCAAGGTCACGGCTGGGTCACATGTGGTTCAGAAAACGGATGAAACATATTTTTTCAGAGATTTTTGAAGCTAGAACCTTCAAACTTCAAACAACGCTTTTGCTTAATGATTGTTCAACATGGAGAATTCAAGGTTGATCCTTGAGAAATGTGAAGGTCATAGCAGGGTCTCGTGTGGGTAAAAAAAAAAACATAACCTTTTTCTCAGAGTTTTTCAAAGCAAGAACCTTGAAAGTTCACATTTTTGGGCTTAATAGCCTCCATACACGGTTAAAGTCTTGTTGACCTTTGTCGAATCTCAAGGTCACATGGGCAAATCAAAAACACGAAAATGCATCATTATCTCAGTTTTTTTTAAAGGGAGAGCCTTCAAACATCACACAACTCTCAACTCCGACTTAAAGAAGTTAAGGTAGATCCTTGTCACATGTCAAGGTCACAGAAAGGTCTCGTACGGGTAAAACAAACAAAACAAACAGATAATATTCATTTTTTCAGCTTTGTTGTTAGCTAGAATAGAGGCACATGCCACCATTCCATTCTACATGACTCATAGAAATGTATGATGTATGACGTAATTGCATTGTGTGTAATGACGCGGCTGCCTCTGTAGTTATTCCAGCCTTTGAAGAAATGGCGTTTTTCCTTGCTTGGACACATTTTTCCTTTTCTTGGATGTTTCAGGAGTTTGGGTGAGTTTGGTGTATATGGTTGAACACAATTTAAAATTTGCATAAAAGTGTATTAAAATAAACAGTGGTAGCCAGTCTCATCTGTTGTGTCGACAATTTAATCTCTTTTGTGTGACCTCAACTTGACCCCTCTGAATGCTCTCAATCATGGAAATTGACCACACTTTGATTATAACCAAACAACATCAAAACTTTGGAATGTGTGAAGTTTCAAAGGTGTTGCTTAAAAGGCGTTCGTGAAAATGACAATTGTATGTGTCTGACTTCAATGCGACCCCGCTGCGACCTTGACGTTTGATTTTATCAACCAGACTTTCATCATGTGTGAATGACTTCAAACACTATAAAACTAGTTGAAGAAATTGACAATTTTTCAAAGTTTAAGCCAGATGGCACTGCTGTGACCTTGAAATTTGACAAACATTAACCAGGCGGTCACCTTTTTTAGAAAATATCCTTAAAGGATCTTTAACCTTACTGTGACCTTGGAATTTGATGAGGTTTAATTTAACTTGCGTAGTGTGCCAAGTTTCAAGGCCCTAGCTTCAAAAACATATGAGAAAACCTCATTGAAAAATGTATATGTTTGACCTCAACGCGACCCTGCTGTGACCTTGACTTTTTCAACCAGACTTTAATCGTGTGTGAACATTATACACTAGAACTGTGTGTATTTTCAAAGCTCGTGCTATAAACGCGCTGAATAAATTGAAAATATTCCACATTTGGACCAGATGTGACCCCGCTGTGACCTTGAACTTTGACAAAGATTAACAAGCAGGTCACTTTTAATGAGGTTTTATAAAAATGCTGAAAGTATGTGAAGTATGTAAAGTCTAACTGATCTAGTATTAAAACATGTAAGACGTGACAACGACAATTTTCCAGTTTGCAAAGGAAATTTAACCTCGCTGTGACCTTGAAATTCAATGTTGTTTAGTGTGATGTGCACCATACCTGGAGGTCATTATACTTTGGTTGTGTGCCAAGTTTCAAAGCCCTAGCTTTAAAAACGTGCGAGATAACCTTAATGCTATGACTCAGTGCCGTTTTGAATGATATAACGAACAAAATTATCGTTATTTGTAAAATCATTTGGGTAAATTTATCTTTTCTTTTCGTAATTGGGTTCCAGCATCTGTTGTCTTAACAAAAATCACAATATCAGTCGTGTTTGTCAACTTTTATTTTTTAGCCCCTTTGTCCGCTTTTCGTGCGCACCTTTTGGCACTTAGTCATATACAAGAGAATGTACTTCTCTTCAGCATGCATGCTCAAGGCATACAACTAATTTCAAGTTTGTTTCCATCATCTCCTTGTTTGGTGCAACCAATGCTAACAATTCACAGGCCAGAAAAAACACAACTAAGGCCCCCCCAAAAAATAGGTGTGGTTACGGTAACATAGCCAAAAAAAATAGGGTAGGAAGGTAGGCAATCACTTTTTTTTTTTTAACTTTTTTTTCTAATGTGTACAAATTAAACCTACTTGACAGGGAAATAAGTGTGCGACTCGGGCGATTTTGCTTTCATTGCGTTTTCTGCACTGGTTTTTTGTTTTTTTTGTTTTGTTTTTGACAAATGTAATAAAAAGTTATAGGGTCGGCCCCTAAAAATAGGGTAGGTCGGGTTACCGTAACCACACCTATTTTTTTTTTAGGCCTAATTAAACTAGTCATGTGTGTGTGTGTTTGCAATTTCTCATACCTGAAGAGACATTCAGTTAAGATGGGATACCAACAAACAAACAAACAAACAAAATTGTCTTCTGTTTCTTTGAGAATCATAGTTTGTCTCATGGCAAGTATGGAGAAGAAAGTCATCTGTTGGATTTGAATGTTTCTTATTCTCTCAGGTCCCTCTCAGGTCCCTCTCAGGTCCCAGCTAGAGACTGGTTCCGCACAGCTCTCACTTACTCTTGTTGTCTTTATTGCCAGTGCTTACTTCCCCTTTGTTTTTTTTTGGTTTGAAGAATTTGTGTGCGAGCCAGTTAAAGAAATACATAAGAACACCAGCTTTAAGGCTTTGTTCCTTTGGTGTTTAGTTGTCCCACACTGTGTTTACAATGTCTACATTAAATACAAGTGAACATACTATACAGTGGAACCCCCCTATTACAACCCCCAAATTTTAAGACTCCCTCCCTTTTAAGACCCTGTTTTTGCAGACCTTTTGTTCATAAACCTCTGTTCAAGTGCCCCCTGTTTAAGACCCCCTCCTTTTTCAGACCCTGTTTTTCTCTGATTTTGTGGAGGTCTTAAAAGGGGGGTTCCACTGTGCTTCACACAACGTTACAGTGATGCCAAGCCTCTACCACCTTCATATTGTGCCTGCAGGCCTACGACGCGCAAGAGAATATATTGTATAAAAACGGCTGAGAAACAGCACGGCTGTGTTTGGACGGAATAAAAAGTTTGGCAGGCTGGTACGTCACACTCACTCCTTAACTGTCACCTTACAAACAGCAGACAGGCATCCACTAACACTTTATGATTCTCATCGATATCTCACAGTTTCACCCATGCATCACACTTCGTTTACAGGTCAGTGGACATAATAACATAAATGGATGAATTTTCCCTCAACTGAATCAATGAAATTGGAGAACGTAAGGTGTAAAACGTACAACATACCTAAATTGATGAATTTTCTTCGAAACTGAATGAAACTGAAGAATGTAAGCTGTATGCCATTAAACAAAAATTGTAACAACAGTTTGGGTTAAACCAAACGTTATCAGTGTCCTATATTACTTTCCATATTTTGTAGCATGCCCACTTTACAAACAGTGGCAGCTTGTATGTTCAAAACTAAGGCAAAAGAATAAAACACAAAATATCAAAAGCAGCTGAATACAAGTACTGTAGAAGCCTCCTTGAAATGATTCAATGGTCAAATAAGTAGACAATATGGTATGTAAACTGAAGCTTTGAATGACACAGACATAAAGAACCAAGAACTATGCTGGTTCATCATTGTCACAACTAAGACAACTAAACAGGCAATTAGGAACAGATAATCAAACATAAGATCATTTTGCTTCCCCAAAACGTAAGCTGACCTCAACTTAAGTTTTGAGCGTGTTCTGCAAACTCAAAAGGAAGAAAGAGTGCAAGTGTGTACACAAAATGTTTAATAATGGAATTAATCTTTACTGCAAGATAGGGTCACCGTGTCTGTTGAACACAGTGCAACAGTTGTTTGACAAGCTGATATCTGAATGAAACAAATCATGGGGGCCTGGTAGCTCAGTTGGTAGAACACTGGACTTGTGATCCGAGGTTCACGGGTTCGAATCTGGGCCGGGAAGGATCAACTTTATGTGGAGACTCAGAGACGGTATCCATGTTCCACCCCTGTGTTACCACTGTGGCACGTAAAGGACCTCGGTCATTCTGCCATCAGTGCAGGTGGCTGATTACACCTAAACACACACACACCGGGGTAGTGCGACTCTGTTGCTGCTAGTTTTCCACTGGGAGGAAGTGACCTGAATTTCCCAGCGATGGGACAATAAAGTAATGAAAATGAAACAAGAAAAAAAGAACTGAACAGACACATTTACACAGCGACACTGCCTGGAGTATTCAGATCTAATCACAGACATGTCCAGCATTTTACAGTCTGGAGTCGGGTAATATAAATAAATAACCATGTATGTACACACTCATGCCCTCCGCTTTCCACAGCACAAACACCCCTTCAGAACCTAGCAACAAACAAAGGAGAAAGTCACTGGATGCCATACACTGAGGCACAATTTGTAATCTGAGGTCCCACCAGTGGATGAATTTTATGAATATTATACGTTATTTGCGTGTTTGACCAAAATATGACATTTTACACAGATCGAGACAGTCATTGTTCTCCGAGACCGCGATAGCGGTCGAGGTGAACAATGACTGTCGAGATCTGTGTAAAATGTCATATTTTGGTCAAACACGCAAATAACATTTATGTATCGATCGAATTCCTTTCAGGTACTATGACTTTGTTGTTGTTTTGACGATTGAACGAGCCCACACACACTCCTGTGCACACACACATGCAATCATGAATCAAACACATAAGCTTCATATTTGGGCGTTTCAGGTTGACCGAAACTTCAAAGGAACTACAAAACACACGTCATGTACTGACTTTGTTGTTGTTTTGACATTGAACAGCACACACACATGCAATCAAACACGCATGACGTGTGTTTTGAAGTTCCTTTAAAGTTTCGGTCAACCTGAAACACCAAATTATAAAGTTTTGTCGGCCTCTGACGTCACATGACTCAAAGAAGGGAAATCCAATGTCCAATCGATACATAATAATTTAACTTTCTCCGGTGTGAAATTACAAAGTCCAATCTAATGTGGAAAAAATGTGGTTGTCGCTTCCAATGTTTTGTTTTCAGTGTTTTCACATCTGAAGTTGTAATATGTACCACATATGAATTTCTCACTCTAGATAATAAAGTTGTCTCTGTCTATGGGAAATTGTTTTAAACCAGTAAGTGAATAACCTTTTCTTCTGCTCTCTGACTTTAAAGCAAGCCTGTTCAAATTCCACAGAGATTCAAAGATAAGACTGAGCAAACACAAAATGCACAGTATTTAGAAAAGAAGGGTGCTGGACTTGTAACTTGTATTTTGTATCACAGATATATCTGACATAAATGACTGCTGTTACATTGAAAATACTGTGAATGACTAAGTTGTTGTTCTTTTCAAGCACACACAGGCATCATCGCAAAATACTGTCCACTAAAGAATGTTGCTGATATGTAAAGAGACCTGAAGATGGAAGGCAGCAGCCTGATACAGATAGATATAAACATGTATATGATGACAAGCAAACTATTATGAAACACATGCTGAGTGGATGATTACAGCTGTTTCCTTGGCAACAAATAACAGCACTTTCAGCAGATAGGCACCATTTAATTCCAGTGGAAGCTTCTTTTAATTTTACCTTCAGAAATTAGCAATCAACGACATATCATCAAACACTGCCCTAGAAGAATTGACATCAAATTCAACTTCATGATTGATTACACAAATATATATATATACGTCACGTATTGAACAAAATCAGTGTGGAATGAATTTGTAATATATAATTAGTCATTACAAAAAAAAAAGCAAAATACTTTCAAGATCAATGCACTTGTACACAAAGTGTTAACCATACTCGCTAACCTCAGGAGTATAGTTTCCAGTCATGGGTGGAACTTCTACATCTTTACAATACAAACCAGTCCACAAACAAAATGTACACACTGGTTGGTTTTAGACAACCTTCTCTCGCAACACATTTCTTGTACTTGTTAAAATATGTGTCCAGCGGCCACATAATCAAACAGCAACAAATTAAAACAAGAAGCAGGTGAGAGGACCATTACAGATCTAAACCGCAATAACAATTTCACACTAACATTTTCTCTCCCTGTACAATCGTATGAATCGACGATGGTCTACTTTCGTTTAAATGTCAGAATAATCCTTGAGGTTCTCATTTAAATCCATGTCCTATAAAGTATAATAAACCAGTTGCACTACCGAAGGCAATCATGTATTTTCTCTGTACAATCAAAAGTGCCTATGTTCAACTCATAGGAGCTTTGGATTCTTGAAGAAACGTTAAGGCACACATGTTTTATCTGTATAATTTCAATCTCTTCGTTTAGTCAGTGTCGTGCATCTCTTACAAGGCAGCTTGTGTATTGTAACTGGCACCTGTACTCACTTTCTCACATAGTTGTCTTGACCACAAGTATCCTTTTCTAACACAAGTACTCTATCAGCTCTGGTTTGAATCCAATATATGCTGTATATATATATATAAGTCAGACCTGGAATAACGCAAGCATGGTGTCTACAACTTACGAGCAGCCTTCACGTTCCATCTCCAGCCAGAAAACTGTAACCAGCCGTCGAATGTACTGTTGGGTAAACAGAGGGGTACTGGAAGAAACAGTCTTCAAATTCAAGCAAATCTGTCTCCACATTCAGTGCTTGCACACTCTTCCATTCGTCGTTCAATGCTACTGTCCAACATCACACAGCCTGTCTTCACCAATGTTTCCCGTTGCTTTCCAACACAAAACTTATGTGTTTCGCTTCTACCGTCCACCCAATAACTGAACTGTCCCACCACGCTATAAAACTGTCCGCAATGTGCACGACTTTCTGCCAACTCAGATATCTCTGTTCCAAGTGTATCACTCCCCGTGCAAACTCCACTCGCACACACACTACCAGTCAGGAAGCGACAGCAGAGCCCAGGGTTCAAGGACAAAGGCTGACTCACACACGGTCACAACCCTCTCACGACGTCTGTTGACGCTGCAGCTTTTTCTTGGCATACACCCTGTTGACGGTGTCCACAGTGTCGGCCAGCAGGGAATCAAAGATGGTGTCCGTCAGCTGCATCTTGACGGCAAGCTCGTCGCTGTCGTAGTTGATCCAGTTCGCCTCCTCCTCCCTCAGCTCCTCCACCAGGATGGCGTCCACATGGTCCTTCTTCTTGCGCACCAGCCACTTGTTGGCCACCTTGCCGCGGTAACGCCCCGACGACCCGTTGAGGCCCAGGATGTCTGTCACCGTGGACTGCACCACTGGCATCAGGTCGTCCTTGGTGTTGGGCGGCTTGTGGCCCTTGAAGTAGCGCGTTCGTTTGGCCGACGGCTTCTGCCAGGCGGGGGGCTCCGTGTCGTCCTCGTGGCTGTAGATGTCGCGCACGATCTCGCCCGTCAGGTCGAAGACCAGGTGCTTGAAGGTGCGGCGACTGGCTGACACCATCCCCTCCATGTGTTGTTGTTCCCCCGCCGCTCCCCCCTGTGAGTCCGTCTGGGAGAGGTAGCTAGGTGGGGGCGTGGCCGTCTCCCAGGGTTCCCCGCAGCGTCGTAGGTTCCAGTATACCTCCACCGCGTCTGATATGATGGCCTCCACCTCGGCGCGCTCGTGCGGGATGATGAACAGGTCGGAGGGTGCGCTGGGCTTGCTGACGGGGCTGGCAGGGCCTGAACCTGTCACACAAAACGTCCAAACTTTAACTGACAATTCAAAGACACAAATGTACCACTCGACCATAGATCGATCAAGGAAAGCTATTAGTGAGGCTTTCACTGTTGCACGGCAAGAACATTTCCATGCTGGAGTGCAAACAACATAAGCTAGGAATAACAGAGATTCTTCACAGCTCAGATTCAGCTTATCGCACCACCATGCTCCCTACACTCCTTGCACACAATGTGCACAAGAATCCTACCCTCTCTATCTGAGCATAACTGTAGCCAAACAATCCAGAATAAAACATCCAACCAACCCCCATTCTCTTACATGACATTTTCTTCTATGTACCCTTTATACCCCCTGCCCTCCAACTACACAGCAGCATGTTACATTGACATCATCACCCCCCCCCCCCCCCCCCCCCAAGGACCTTGAATTTTTCTGATTCTCTGTTCATAACCTTGGTATATTTACCTCCATTTTAGGACTCCCTCCATTTTAAATCCAGATTTTGTAAGTAAGTTCAAGGTCTTAAAAAAAAAGGGGGCAGTCTTAAATGTTTTATTTTGTGTGGGGGGTATTAAAATGGCGGAAGTGATATGCCAGGGGTAGTCTTAAAAACGGGGTTTCACTGTACCTGTACGTCCACGTCCGCCCTTTGTCTGGTCCCCAGCTCCAGGATAGGGTGGGGGTGGTTTTCCCGAAAGACCGAAGGCATCATCGTCAAAGAACTCCTGATCGTCTTCCATCAACCCAGAGAAGTCGTAGTCATCGTCATGCTGAAAACAGGAAGAACTGGTTCAAATTTGGCATCATTTTATATACACACTTATTTATTCTCCATCAAATAAGTTAAGAACTGCCACCTGCATACAACCACTTACAGCTAACCCTTGGTTATGTTTGGTCGGTTTCTTTGCCTGTGCGTGTATAGTATGCTTGGTCGATGTATGTATTGTAAAGCGCTAAGAGTAGACATTTTTCTAGAATAGCGCTATAAAAGTTTGCATTATTATTATTAACCCACTTCTCAAATTCGCCCAAACTCTCACCTCTTCTTGCAAAGGACTGCTGTTGACCGGGCCTGGAGACTTGGGTCGTTGGAACGGTTCGGGGGACATCGATCTCCGTGGCTCCTCCGCCTCCACGCCCGATTCCGGCTCCGGAGAGACTCCGACCGCTGGCTCCATGCTGCTGTCGTGAGACGGGTCAACGCCGCTATCGTTGTCGGAATATCCGTTCACCAAGGGCGAGTCCCTCCTGTCACCCGTCTCCTTGCGGTTCTGACGGATCTGCATCATGGTGGAAATAGCATCGTTCAGCAGGCCGCCTGCTACGGAGGACGTTGTGTTCTCCACCTTCTGACTGTCTCTCTTTGTGTCCTCCTTCTCTTGCGGCATCTTGGGTTTGGGGAGTGTTTGGGGCGGGGTTTTCTTGCCGGGGGGTGAGCGGGGCGGCGAGTGTCGAGACGCGATCGAGTTCATGGTGAGCACACTGTCGTCCATCAACGACTTGGTGAGGTCGGCGGTGATGTCATCGGCCAGAAGGTCAAGGTTCTTTCTGCCCGCAGGCGGTGTTCTCAATTTTAACGGAGAGCTGACCACAGCTTCCTCCTGCCTGACGTGAATATTGTCCTTGGCTGACTGGCTCCTCTCTCCCTCGGTGGCTGAGGACACTTCATCCTGGTCTGTGAGGGACTCGTCAGGACTTTTAACGTCTTCACACTCATCTTCCTCCACAACGGAGATCTCGCTGCCAGGAACCAGAACACCGTGGTCGAGCGGACACGAGAAGTAACGCTTGCCGTCCCGCTGTCCGTCTGTGTCGCCCTTGGGTGTGTTCAGTTCCACACCCGCCCAGAATCCAGGTGCGAAGGAGACGGGTCCCTTGAAGCGGAGTGTGCCCTTCTGTCCACTGACAAGCACTGTGTCTCCCTCGTGGTAGTCCGCCAAGGGGTCCGTCATCAGTAGGGGATCTGGCGATTCCTCCTGCAAAATTATCGGAGAGTAATTACTTAACCATTTTTGTATTCACCTTGTCCAATACCAACATTAATTAGTGAACATTTCATGATTTCCACTGTAACTCAACGCAGGGCTTCTGTGCGCAGATTTAGTTGATGTTCCACTTTATGAAAGGTGGCTTCCCCTTTTCATGCAAGAAAAGAAAAGAAATCTTTATCTCCTTCACACAGACCATTTATTACAGATCAAAACAAAGACTACAGGGCTCTCCTGCCCCAAAGTAATAAAGTGGAAAAAAGGTAGACCTGTTATATTGATGAACACAAACAGAGGATACTGTACAGGAACTGAAAAAGTGTACATTTTTCATTTTCATAACTTTGTTGTCCCATCTTTGGGAGCTTCCTCCCAGTGGAAAGCTAGCAGCAACAGAGTCGCGCTACCCAGGTGCATGCATGTTTAGGTGTAATCAACCACCTGCACTGATGGCAGAATGACCAAGGTCTTTTACGTGCCACTGTGGTGACGTGGGGGTGGGACATGGATACTGTCTCTGAGTCTGCACCGAGATTCGAACCTGTGACCTAAGGATCACAAGTCCAGTGCTCTACCAACTGAGCTACCCGGCTGAACACAAACAGAGGATACTGTACAGGAACTGAACAAAAGTTAATTTGTTTTGGATTTCAGCCCCACTGACCTGATCGAAGGGAGGCGACTCAGCGCGAGGAGTCTGTGTGGGCGTAGCGTCCTCCTCCCCGAGCAAGTCGCACAGAGCGGCGTCGATAGAATTCAGCTGACCTTGACCCGTCGCCTGGCTCCCGGACTTCCTCTCCGAGATGGAGGGCAGGCTGACCGAAATGTGCTCGCTGATGTCTTCTTCCATTTGCACACTCTGAGCCGCTGATTTCTCCTTCGGGGATGAGTTGGCCTTGACTGGCGTGCGGTCCGACTCTGAGCTGATGATGTCCTCTTCCTCTTCGTCAAAGTCGTGAAGGTCGCTGTAGGTCGTGGAGCCGGTCGACCTCTCACTTGAAGGGCGGGAGAGAGTCCTGTGAGAGTTGATGCGAGATTCGCTTTCGCTGTCCGACTCCTGAATGCCTGTGGCGGGGCGAGATGACCCAGACCCCGCAGAAAGATCCTTCCCTGCGGCTGGGGTTGTTGCTTTGAGGTCAAACTTTGGAGCAGCGGAACTGTCTGATTTTGCTGTGGAAACGGCGCTTTCGATGACCTCGGAGACCTCCGACTTGGGAGCGGCACCTTTAGCGGATCCCTGAGACAGGTCACCGCGAAGGGAGACGGGGATCTTGGCCAGACTCTTGGAGGCCGTGTCTGAGAACTCCTGCGTGTAGGACGCATCGTCCATGATGCTCGCCGTCTTGTTCTCCTGGTCGGCCTTGGTGGCCTCACTTGTCTTGATGTTCATGATGGCCGACCGCGACGGTTCCGACACGCTGGCACTTGCAGAGTCTGCTGCTTCCTCGATGGCTTCCGACACGCTGACGTCTTCCGATATGCTGTTGGCAAGGCTGGGCTTGTTGTCGGTGCGACCCTTCTTGTTGTCCTGGCGTGAGCGCTCAGACAGCGACTCGCTTCCTTCAGAGATGCGGTCCATGAGTGCTGAAGAAGTTGGTGTGGTCGTCTTCTTCTTGTTTGCTCGGTCAGCCAGTGGAGACACTCGGGAGTCTGCAGAAAAGAAATTGCCATGAGTTTGAGAAAAGAATCAAGCAGGCCTGCTCTAGGGGCCATCATAGTGTGACTCAGAAGCTGGCCGTTGTTTTCCCCTGGTGACTTTCATTCTACAATGCTTACAATTGGAGAAGAACATGAACTACAATTTTCTGTGTAAAAAGGCCTAGTTGATGCCAGTCACTCACCTGGCATTATAAATGGTAACACTGAAATGTTTCCACACGACAAACTAACGACAAACTCACATTGAATCTCAACATGAGAACATTTCTATGTTGTTTCATTTTCTTTGTCACAGAAAGAGCAACAGATTGACAACCAAGAGACTAAATGATGCAAAAGAGCATTGGGCACAAAACAACTGACCACGTTTTTGACTCTTTCATTTCCCATTATCACATAATTCTCCAAGCAGGCTGTTAGCTTAGCAAACTAGAACAATGGGTAATAACTGACAGGAACTTTCTTTGACTCTTTCTTTCCTATTATCAGATGACTCTCCAAGCAAGCTGGTTAGCTTAGTAAATTAGAACAATGGGTAATAACTAACTTGAAGCATCCACAAAAACAAAAACATTCAACATACCTCTGCTATCTGATAAGGCAGGGGAGGTCTGGTTGGAGTCACTGGAAGAGTAGTTGACATCATCCGGAGGGTTGCGATAACTGGGGGAGGGGGAGGAGGAGGGGGAGGTCTTGCTCTTGCTGGCGTGCGGCTGTTTGATCTTGGGGGGTACCGTAGGCTTCCCTCCCTCACGCTCCAAGTCAGCCTGCTCCGTTTTCACCTGGTTGATGTACACCTCGTAGGCCTGAAGAGAGTGAAAGAAAAATGTGAAATGAAAGTAAAAAGAATACTATGTCATTACTAGAAGATGACTCTGGGTTCCAAGAAAGGCAAACACGTCTCAAACACATGCACACACACCAAAAAAGTGGCAGGGAGAGAAGTGGGTGGGGTGGTGGGGAAGGAGGAAAGTCGTTCCACAATGCCTTAAAAAACAAATGTGACATTCAGTGTTAGACATGTCAAACAACAACGCAGAACTGCACGAAAAAGCAGGGCAGATCAGTGCCTTTAGATTTAAGTGGCTAGAACTCACAGTTGAATGTTCCGTCTTCACCCAATATCTGCTCTTCCAAACAATCTCTCTCCTTCTCCCAACCTCTTAAACTTTCACCAACAGACAGACAGGTACTCCTTCCAAACCCTCCAAGTTTAATTTAATTTAATTTAATTTAATCTAATTTACTCTATTTTCTCAATGCTAGGAAATTTGGGTCGCTTCCTCCCAGTGGAAAGCTAGCAGCAACAAGAGTGGCGCTACCCAGCTGTATGCGTGTTTAGGTGTAATAAGCCACCTGCACTTATGGCAGAATGACCGCGGTCTTTAACGTGCCACTGTGGTGACACGGGGGTGGGGACTTGGATACCGTCTCTGAGTCTGCACATAAAGTTAACCCGTGTCCATCCCTGCCAGGATTCGAACCTGCGACCTTAGGATCACAAGTCCAGTGCTCTACTAACTGAGCTACCCGGCCCCCGAGCAGCTGATGGCACCTACAGACTTGTGCGAGCCGAACGGTTTTCTCTCACCTCCACTTGTTTCTTGAGAGACTCCTCCTGAGCGCGCAGCTTCTCTTTCTGTCGTCTGGAGCGTTCCTTCTTCAGCATGTCAGCCTCTTTTCTCCGCCGTCGCAACATGTCGCTCAGCTGTCTGATGCGCACCTCGTAGTCCGAAACATCTGACAGCGTTTCTGTACAACCATGGTAAAACTGAGTGTTAAAGTTAGTTACTTTTTACCATCCTGAAGAAGTCAGCGACAAGCTGTTAAAACATTGATTAAGAACGCACCAAACCAGGTTGTGTTCTCCTTTTGTTTAAATGGTAAAGTCACTGTCTGATTGTGTGGCGTGCCAGCAGGAAATTGTAAAACTGTCGAAAAGCATGTCCCCCTGGAACATTTTTGAAACAAGAAGGGCAAAGCCCATACGACTCACATGCTTGACCTTAACCTTTACATAGCAATGACATCATACACTAAGAACTGCTTTACACATTTTTCCTACCAAAATACATGTGACCTTGACCCAAGGTCAAGGTCATCCAAGGTCATGCAACACAAAGCTGTTAATTCAAGACATAGGAAGTACAATGGTGCTTATTGGCTCTTTCTACCATGAGATATGGTCACTTTTAGTGGTTCACTACCTTATTTTGGTCACATTTCATAAGGGTCAAAGTGACCTTGACCTTGATCATATGTGACCAAATGTGTCTCATGATGAAAGCATAACATGTGCCCCACATAATTTTTCAGTTTGAAACAGTTATCTTCCATAGTTCAGGGTCAAGGTCACTTCAAAATATGTATACAATCCAACTTTGAAGAGCTCCTGTGACCTTGACCTTGAAGCAAGGTAAACCAAACTGGTATCAAAAGATGGGGCTTACTTTGCCCTATATATCATATATAGGTGAGGTATTGAATCTCTAAAACTTCAGAGAAAATGGGAAAAATGTGAAAAATAGCTGTTTTTTAGACAACATTTATGGCCCCTGCGACCTTGACCTTGAAGCAAGGTCAAGATGCTATGTATGTTTTTTGGGGCCTTGTCATCATACACCATCTTGCCAAATTTGGTACTGATAGACTGAATAGTGTCCAAGAAATATCCAACGTTAAAGTTTTCCGGACGGACGTCCGGACGGACGGACGGACGACTCGGGTGAGTACATAGACTCACTTTTGCTTCGCATGTGAGTCAAAAATATGATGCAAAATCATGCAATCCTCAGAGTGATCTCTGTGGCTTTGAAAATACTGAAAATACGCCAATTGGCAGAAAACCTCCTGCAAACCTTAAACTGTCAAAGCAGACCTAGAATCCACATGGAAACTTCTCTGGCTTCTCATATAGAAGAGGGGGAAAAGTTGTTCTATATAAAGGAGAAAAAACATCAAACTAAGATCAAATACATCTGCTAATTCATTCAACAGCGAACGCAAGAAGAAGATCTGCTAATTCATTATACATCACACCTCAAACCTCAGCCTATTTTCCCCTTTATAAACCTTACGTTAAACCACACGCGCAGTCTCCTAATTTAGCTCCATGAAAGGTTTGTCCTCACACTGATTAAATCTCAATATGTTCACTGTTCTCTCAATGTCATGCCACTTCCATGGAGCTATTTCTAGAGCAGGCATGGGAATTGAACAAAGTAACAAGAAGGGCAAAGCCCATACGACTCACATGCTTTACACATTTTTCCTACCAAAATACATGTGACCTTGACCCAAGGTCAAGGTGATCTAAGGTCATGCAACACAAAGCTGGTAATTCAAGACATAGGAAGTACAATGGTGCTTATTGGCTCTTTCTACCATGAGATATGGTCACTTTTAGTGGTTCACTACCTTATTTTGGTCACATTTCATAAGGGTCAAAGTGACCTTGACCTTGATCATATGTGACCAAATGTGTCTCATGATGAAAGCATAACATGTGCCCCACATAATTTTTAAGTTTGAAACAGTTATCTTCCATAGTTCAGGGTCAAGGTCACTTCAAAATATGTATACAATCCAACTTTGAAGAGCTCCTGTGACCTTGACCTTGAAGCAAGGTAAACCAAACTGGTATCAAAAGATGGGGCTTACTTTGCCCTATATATCATATATAGGTGAGGTATTGAATCTCAAAAACTTCAGAGAAAATGTGAAAAATGTGAAAAATAGCTGTTTTTTAGGCAACATTTATGGCCCCTGCGACCTTGACCTTGAAGCAAGGTCAAGATGCTATGTATGTTTTTTGGGGCCTTGTCATCATACACCATCTTGCCAAATTTGGTACTGATAGACTGAATAGTGTCCAAGAAATATCCAACGTTAAAGTTTTCCGGACGTCCGGACGTCCGGACGTCCGGACAGACGGACGGACGGACGACTCGGGTGAGTACATAGACTCACTTTTGCTTCGCATGTGAGTCAAAAAAGGCTGAAAATGTGTAAGTACATGTAATAGCAAAGTCAACGGCATGAAGGGGGGTCCGGGGGCATAGCCGGGTTTTTTCTTCTCCAAAGAACCCAAATGGTGCAATTTGGTGTCATCTAAGCTCCAAGTTTGCCATTAAATTCAGTTTTTTGCCTCCCCCATTTATTTTTTTGGCAGACACTTTTGCTTCTTCGGCGGAACAAAAAAATATTTCGGCGAAAATTTGCCTTTCGGCGGACAATTCCCATGCCTGCTTGAGATAGCCATCACTTTTGCACCTGTAACATTTTCCTTCTAAAGCCAGCAGAACAAAATACACACACAAAGACCCAAACTGCTGACTATACCAACACACAGAAGTTACACTGAAAATCACGAAACAAACAGCACTGAATACAAGGGCTTGATAAATATAAGAGAAAAGAAAATACCAGAGCCAAAGCCAATAAAAATGAAACTGAAAGAACAAATCCCACAATAAAACTGGAATTCGCTGAAGAAAAGAAAAGAAATTACCAAAAAAATATAAAATTCACAAAAGCCTAAATCCCATGTCACATCTCATGAACACTTTGAAATGGAGCTTATCCTTTTTTGTAATATGGATCACCTAGCACATTACCAGAATAGACGTATGAAAATGGCCAGAGCAATGATGTCTGATAAAGAAGGATCCAGACCTGGGAACCCCTGTTTTGCACTTGGAGTATTCTCAAACAAACTTGGTGTATTTTCAGAAAAATTAGCGCACTTCACAAAGCATTTGAACATCCATGATTCAAACATGCTTCACACGTGTCCGTCGCACCGTTAATTAAGTTTACCAATACATTTAAAACAAATGCTTCTTTTAATGTTTACTGACAAAACACTGGAATGCGATTGTGAAAAAAAGCAGTCTAGGAAATTTTCTCGTCGTTTTTTTTCCATTGACCGTACTGATTGTATTGTAGACAATCATGCATACAAAATACGGCGAAATCGTATGGGTTCCCAGGTCTGAGGATCCTTTCTCCATCGTTCCAAACACTTACTGATGACATGCCACACAAAGGCTCAGATGATCTACTGTAACTAAGTAGTTATTACTTCTTTTTTCGAAACACTTGTCACTCAGAATAACAAAGTTTGTGAGGAATATATTTACAATGTGCAAAAGAATATTATATGAATGAGTAATATAAAACAGATTGTGCGAGCAAGAGTAATTACACTTCGCTGCTCAATAATTATGAGCTCACATCATAATTAACAGCAGGATGATTTACTATCCAAAAAATGTCCGCTTGTGATTCCATCACACACAGGTAATGACAACTGTTTGTAGGAGTAAGGTCACAGAAAATGCCATCCTTCTCAGCATATTCATGAATCAAAACAAAATTCAATTCTAATTTCAAATTTTTCATGAAGTTATATGACCCTGAGACAATTTTGTTACGCTGTTTAAATTCTCCGAAAACAAGGGACAGTATACATGCAGTAGTTACTTTAAAAGTTTGAAACTGACGGAGTTACTTTCCATGCCACAGGAGAAAAATTGGTTAACCATACTGAGAAGGATGACACAGGCAGAGTGGTAGCGGCATACACAGCACAGTGCAGAAAAGGCGACAGCAGCTAGTGCTACCACAAGCACACAACACCCACACCTGGGAACCCCTGTTTTGCACTTGGATTTCTCTAACAAACTTGGAGTATTTTCAGAAAAATGAGCGTACTCTATGCAGCATATGAACATCCATGATTCAAACATGCTCTGTCGCATCGTCAATTAAGTTTACCGATACATTAAAAACAAATGCTTCTTTCAATGTTTACTGACAAAAACTGTGCTCATGACTAAAAATACCAGATCGGCTTTGGCATACACTTGTGAAGAAAAAAAGTCTACACATTTTTCTCGTCATATTTTTTTCCACTGTCCGTAATGATCGTATTGTAGAAAATCATGCGTACAAAATATGGCAAAATCGTATGGGTTCCCAGGTCTGAATACCACTACCGCTAAGGTCAGAACAGCACAAAAACAACACCAAAGCCACTGTGACCTCCTGACCCTCCACAACCGACTGCTGACCTGTGTGTGACATGGACTCTTCAGATTCGCTCTCCGACCCCGTCTTGCGCGACCAGGGCTGAGGCAGGGGGGAGTTACCCGGCGGAAGTAACCTACCCACGGGTGATTGCTTCCCCTTGCGTCCCTTTGCCGGCTCCTCCTCCTCTTCGTTGACGGAGCTGTTGACGATGGTATCGTCGCTGGAGTCGTGACGCTTCTCTCCGGGGCTGCTCCGCTGGTTGCTCTCGCTGCCACCGTCAGGGATGTCCTCCGGAACGGAGCTTTCGCTGGCTTGTGAAGACCGCGTTCGTGGGGCTCGGGATCGGCTGGAGCTGTCTGTGGCGGTCCGTTTTTCTGACGCTGAGATGTGGGTGGAGACTTGTTCGGACTGGCTGAAAGGGGTGTAAGAGGAATCCCGGGCCGATCTTGGCGTGATGGCGGAGTCTGATCGTGCTGTTCTCTGGGTGATGGGTTCTGCTGCCCTGGCGGATGGTTCTGGGCGCAGGTTGCCTGGAGCTTTGACTGCAAACACACACAGTAGATGATCAACATATCGGTGAGTTTACCAAAGAATGGTTATTAGACGTTAGAAGTGCATGAAAAAATGTCCTGAGAAATTGACTTGGCTGCCATGTTTACACACTGCAAATTGGTTTGTCAATACCAATTTAAAACACAAACAGATGCACCCAATTTAAAAAAAAATTTTTTTACAATTATTATGATGCATTTTCTTCTTCTTTTTTTAATTATATAAAATAAAAAGAAACAACTATATAACTGGCCAGCTGCACAATCTTCAGCTAAATAATACCATCAGACATGACTACCTTATGTCAATTCTTTAGAGCTCTACTTAGACTATTTTCTGCAAGTTCTGTGACTGCTTTACAATTTCCAATCAGCATTTTCAAGGCTGACCATTTCTTCTGTTAATTGGACTCCTTTGTAAGATTCTGTCAATCATTTCTGCAATCATTTCTGTTTTGCTTCCACAATGGTTTTTTTTCTCGGTTATGTCCTTCTTCAGCGTTCATGGGCTGAAACTCCTATGGACACTTGTGTTTTTAGCACAAGTGGGTTTTTACGTGTCTGACCGTATTTCTTTCGAATACATCACCTCAATTTAACTAATAGGAGTTACCTTACTTACCATTTAGGCAGCCATACGCCGCTTTCGGGGAGGGACCTGTTATGTCCAACACTGTCACTCATTTCCTTTGTGCTTTGCAAATTCCACCCATCTACCTCTATCCGTTCCGTCTCTCTATCCTTACCTTTGTTCTCTGTTTCCTTCTGCTTATCCCCCGAGTCAGCGCCAGACTTGCCGGCCGCCCTCGCCTCCCATGCCTGCAGCGCTGTGCGTTCCAGCTGCAGCACTTTTTCCTCCTCAGCGTCCAGGTCTCGCTTCCAGCGCAGCAGTTCGCTGGCCTGTTTCTTGCGCTCCATCAGTTTCTGCTCCCTCACCGTCAAATACCTAAAAGGGGTAACACAATATTAAAAATTATCATACCTGAGTTAACCAACACCACTGCAGATAGGATGAAAACTCTGGATCTGTGATTGTTATATTGAGGTTGACAAATGTGACCCTCCACCACGGAATGAGTCAGATGTCACCTCGCAGGGTTCTGCGCTAGGCCTTATATACGTCCGGGGGGTGTAAGGTATCAGTGTGAGGATCACCTTAATCACAGGCTTATAACTCAAAGAGTTTTCGCTCTTTTCTAAAAACGGTTTTCACCACTGGATGGAGCTTCAAAATCTCTTCAAGAAAATGTAAAAATATAAAAATCTTGCAAAGGTGACATGCGACTCATTCCGTGTTGGAGGGTCACAAATGATGTGGACTTGTGTGCAGAATCCCTTTGCCTTTTTTCCGCTGTAGCCCCGAATAAAAAAAAACCAAGAATTGTTGGTTATTTGAACGTTACGGTTTAATTATTGCCAAAAAACATGTTACATTCACAATTCTTGTTTTTTGATTCAAAATGTTGGAACGTCAGCAGTCCATCTGTTTTAGGATTGCTGTAGCCCCGATTGTACCCCATGCTGACTTAGTACTGTAGCCCCGATTGTACCCCATGCTGACTTAGTACTGTAGCCCCGATTGTACCCCATGCTGACTTAGTACTGTAGCCCCGATTGTACCCCATGCTGACTTAGTACTGTAGCCCCGATTGTACCCCATGCTGACTTAGTACTGTAGCCCCGATTGTACCCCATGCTGACTTAGTACTGTAGCCCCGATTGTACCCCATGCTGACTTAGTACTGTAGCCCCGATTGTACCCCATGCTGACTTAGTACTGTAGCCCCGATTGGATTGGATTGGATTGGATAAGATTTATAGTCCAGTGAGGTTACCCTCATGGAAATTCGGGCTGCTTTCTCCCTGGGGAAAGCGAGCTGCCATACAATATACGGCGCTACCCATATTTTTTATTTTTTTTCCTGCACGCGTGTATTCATGTTTCCTGAGACTTAATGCCGTGTGAGATGGAATTTTTTGTTACTTTATTCCAAGTCCCACGGGTTGTACCCCATGCTGACTTAGTACTGTAGCCCCGATTGTACCCCATGCTGACTTAGTACTGTAGCCCCGATTGTACCCCATGCTGACTTAGTACTGTAGCCCCGATTGTACCCCATGCTGACTTAGTACTGTAGCCCCGATTGTACCCCATGCTGACTTAGTACTGTAGCCCCGATTGTACCCCATGCTGACTTAGTACTGTAGCCCCGATTGTACCCCATGCTGACTTAGTACTGTAGCCCCGATTGTACCCCATGCTGACTTAGCACTGTAGCCCCGATTGTACCCCATGCTGACTTAGTACTGTAGCCCCGATTGTACCCCATGCTGACTTAGTACTGTAGCCCCGATTGTACCCCATGCTGACTTAGTACTGTAGCCCCGATTGTACCCCATGCTGACTTAGTACTGTAGCCCCGATTGTACCCCATGCTGACTTAGTACTGTAGCCCCGATTGTACCCCATGCTGACTTAGTACTGTAGCCCCGATTGTACCCCATGCTGACTTAGTACTGTAGCCCCGATTGTACCCCATGCTGACTTAGTACTGTAGCCCCGATTGTACCCCATGCTGACTTAGTACTGTAGCCCCGATTGTACCCCATGCTGACTTAGTACTGTAGCCCCGATTGTACCCCATGCTGACTTAGTACTGTAGCCCCGATTGTACCCCATGCTGACTTAGTACTGTACAGTAAAACCTGAGTCTAGCGGACCCTTGTTGTAACGGCCACCTGCTACATACGGACAGTTTATCATGGCACGAACACGATTTCAACAATAACTAACCTTTAACGGGCGGACACCTGCCACTTACGGACGCGGACACGATTTTTCGGACCGTAGGAAGTGTAAACACTGTCACAAACGGACACAACGTACATAAAAACGCAACTTCGAAAACTCGACTGTTATGCAGTCAGTGCTCGGCAGCCGTAGCCGTAGCACAAATGGTTGTTGATTGGTTGTCCTGTCCCTTTTCTGACCAATCAGTGGCTTGTTCAGATGGAGACCCACTTTCGCTCACTCACTTTCGCTTTTCCGCATTGTGGATACAGTCACAACCAAAAGCAACAGTAGACTACTGTGTTTGAAAATGGAATCTCCAGCAGGAAAAAGAAAACCGTTGACTTTAGAGCAGCGTGTCGCTGCCTTGAAAAAACTAGATAGCGGCCAATCATGCCGAGATGTGGCGAAGGAGATGGGATGTGGTAAAACACAGATCGCGAGGATCAAATCGGAAAAAGAAGATGTGATGAAGGAGTGGGAGTCAGGTGCGCGAATCGACCAAAAAACTGTGAAACGTCGGAAAACGCAATATGAAGACCTGAACAACGTGGTATGGGAGTGGTTTTGTACTGTTCCATGCATTTATGCTGAGACTAGAAAAACTGAATGAAACAAGAGCTGACCCAATTTGGTCGAGACACACTGCGGAATTTCCCGTTGAATGACTGATGAAGAGTCAGCTATTTTTAGCTTTGTGACGTCCGACTTGCGTAAGTTTGAATGCACAGTGTGTGTAGGGAACGGGGTAGGTGGGGGGGGGGATATGTTGTTGTTGTTGTTGTTTGCTACATGTATCATTTGTTTACTCACATTTTCAGTGAGTCTCATGTTCAATCCAATAAATACATACTACAGGACTGACAAAAAGTGTCTTGTTCATTTTACGTGCTCTTTGTAAAATATTGCCCCGGCCCTTCCACCTGTGAAGAAGGGACACCTGTCTAATAGGGACACTATTACCATTCCCCAAGGGTGTCCGTTAGAGACAGGTTTTACTGTAGCCCCGATTGTACCCCATGCTGACTTAGTACTGTAGCCCCGATTGTACCCCATGCTGACTTAGTACTGTAGCCCCGATTGTACCCCATGCTGACTTAGTACTGTAGCCCTGATTGTACCCCATGCTGACTTAGTGCTGTAGCCCCGATTGTACCCCATGCTGACTTAGTACTATTATTGTGAGAGTGGGTCATCTCTTGTTGTTTTAGGATTGCTGTAGCCCCGATTGTACCCCATGCTGACTTAGTACTATTATTGTGAGAGTGGGTCATCTCTTGTTGTTGTGTAGTCAACCTGGCACTGGTGTTCACTTTCCGCAGTTCTGCTGTCGTCTGCTAATTGACATTGGAGAACCAAGTTTTACTCATGGCAGATTTCTCAGTTTCATACACCAAAAATGTCTTTACACCCCCGGTATAGGGGTGTGTATAGGTTTCGCTCGATGTGTTTGTTTGTTTGTTTGTTTGTTTGTTTGTGTGTTTGTGTTCGCATATAGATCTCAAGAATGAACGGACCGATCGTCACCAAACTTGGTGAACAGGTTCTATACATTCCTGAGACGGTCCTTACAAAAATTGGGACCAGTCAAACACACGGTTAGGGAGTTATTGGTGGATTAAAATTATACAAGGACTTATAGAGGGACATCTTAATGGTCAAAGGGAAATAACCATTCTCACTCAGTCACTGCCACCAACTGAGAAGGTTATTTCCCTTTGATGGGGGTGTTTTTCCTAACTCGGAGGAATTTCTTGTTATGTTTCATATCTGCCAAATTTTGACATGTGCTGAATTTCCTAGAGTGGTTTTTTTTTTATACATGCATGAAGGCTTTAAAACTGACTACAGCTATCCCTACTTGAAAACTCTTGCAACAAAAGAACGTTGAAATTCTTACTTTTGGTCCAGTCTGAGCTTCTGTTGCTTCTCCATCTTCTTGGCTTTAGACTTCCTCTGCATTATCTCCGTGTCCGACTTTGAATCTGAAGCAAAGCAAAGAGAAAAAATAATACAAATCAAATGAAACGAAACAAAAAAAGGAATAAAATCAAAAGTTCTCAAGATCAAAAGCTTGTGGATTTAATTCAGGCGCTAGTTTTTATACAGAAATCTTATTATTCCATTTCAATGAATGCTTCTTCCTGCTTTTAGGATAGGAAAATAATACTACAAACTGGCACTCAAACACGATCAACAGTGACATCATAGGGCACAAAATTCATGTACAGATACTCCAAAGTTAACTTACCTTTTGCATACGACACATCGCTTGCATCGGACAGGTCCTCCATCTGTGTAGGTACAAAAACAACATCATCAGCAATCAGATTCCATTGCAATCACAGGTGTTGAAACAGCATAAAAAGTTAACTGTTGTGTCAGCAGTGCTGAGATAATATGAGGTAAGATGAATGATCATATGCTAAGTGAAATTAACACCAAGATGTGGCTCAAAGCAAAAGCAAATGATTCTGTCTCCTTTTCCGCTTCACTTGCAACTTGTCCTTATTTTGGGTTTGGGGATTTGTACGGTTGTTTTTCTCTTTTCTTTTGCTTTGTTGATGGGTTTTTTCATGAGACTACAACAGGGATGCAAACAAAAAATTTAAAAAAAGAGGAAAAGTTGCGGGGGTCTGGGGGCCGCAGAAGGCCCCCAGTGGGGTCCAGGGGCAACGCCCTGGCGGGGGTTCAGGGGGCAGCGCCCCCTTAAGCTGAAGCATTTTGAACAAATTAATGACCAAAAACATGCATAAACGGCAATATTACCCTAAAAAAAACCTTATATTTACAGTGTCTAAAATAATGTACAATACTTACTGTTTTACTAAATTTACTTTAGAAAAATTACTGCTTATAGACTATAGAGTTTAGTACCACTAATATTTTTACCAAATGAACAGTCATTAGACTAGAGTGTTCTGTCTTCTGATCATTGAAAATATGGACAATCATATACTTGTATAAAGCAGCCACATGACATTACTTGGAGAGAGAGGGACAGGGAGACATAGATATGTTGACTCACTCGTTTCTGCAAGCTGTATCAATCCATGGCACTGACAAGAAGGCATTGGCAAGTCACAAAGTCTGTAATGGCAACTGTAAAAATCCCTTTGCTTTGGATGTATTTGAAACTTTAAAACTTTGTCTCTGACAGATAATTAAAAAAATGGTTGTGTCTTAGCAGTCATGCCACAAAGCCGCGGCTGCCATACACCACTGGTTTCGAACACGCCACACAAAATGCGTTTCCGGCTTTTTCAATTTTGCGGATGACATCGCCTACTCTTTGCTCGTTGACGTTTCTGTCCAACCACTCCCATTTCCACTCATTCTTTGCGTTTTCCTTGATTTTCTTTTCAAACCCGCGTTCAACGAACTTCATGCACGAAGCCATTTTTCGGGAAGGCACAAGTTAACGCGCCCGCGCTCAAGACACGTGTTTGGAAATGACAAACGGTTTACAGCTTCGCCCGTTTAAGAATACGGCTTTCGGATTCGCCCGCTTGAGAATAAACACAGAGGCATGCTCGGTTTACATTTTTCCTCTTCTTTTTTTTCGGCGATTGTGCATGAAAAACGGCGATTTCAAAAAGTAAAAATGGCGATTTTTTCGCCGTTTGGCGGCTATTTTGCATCCCTGTACAACCGCCGCCTTTTTAAGCATGTATGAATATTCAAATTCCATTCATGAGGCATTTTTGTTTCACTGCATTCACTCCAAATGACTGACAACTGACCATGCTGGTTTCATCCTCTGTGTGCACATCCGCCGGTCGTCCCAGTCGCCCTTGCAGCTGCTTCATTTTCTCTCTCGTCTGTACAAATTACGAAGCAAAAGTGTCAAAGCAAAAGGCTCAATGCTTTTAAAAAGCAGAGCCCCCGTAAAGCGGTGTAGGGCTGCCTGAATGGCAGGGTAAAAACGGTCATACACGTAAAATCCCACTCGTGCAAAAAGTGAATGTGGGAGTTTCAGCCCATGAACGAAGTAGAAGAAAATGCAGAGCTTCTTCTCTTTATTAGAAAACAAGAGTTACACAGTTTGTCTGTCAATTTTTCAGCAAATGAACCATGTACCCTTTCCCTCAGGTTCCAAGCAGGATCTTTTGCACTAAAATGTATTGTTGTTGAGAGAAGAGAAATAGACAAAACAAGGGTTATGGCATAAGAAAACAGGTGCTTTTGTACATATAACCCTCGCCTCTACAAAAAGAGAGAGAGAGAGAGAGAGAGAGAGAGAGAGAGAGAGAGAGAGAGAGAGAGAGAGAGAGAGAGAGAGAGTTTGTCTGTGTGCATGTATGTTTGTGTGCACGCATTCTAGCAGTTAATAAAATGTGGATGTGCACAGTGTATACAAAAAACAAGGAGAGGGAGTCCTTACCTCGTTCTGCATCTTGGCGATCTGTTCGTGTTGCTTGAGCAGACTCTGCCTGTGTTCCCTGGCCAGCTCCTCGGTCTTGAACATCCTGTTTATCTCAGCCTGCACACACACACAAAGATAAACATGCACATTAACACACAAACACTGATAGAGAAACAGTGGTACATATCATATGACTGGGTGGCTGAGTGGTAACGCACTTGCGCTCAGAAGCGAGAGGTTGCGAGTTCGACCCTGGGTCAGGGCGTTAGCAATTTTCTCCCCCCTTTCCTAACCTAGGTGTTGGGTTCAAGTGCTAGTCTTTTGGATGAGACGAAAAACCGAGGTCCCTTCGTGTACACTACATTTGGGGTGTGCACGTTAAAGATCCCTGGATTGACAAAAGGGTCTTTCCTGGCAAAATTGTATAGGCATAGATAAAAAAAATGTCCACCAAAATACCCGTGTGACTTGGAATAATAGGCAGTGAAAAGTAGGATATGGGCCGAAATGGCTGCGATCTGCTGGTCGATGTGAATGCGTGATGTATTGTGTAAAAAATTCCATCTCACACGGCATAAATAGATCCCTGCGCCTTGAGTCCGAGTCTGGAGATACGCGCGCGATATAAGACTTCATATAACATAACATGTACTTGTCATTAGTGGACACCCTTGGGAACAGCTAGGATTATCTCCACAGTGCAGGGGGCCTTTCATGACAGGGTGCCTCTGTGCATCCCTTCTTGTACCCAATACACCTTCTGTTTTACCTTGACTGCAAATGTCAAAATTACGTCCGGAGATTAACCCGTTTGCTGCCAGTTAATATTTGTATACAAAGCATTACCTGTATTTACCTGACTTGACAACTTACAGTGTACCTTTGATGCACATTGTTTGCCTTTGATGCACATTGTTTGCTTGTTGTTCTTCTTCCTCTTCTTTCTTGTATATTGAATAGTTTGTTGCATATTAAAGCAAGTGACCCAGGACCTCAGCTGACATCCTACAGGCAGTGAAAGGGTTAAAAGCAGTAATCATTCACTAACATCCTCATCAAAAGTTCTGCTCGTAACCCCATTGTGACACATAAGCCACTATAAGAACACATATATAACCACTAGCTTCCCATGCTTCCACATTCCACTCACACACATTTCTTCTTCACTATTACATCACAGTACCTGATGTTCCTCCTGCTCCTTGCGGACGGCTTTCTCCTTGTCGGTCAGACGTTTCAGGTCCCGCTGCACTCCTTCATCCTTCTCCTTCCCCTTCAGTCGCTGCCGTTCCTGCTCCAATAGCGACAGTTGCGTCTTTGTCTTTTCTTTCAGCGCCTTGACTCGTATCCGTAGCAACGACTCTTGGTGTTGCGCCCGCATCTCTTCCTCCCGCATGATGTTGCGTACGATGTCGATGGTGAAACGGTTGAAGGAGTCCTCTCCACCGAACACGGAGGTCAGGTCGTTGACACGGTAGGACGTTCCTGTGAAGGGAGAGAAAAGAGAGGGTGGTTAGTGGGGATTGTGGAAGGAGTTGTTGGTTCAAAACACTTGATATTTTGGCAATGTTTTGGGTTTGTTTTGCTTCCTCAGTAAAACTAGTGCACAAGATCCCTAAATTAACCAAACTGATACAATCACATTTACAAATATTCCCTCTCATATCAGTATTTATTGTCCTATTTCTGGTAATGTGTTTTCTTGTTGTTTGTTTCTTCAGTCATGCATGCATGTTCTTTTCAACATCGGATCAGTCTATTAAGTTTGACAATAGCACTCACTATCAGTTCAACCTTCTGATTATGGGGGCGGGGATATAGCTCAGTTGGTAGCGCGTTGGATTTGTATTCAGTTGGCCGCTGTCAGCGTGAGTTCGATCCCAGGTTCGGCGGAAATTTATTTCAGGGTCAACTTTGTGTGCAGACTCTCTTCGGTGTCCGAACTCCCCCCCGTGTACACTACATTGGGTGTGCACGTTAAAGATCCCACGATTGACAAAAGGGTCTTTCCTGGCAAAATTGCTTTGGCACAGTTAATAATTGTCTACCTATACCCGTGTGACTTGGAATAATAGGCCGTGAAAGGTAAATATGCGCCGAAATGGCTGCAATTACTGGCCGTATAAAATTTCATCTCACACGGCATCACTGCTGAGCGCCTAGAACTGTAACCACGGAATATGCGCGATATAAGCCTCATTGATTGATTGATTATGGAAAGGGACTGCCCACACTTGCACACAAGGCTTATTACAACAGCAGCAGGACAAACCATCACACAAACCAATGTGATACAGACACAGACAGCTCATGCTTACCATCTTCAGTGAGAGCTCTGCTGCTTTTCTGACGCTGAGTATCCCTTCGATTTCCTGCTGCCTGCCTGAAGGACTCATCTTCTGTCATCGACTCATCGAACGACAGCGAGTAGTCTCCATCTGCAAAGCATGTCACAATGATATGTTTAACTCTGCCAATGCTGCTCCCAAGCCCACATCCCTTCATGACATGTGATATGAACAGAATGTACTCCCCTCTCTTCCCCCAAAGACAAACAACAACAGTGACTAAGAACCATAAAAAGGTATACCCAAAATGAAGAGAGGCTATTTCTTGGAATGGTTAACTCAGGTGTGAGTGTGTGTGGATACACCAAGGGCATGGCGTAGACAAGTTACACTTCACTTAGAAAGCATTACACATATTCTTCAGCTGATACTAAACTTACCAGGCACTTCTTCTGGAACAGCACTGACATCAGGGCTGTGTCTGTCAGCATCGCTAGCAGTCTTGATGGAGGCGTCTGAATCTTCCGCCGTCTTTACAGACTCTATGGAGTCTTCCGCTGTCTTGACGATGGACGTCACGGAGTCTTCCGCTGTCTTCACTGAAGAGGTCCTGTTATCAGAAACAAATGAAGACATTCTGTTGAAAAGGCAATGCATTTTGATATGCTTTAAAGCTGCAAGTTCAGGGTTCTATTCTTCACTATGTTTTTTTCAATGTCTACACAGACTTCTGTCCATTTTCCTTCAGTATTTTGTCACCATGATCTCTTTCTGAAAGTTTTGAAAGATTAGAGAAAAGTTAGTTCAAACAACAAAACCCTGGTTACTCTGTTTCCTGATGTTTACAACTTCAAAAGTTCCAATAGAGGTCAGACATTTTCAATTGCTGTTTGAAAGAACAGAACATCAAAAGGAAAAAGAAAGAAAATAAAAACCAAACACACGCTCTGTCCCCTCCCCCCTTCTTCACACACACACACACACACACACACACACACACACACACACACACACACACACACACACACACACACACACACACACACACACACACACACACTCTCTCCCTTTGCCCCCTCTTTTTTGTGCACATTCACTAACAAAGAGAAAGAAAGCAACTCCTTACTTTGACCTGGTGGTAGGTGATCGTGTGACAGCTGAGCGAGAGGGAGACGCTGAGGAGGCAGACTTGGTGAAGGTCTCTGAATACTCTGTGTCGTCGCGACCTCCAGAGCGAGGTGAAGGTGAGGTCGCCTTGGTGTCAGGACGACGGTTCTCTGCTGGCACAAGCAGTGTTCTGTTGCCTGTCAACGCAATGGTCAAGAAACTTGCATGTAAATGTAAGGAACTTGTATGATGAAGATACGTTTTCTTTCCTCTATTTATTTTTTATTCAAATTCTTTTTCTTTTTTTTAAACCAATGCAGTTTTTAAGTACTGTGAATGCGGATCAAAGCTCACACACACAAGCTCACACGCATTGGCAAGAGAGAGCAACAAGTCAAAAGCATGTTTCTCAAATGCTGTTGTTTGCAAGAGCCTGTGAATGTGTGCACACAAATTTGCTTACTCCTACATTATCGACCTACACATCTCAGTTGATGACAAGAACATGCTCTTACACTGCTACTATTTTGAAGAGGGGTTCTTTGTGAAAAGACTGTAAAGGCGGTCCTTAGTTGAGCCTGAAGTCTTTTTACCCAAAACTCAGTGCTAAAGCTTGGTGCGGCCCGCTTGGCAAAGTATACTTTGCGAAGTCGTTTTACCCAAAACTCAGTGCTAAAGCTTGGTGCGGCCAGCTTGGCAAAGTATACTTTGCGAAGTCGTTTTACCCAAAACTCAGTGCTAAAGCTTGGTGCGGCCAGCTTGGCAAAGTATACTTTGCGAAGTCTTTTTACCCAAAACTCAGTGCTAAAGCTTGGTGCGGCCAGCTTGGCAAAGTATACTTCGCGTAGTCGACTTTGACCAGTTAAGGCCAGGCTTAAGGCGGAAGAAGGCAGGAAAGGGGAGAAAGTTGACTGGGAAGAAACTAACCTGGCTGCCTGTTGGCCTGTATGGAGGAGAGAAGAGACATGTCGGAGGCTGGCGCCTGCACCCCCTTGCTCATGTTGAGCTGTTGCTGAAGCTGCTGAGCCGACGCCAGTCTCTCCTCCTGCACCTGCAGCTGTAACGTCCTCAGTTCTGCACTGTGCTCCTGCTGTCTGGCCTGGGGAGATTACATCATGTCAGTCAGTTGAAGACAAACCACTCAAGCCTCAAAATTGTACTGTCCTTATAAAAACAAGGAAAATTGCCATGCAGTGTCTGGCGGTTACAGACATAAAATACATCACATTTACTAAGAATAAGAATTGCACTAAAAAAAATTACACTAAAACCAAGACGTCTCTTCCTAACTCTCTCTTCCAAAGTAAAACCTCAGGCGTCAAAAGCGAAACACAGTTCGAGAAGACTTCATAATGCGAATGATGGCGTCAGGTAAAGATTCTGTCTCTTCTCCTGCATGTCTCAAAAAAACTGACAAAGAATTTCGAGAACAAAGATTGTTTCGGTGACTTCGGCATATCAGCAGGAGAAAATTAATCGTAAGGTCACGGCTAGGCTGTGCATGTATCGGTATTGTATATCATTGAGCACAAGGGACAATGTTACAACATAATGATAAGACCTTTTGCTAAGTCAGGGGACACAGATGCCTCAAGGTTTGCTCATTGTCATCTGTTGTTCAAGGTAGGCCGAAGTGCAATTCAATCCCTTTACAGACAACACTTCTGTAAAACGGGAACTACTACATGTACCAAATGCTGAAGCTATCTTTAGTGACAGATTTTAGTCTAAACATGGAAACATGGAACATAAACATAAAGTACCAATCAACCTGTAAATGAGAGAAACAGCTAAAGACACTGCAATTCTAGATTTAATGCGTGTGCATGTATAACAGATTGTTTTCCTCCCCAAAAGCTAGACAGTTTACACAGTCACTTCATCACACAGTCTGTTTCATTAGATTCACAGTCCTGTAGCAAACCTAGAACGTCAGGACAATAAGGGAAAGATGATAAATAACAACACAAATGCCTACCACCACCCCCTGCTGCCTAAACCTAACACAAAAACACATTACCCAGACTTCCCTCTTACCTTCAGAACTTGAGCGACAGACACCGTCTCCTGCTGAGCCAAGGCCACAGCTCGTGTTCGCTCAGCGCTGGACAGCTGGCGAATGGAATCCTCAAGACTTTCCAGGCGAGCCAGCTCAGCGGCCATCTGACGTTCCAGTGCGGCCGGGGACCATCGGGCCTCCGCTGGCTCGTCTTGGGTGGTGTCCACAACAATGGGACGATCGTAGTTCTGGGGACATGATAAGCATTTTTTATCAATATAAATTCTGGCTGCTTTTGTTTCTTACTCTCTCCAGCAAAATCTGGGAGTGCATGAGCTCTGTTATCTAACTTTAAACTTTGGTTGGAAATTTGTCATTTGGCAGTTTTAACACTTTCCTGCATTGCAACAAGATGATTACAGGTTTTGGGACTCAATAAGCAATCCACCCTGAAAGTAATTCAGCTGCCTTTATTTCTCACTCCGACAACATTTAAGAGTGCCGGAGTTCTGCTGTCCATTCCTTGACATTTCTGTATGAAAATCTGTCGTCTGCGCACCTCAATGTGCCATAAACTCTCCTTTGTTCATGTGCTCAAACATTTCTCCATCACATAAAGATTTTTGACAGGGCTTGGGCCCCAAAGACAGGAGATCTGAAACGGATTTCAAAAACAAACCTCATTACAAAATTCATTATCAGGTCCAGAACTTGAGTGTGCACTTTCTGTATGCATAAACTTAGTGCAGAAAAAACACTCTATTACTTACCCTGAGAGAAACGCGAGGTTCATCTTCGCTGAGCTGTGAGACATCTGTTTCCTGCCCCGTGTCTGACACCTGACGTCTGAACCCAATGGCTGACTTCTTTGTCGTCTGACGGCTTGAGACAGCTTTGGGTGTGACATCATCGTCACTGAGAGAGCAAGGAGAAAATAAAGATCTCATTCTATTTACATCTCCCTCTCCCCCTCCCCCCTTTTGTTTTGGTTGATTTGTTACTGAGTATTGATTTAAAAGTATATCACTACACCACAGGAAGATACTGGAACTGATACAAATATATGAGAGATGGGTTTACTGGAATCTGTTCATGGTCAACGTTGTCTACTATCACTACCTGTAGGGAATATTTTGTAAAGCTAAGACCCGACATTAACAACCACAGACTTCAAGAACAAAATTCTGAATAGGTGCAAAGAAACAAAAATAACTCAGAACTAACTCAAACTAAGTCTACGAAACCAACAGACGCTAGTAAGGTTGTCATTGCTACAGACCTACATGCTACTATGAAATGTTGCTATGGCTGTTAGAGATCAAATACAAAATCACTGCTGATCCTTCCATGTTCTGCTCTTGCCATCCAAACCTGCGTCAAAAAGCTTACCTCTCCAAAGTATCGTCGGATGTGGAGCGATGTCTGGAAGGGAAGGAATGTTGGTGAAGTCTTTCAGATCTATCCTCAGATCTTTTGCAGAGAAAGAAGGAATAGAAAAACTCTATAAGCAAGAAATCCTGCGCTACAAGAAACCACCTATGTACAAGCAAGAGAAACTGTTTTACAAGCTGCTATCAAATAATCAGAACACTTCAGATAAATAACATTACTACAAACTAAAATCATGGTACTCTATAATTGCAGTGTTCAGACACTATCTTTTTGTTCTACAAATCAATACTTCTCTATCTTATCAAAAGATGAAAACATTTGAGCTACTATTGTATATAAGGATAAGAAAATGCTTGAATAGCTTCATATCAGAAAAGGTCCCTTCGTGTACACTACATTGGGGTGTGCACGTTAAAGATCCCACGATTGACAAAAGGGTCTTTCCTGGCAAAATTGTATAGGCATAGATAAAAATGTCCACCAAAATACCCGTGTGACTTGGAATAATAGGCCGTGAAAAGTAGGATATGCGCCGAAATGGCTGCGATCTGCTGGCCGATGTGAATGCGTGATGTATTGTGTAAAAAAATTCCATCTCACACAGCATATTAATAAATCCCTGCGCCTTGAATATGTGCGCGATATAAATTGCATAAAATAAAAATAAAAAAATCCCTGCGCTTAGAACTGTACCCATGGAATACGCGCGATATAAGCCTCATATTGACAGGACATGTCAGCACTATTACAGAAGCTGTCTTGACGGCTAAAACAAGTGCACAGTTCTGTAGTTAGGTAAGCAAAGGAATGTGTACAAATGCACACAGAGGAACAAATATAAAGACAGAAGACAGTCACAAAGGCAAATGGAGAGAGAGAGGGAGAGAAATAGTGGCTCTAGACTATCATCATCACCACTACAGTGGACCCCCCCCCCCCCCCCTTTTTTAAGACCCCCGATTTAAGACTTCCTCCTTTTTCAGACTTTCTTTGCATGACCTCAGTACATTTACCTCCATTTTAAGACTCCCTCCTTTTCAAGACCCGATTTTCTCGCAATTTTGTAGGTTTTAAAAGGGGGGTTCCACTGTATTCTCATACCTCCTCCCCAACAAGATTCAAACCCCTTACCTCGTGGCTCTTGTCCTGCCTGATGCAGACGGCTGTGACGCCTGGCTACGATCTTGCAGTGTGGCTTCCACACGCGTGTAAGTCGTGCGTGTCATCATGGGATGACCTTCGAGCGTCTGGCCAAAGACGACCTGCTGGGAGGAGGTCATTTTGGGATCCTTGAGCTGTGTGCTGTTGGACTGAGGGTGAGTGTCCCTGTCTCGGGCGCTCTGTCTGTCGGGGCGTCCTGGGGCTGGAACAAAAGGTGGTGGAAATATTCATTTTCATAACTTTATTGTCCAATTGCTTAGAAATTCGGGTCGCTTTCTCCCAGTGGAAAGCTAGCAGCAACAGAGTCATGCTACCCAGGTGTGCGCGTGTTAAAGTGTAATCAGCCACCTGTACGTATGGCAGAATGACCGAGGTCTTTTACGTGCCACAGTGGTGGAACATGGATACCGTCTCTGACTGAGTCTGCACATAACGTTGACCCGTGTCCGTCCCGGCCCGGATTCGAATCCGTGACCCTCGGATCACAAGTCCAGTGCTCTACTAAATGAGCTACCGGGCCCCCAAATTCCACATGTGAACATTTACTGACTGGAACGCCAGACAATTTAGCTTTTCTTATCTCCTTACTTTTTTTTTTTTTTTTTTTTTTTTTTGCAATACATACAAGAAGGGCAAAGCCCATACGACTCACATGCTTGACCTTGACATGACCTTGACCTTCAGGGTCAAGGTCAAATAACTAAACCTAGCAATGACATCATACACTAAGAACTGCTTTACACATTTTTCCTACCAAAATACATGTGACCTTGACCCAAGGTCAAGGTCATCCAAGGTCATGCAACACAAAGCTGTTAATTCAAGACATAGGAAGTACAATGGTGCTTATTGGCTCTTTCTACCATGAGATATGGTCACTTTTAGTGGTTCACTACCTTATTTTGGTCACATTTCATAAGGGTCAAAGTGACCTTGACCTTGATCATATGTGACCAAATGTGTCTCATGATGAAAGCATAACATGTGCCCCACATAATTTTTAAGTTTGAAACAGTTATCTTCCATAGTTCAGGGTCAAGGTCACTTCAAAATATGTATACAATCCAACTTTGAAGAGCTCCTGTGACCTTGACCTTGAAGCAAGCTAAACCAAACTGGTATCAAAAGATGGGGCTTACTTTGCCCTATATATCATATATAGGTGAGGTATTCAATCTCAAAAACTTCAGAGAAAATGGGAAAAATGTGAAAAATAGCTGTTTTTTAGACAACATTTATGGCCCCTGCGACCTTGACCTTGAAGCAAGGTCAAGATGCTATGTATGTTTTTTGGGGCCTTGTCATCATACACCATCTTGCCAAATTTGGTACTGATAGACTGAATAGTGTCCAAGAAATATCCAATGTTAAAGTTTTCCGGACGGCCGGCCGGCCGGACGGACGACTCGGGTGAGTACATAGACTCACTTTTGCTTCGCATGTGAGTCAAAAACTGAAGGTTGGTGATTTCTTCAAAATAACTGATTCTGGGCCATATTCACACAAAGCAGATCAGGGAAACTGGCTAACTTCTGACAAAAGTCTCTGGGAGAAGGAAAAAGATTCCTGCATTCCCCCAAAAGTGGCGTATGACTGCCTGAATGGCAGAGTAAAAACGATCATGCACTTTTACGTGCATGATCATAAGTGAACATGGGATTTTCAGCCAATGAACGAAGAAGAAGAAGAAGTCTCCTGCTTGTGTGTGTGTCACAATGATGACAAGCATGTCACAACTGAAACTGATGATTCAACTTGTTTTGAACTTGATGTGATTTTGTGACTGGCGTACCTTTGACATATCGTTGGTTCCTGGAGAAGACATTGAGCACACTGTAGGGGTCAGAGTGAGGGTTCTCCCAGCGAAGGGTGGGGCCGGGGGCAGGAGCCCTGTACTGCACGCCGCTGAAGGCTCCAGTTTCTGGCGCCGGTGTGGTGCCGTTACGCCCTGCCTGTAACGCAGCATCATAACAACATTGATACAGTGGAACCCCCCTTTTAAGACCCCCCCAATTTAAGACTCCCTCCTTTTTAAGACCTTGTTTTTTCAGACTTTCTGTTCATAACCTCTGTAAAATTACCCCCATTTTAAGACTCCCTCCTTTTTAAGACCTTGTTTTTTCAGACTTTCTGTTCATAACCTCTGTAAAATTACCCCCATTTTAAGACTCCCTCCTTTTTAAGACCTTGTTTTTTCAGACTTTCTGTTTATAACCTCTGTAAAATTATCCCTATTTTAAGACTCCCTCCTTTTTAAGTCCATGTTTTTTCAGACCTTCTGTTCATAACCTCTGTAACATTACACCCATTTTAAGACTCCCTCCTTTTTAAGACCTTGTTTTTTCAGACTTTCTGTTCATAACCTCTGTAAAATTACCCCCAATCTAAGACTGCCTCCTTTTTAAGACCTTGTTTTTTCAGACTTTCTGTTCATAACCTCTGTAAAATTACCCCCATTTTAAGACTCCCTCCTTTTTAAGACCTTGTTTTTTCAGACTTTCTGTTCATAACCTCTGTAAAATTACCCCCATTTTAAGACTCCCTCCTTTTTAAGACCTTGTTTTTTCAGACTTTCTGTTCATAACCTCTGTAAAATTACCCAAATTCTAAGACTCCCTCCTTTTTAAGACCTTGTTTTTTCAGACTTTCTGTTCATAACCTCTGTAAAATTACCCCCAATCTAAGACTCCCTCCTTTTTAAGACCTTGTTTTTTCAGACTTTCTGTTCATAACCTCTGTAAAATTACCCCCATTTTAAGACTCCCTCCTTTTTAAGACCTTGTTTTTTCAGACTTTCTGTTCATAACCTCTGTAAAATTACCCCCATTTTAAGACTCCCTCCTTTTTAAGACCTGTTTTTCTCAGATTTTTAGAGGGGGTTCCGCTGTACTATTTTGGTACTGTCTTTTGGAATGAGCTGAACAAAAATTTCGAAACAGAACAATTTGTCAAAGCTCTAATAACAAGCTGTATGTAACAGGACAATCGGAGTGAGATTATGTTGATTGGTACTTTTTATACCAGTAACATTTGTTGGTTGGTCAATTATGATATCAGCAGGATTTGATTAATAATAAACTGCTGTGTATGCTGCAACATCACAAAAGAACATGAACATGCCTTAAAATAAACAAGAGACTGGAAATTTTTTTCAACTAACATATTTTAGTCTCTGCTAATGCCCTGCGGATATAATGCATGACACAATAATGCGATACTGCACAATGTAATGCGCAGAGGAGCAAAACCTACCTTCAGAATAATCAGGTGGCTCAGGCATTTGAAAGGTACGATACAGTGGAACCCCCCCTTTTAAGACCCCCCAATTAAAGACTCCCTCCTTTTCTTTCTTTCTTTATTTGGTGTTTAACGTCGTTCTCAACCACGAAGATTATATCGCGACGGGGAAAGGGGGGGAGATGGGATAGAGCCACTTGTTAATTGTTTCTTGTTCACAAAAGCACTAATCAAAAATTTGCTCCAGGGGCTTGCAACGTAGTACAATATATGACCTTACTGGGAGAATGCAAGTTTCCAGTACAAAGGACTTAACATTTCTAACATACTGCTTGACTAAAATCTTTACAAACATTGACTATATTCTATACAAGAAACACTTAACAAGGGTAAAAGGAGAAACAGAATCCGTTAGTCGCCTCTTACGACATGCTGGGGAGCATCGGGTAAATTCTTCCCCCTAACCCGCGGGGGGTTCCCTCCTGTTAAAGACCTTGTTTTATCAGACTCTCTGTTCATAACCTTTGTAAAATTACCCCCATTTTAAGACTCCCTCCTTTTTCAGACCTGATTTTTTCCAATTTTTGGAGGCCTGAAAAGGGGTGTTACATTGGCAGAATGTCCTATCAAACACTCAATCAAAACAAACTAATCAAATGAGCGCACCCCATACACATACCCTACACACACACACACAGAAACAAGCTAACTACAACAGTGAAAAGCTACCTCAGGTTTGCGTTTGGGCGTTTGGGCTGCCCAGTCATCTGCGACGGTCACTTCGCTGAACGTTGATGTCTCCGTCACACTGTCGTCTTCGTCACACGGCTGAAAGCACACGTGCATGGACAAACAGTAATATTGATTGATAATACCCCGACAGCTCTTTGATGCTAAATCATACATTGAGTGAATGATATCTTTCATCCAGATATGATGGCAAACTGGCACGTCATTTATAGGTAGGCAGGGAGTATTTTCTTTTCAAAATTTATCTCTTTTTTTTTCTTCAACAATTTTGTATTCAGGCAAGCACAGATTTATAATGACACATTCAAAAGCATTGTCACTGATAAGTCACAGCAATGACAGAGCTGAACACACAAGTGGTATTCAGTTACTTCGTACATTTTCAGAGCACGTCCCGAAAATCAGAGGAATACATTGACTATTGTAATAATGTACATCACTGGTCTTTATCCAACCGTTACTAGCTGTTGATACGGAATCCATTTTTTAATAAACTGAGTCTGTTTCATGAGAATATGGTGAGCATATTCATCAATTTGGTTCAAATTATATAATTCTCTTAAAAATATTTGCATGTGGGGACGAATTTTGTTTATTCTGCATTTGTAAACAAAAAACTTTGCCGTTAATAAAATATAATCAAAACCAGCGTCTATTTTCATGTGGTTTTCATGGTTCAATAATACCAGTGCATGTTGGTGTAAGTCTGAGTCTGTCACAGTTATAACAATTTTCTTTCAGACATTTTTCAAACTCAGTCCAAAAAACCGGAACATGTTCACATTGCCACAAATAATGATAAACTGTATCTTGTTCTAATTCACAACAAGAAGAGCAAACGCTCGATCGAGTCACTTTCGCAGTTCTGAATATTATATGAGGCATCAGATGGACAGGAAGAAATTGCTATTCACAACACAATGAGTCACGTTCACATAAAATTTGAGCCCGGTCACTTTTATAGTTTCCGAGAAAAGCCCAACGTTAAGTTGTGTGTTGCCGAACAGAAAAGGCTAGTTATCTCCCTTGTTTTTCTGATAACGTTCGTAAAAGGCTACAGATGTAAATACTTTGATGTAAAGAATAATCCTACAAAGTTTCAATCACATCCGATGAACTTTGTCAAAGATATAAAATGTCTAATTTTTCCTTTGACGCTGACCTGTGACCTTGAAAAAGGTCAAAGGTCAACGAAACCATCGTTAAAGTGTAGAGGTCATTGGAGGTCACGACTAAACAAAATATGAGCCCGATCGCTTTGATAGTTTCCGAGAAAAGTCCAACGTTAAGGTGGTGTCTACGGACGGCCGGCCGGCCGGACAGACTAACACTGACCGATTACATAGTCACTTCTTCTCAAGTGACTCAAAAATTGCATACATTGTTGGGGGCACCACCCCCTCTTTCTGTCTAGAGGCATGCCTGCCTTTCTCCCCTCCTCTCCCCCCCCCCCCCCCCCCCCCCCCAACACCAACTTCCCCCATTTCTCTCTTCACTTCTTCCTTACATAATCAAGTGGACTGCACCAGCTCCGGAACAAAGTTGCGCTAACACTGCCCCTCTCTGAGACCCTGCTTTTCTTTCACCCCCACCCCTCCCTTCACTCTCACCTGATTGAGTCCAGTAACAGTCAGTGCACCGGCTCTGGGCAAAGTGGCGCCAACGCTGTCTCTCTGTGACTGCGACACGGTTCGGGCCCCCGCCGTAGCAGCAGGGGTTTTGTCGCTACTGGCTGGCCGAATGGTCACGTTCTGAGCACCTGGCAAGTTGAAAGTGAACACATTGTAGTTGTCACGAGAGCCTGCGATCCGATCGTAGCGCGGGACAAACTCCACCTCGGGGCTGGAGTCACCTGCATCCTCTATGTGGGTGTCTGGAACAAGAAACAGATGGTTACCGAGAGTGGAAAAATAGCACAATTCAAATGACAAAATCTTACTGCTAATACATGTAGTAATAATAATAATAATAATAATAATAATAATAATAATAATAATATTTATATAGCGCAAGTGATTTCCCCTCCAGCATCTCCCCACCCACCCCATCCCGCCCCACCTCACCCCCTACCTAGTGCCTAAAATAACGTGTATATATATTTTCTGCGCTTTGTGTCAGCACTGTTTGTGTGTGTGTAAATAGTACCGTTGACACGTTTTTATATAGAAGCCTACTGTGGTTCTTGTGCTTAGGCTGTGTATTGGACTGTCATTGTATGCCTGCATTATTAGTTGTCAGTAATTATTACATGTGCTGATTGTTCTCTTTGCCTGCGCGCGTATAGTATGTTGGTTATGTTTGGTCATAGTATGTTTGTTTATGTTTGGTCGTTATCTTTGCCTGTGCGTGTATTGTATGTTTGGTCGTTTTCTTTGCCTGTGCATGTATAGTTTGTTGGTTATGTTTGGTCGGTTTCTTTGCCTGTGCGTGTATAGTATGCTTGGTCGATGTATGTATTGTAAAGCGCTAAGAGTAGACATTTTTCTAGAATAGCGCTATAAAAGTTTGCATTATTATTATTATTATAGCGCATGTATCCAGGGTTTAACCCTGCTCAAAGCGCTGAATAATATCTTACGTTCTGATGAAATTAAACTACTGTGACCAAAAACCTCAGCATAGCCTTGCACAATGCAAGACTCAGATGACACTTGAATTTTTGGGGTGTCTTTTTTTTAATTGTTTAAATTGTAAAATAAATTCATCAGTGATTTTACAACCAGTACACCTGACCGACTTTTTTAAACATCAAATCAAACCTGGATTCATCTGTCAAAAATACAACATCAATGTATGAAGTTGAAAAGAAAAAGGACACATAGCTGAACATTATAACATGGTTGCCAGTAATTGGGAGAGGCCCTAAAGAGAGGTTCCACTGAATTAACAAGGAAGGGGGTAAAAGCTGAAGATTTTTTTCTCTCCGAAAACACTGACCTGGCCTGTGATTGATCTCGGTGGTGGCAGTGGCGATCTTGTTCTGCAGAGTTTTGGCCGAGGACTTGAGCGCCTGCAGACGGTCCTGCCTGGATCTCTCCGACGCTGACAGCCCAACCCCCGTCCCCCCTATCGCACCCCCCTCCACCCCCGGTATTCCACCGCCCCCTTGTCGCTGGTTGAGCACCTGAGAGAAGCGCGACAGCACAGTGTTCACGTCAAGATTGAGTTTCTTCCCCTGAAACTCGATGGTGGTGCCACCAGAGGGCGGCACTGAGGTAGGTAGTGAGTGGGGGTTGGTGGTGGTGATGGGGGCTGTGAGGGTGTTGGTGGTATCCAGTCTGTGGTCGTTGTGCGGGCGAACGTTGCTCTGGTCCTCGACGTTGTGAGGCCTTGCAGTCGCATCCTCCCTGAAAGCAAAGGTTGATGAATTAATAAACTGACTGGTGGTAAGGAAAGGGGGTTGAGTAGGTGTAGAGACAGGAATACGGGTCAGTTATGGGAGGGAGGGGGGGGGGGATAGAGAGACGGGGGGGGGGGGGGGGGGGGGGGGGGGGGGGATAGAGAGACAGGAGCAGGACAGACAGAAATGTGGTTCAAGCAAGTCTTGTTACTTTGACTTTCTTACCACACACACACGTACACACGCACCCACACACAACACACACACAGACAACAAAAGCACACATACGCACACACCACAACACACACAATCCACCTCCCCCCCCCCCCCCAGACAGATCTGCATATGTAAATAAACAAATAAAACAAAAACATACAAACAATGAGATAAAACAAGCCAATAATGATTAATCCACAAAACATTCCACGCCTAGGCAGCCAGAAATTCCAACAACAAAAGTTAAAATAAAATTAATAAAACCACCTAGCAGAGGAAGAAGCAGAGAAAAACAAGGCACGTAAGGCGAAAATACAACATTTAGTCAAGCTCAGTCGAACTCACAGAATGAAACTGAACGCATTTCATTATTTCCGCAAGACCGTACACTCGTACACCGCTCATGGCAAAGGCAGTGAAATTAACAATCCAGAAAAGCGCGGTAGCAGTTGCGCTGAGGAGGATAGCACGCTTTTCTATATCTCTATTCTTTTTAACTCTTTTGAACGTGTTTTTAATCCAAACAGATCATATCTATATGTTTTTTGGAATCAAGAACGGACAAGGAATAAGATGAAATTGTTTTTAAATCGATTTCGGAAATTTAATTTTAATCATAACTTTTATATTTTTAATTTTTAGAGCTTGTTTTTAATCCGAATATAACATATTTATATGTTTTTGGAATCAGAAAATGATGAAGAATACGATAAACGTAATTTTGGATCGTCTCATAAAAAAATAATTTTAATTACAATTTTCAGATTATTAACCCCTTCACTGCCCACCCCATATGTAATACGTGGTCAACTGGTCATTGTGACAAATGGATTTGTACATAGTTCAGTCTAAAAATTGTTTAACAAATATGTACAGATTAGCTAGCCGTACTTTTGGTTCGCATGGCTTGACTGCGTGACGGTAGTATCACCTGTTGAAATGGGGTGATCTGATTTTGCAAACTATATTTTCATTGGTTACTGGGTTTTAGGATTGACCAATGAGAGAGGAGATTGCTAACAGGGAGGTAGCCATATTGGTTGTGTTTAACCAGAACATTGCTGGAAGTGGGGGCAGTCAGACGTCTCTGTTCGTGTCTCCACGTTTATTCAGAATGCTGCTCAGAGGACATTGAGGTCGAATGTTATACGACTCATGTTTTGGATGAATCAGTTGTGATTCAATGCTGTGAATATACAGGTATTTATTGAATTGTATTTTACTCAGTAATCTTGACTTGTGAAATAACTGTGAAAGTAATGTTGTGAATTGGGTTGGAGAAGTGTGAGCTGTTGTCAGCCATTTTGGAAAGGAATGTTTGTATGTTCTTTTGTAATGGAGTAATTTGTAAATGAGCTGTTGTAATACTGTAACAGCATAAGCTAGTTGACGGATGAATGAATAGTATTGAGTAAGAGTGGAATTATTATTTTGTGGAGAAGTTTATCTAAGAATTGAGTGGTTGAGACTTACGGTAGCATAAACTTTTTACACAGCACCCCGGTGGGAGAGAGGATGCCCTCGGCTGTGGGGAAGATGGAAGAAGACTGGCATCCCCTCCTTGGCGCCACGGATCGTTTGATTGTGGGCGCAAGGTTGTAACGCAGCGCAGGAATTCTGGGACCCGGTGGAACCCCACCCCATATCACCATGAGCATTATTCTGTCATTGGCGTGATATTGGATCCAGCAATGAACCCGCTGAATTGTGAGTAGTCACTGTAGTGTGAATTACCACTGGAGAATACGTAACATGTGAAATGTGCGTAACGAGATACTGTGATTAACAGGAAACATGATTAACAGAAGGATTGTGTGAAACAAGTGACGACGTCATCGAGAAACGGTTATTCTTCCACGTGCTACATAAGCTATTATCATTATTATTACAGTGAATGCAAGAGAATTGTTGATTGTATGAGAGGTAACATATTTATATTTTGTTGTGATGTTTAAATATAGGTACGAGGGCAAAGGGCAGTAATCGTGTTTCAGTCTTTGTGCCTAGTTTGAGTGTTGTGTTTGTGTGAGACGAAGTGAGTTAGTAAACAGAGTAGAACACGCATTTTTCTGATAGAGTAATTAATACACACAGACACTTTCACGTAAATACCCTCCGTAACAGTCATTTTTGGTTTGTCGTACGCCCATAACCGTATCTCGTACGTGGGATTTGTGTCAACAACATTTCAGGACATTTCTGAAAACTAAATGGGAGGTAACCACTGTCCAAGTACTTGTAAGGGTTCTAAACACAGTTCTTTCCCATAGACCGTTCGGATAAGCTACTACCACGTGTTGACAACTCACCACTGTGCCTAGACATAGAACCGATCTATTATGTATTCACAATGGCGGCCGAAAGTCGTACCTCAACTCGTAGACCTGTTTTCAAGCGATACAGTGTTCTGGAAGCTCTACAAGAAGTGATTTATGGATTACCACACAGAAGAATACTTTTATGGGCTGTAATGTGAGTACCTGATGTTTGACACCAGTTTTAGCAGTGTTTTGTGTGGTTTTATGTGCTGCAATGTGTGTGTGTGTAAGTCCGGAAACTGTAATTTTTGACAAAAATGGTCATAATATCAATTTTTACTATAACAATCACAAACAAAGTCCAATGATCATGTCATCCTATAATAGCCAAGGGTATAAGCAAAACACATGCCAAAGATCTAAGAGATATCTCAATAAATGATCGAGCAGTGAACAGATTAGTGAACCTACCGAAGAAAGCGAAATTTTGCCCTGGCGCACAGCAATACCAAAATGCTGTTATACTGTGGCAGTGAAGAGGTTAATGACCAAAGTCATTAATTAATTTTTAAGCCTCCAAGCTGAAATGCAATACCAAAGTCCGGCCTTCGTCAAAGATTGCATGGTAAAATTTCAATTAATTTGATTGAAAAATGAGGGTGTGACAGTGCTGCCTCAACTTTTACAAAATGCCAAATATGACGTCATCCAAGACATTTATCGAAAAAATGAAAAATATGTCTGGGGATATCATACCCAGGAACTCTCATGAAAAATTTCATAAAAATCGGTCCAGTAGTTTACTCTGAATCGCTCTACACACACACACACACACACACACACACACACACACACACACACACACACACACACACACACACACACACACACACACACACACACACACACACACACACATACATACACCACGACCCTCGTCTCGATTCCCCCCTCTATGTTAAAACATTTAGTCAAAACTTGACTAAATGTAAAAAACAGGAAACAAGTAAAGAAAGCTGTGAATACCTGGGGCCGGCGGGAGTGGCACGAGGAGTGGAGCCTGCCTCACTCTCCCCGGTCAGAGTGTCAGCATCGCTGTCATCATCCACCTCCATCTCTCTCATCATCTCTGAGTTCTCCTTGTCCGAGTCCCCTCCCAGCTGTACAACACACAATCATAAGCATCTTCACCTCAATTGTCATCAGCACTGCTACCAGGCATCATAATCATTATGCTGCGTGTGTGCATGTGTGTGTGTGTGTGTGTGTGTGTGTGTGTGTGTGTGCTTGCTTGCTTGCTCTCTCTCTCTCTCTCTCTCTCTCTCTCTCTCTCTCTCTCTCTCTCTCTCTCTCTCTCTCTCTCTCTCTCTCTCTCTCTCTCTCTCTCTCTCTCTCTCTCTCTCTCTCTCTCTCTCTCTCTCTCTCTCTCTCTCTCTCTCTCTCTCTCTCTCTCTCTCTCTCTCTCTCTCTCTCTCTCTCTCTCTCTCTCTCTCTCTCTCTCTCTCAGCATTAAAAATGCAACAGTATAGCAGGCACATAGTCAAACAACACTGACCAAAGCTCGGATGCGCTGGTCACCAGGAAACAGGACCCTCTGCTTGGCCCGGCCTGCTCGCTTGATCTTTTTCGGCTGCAACACAACACACTGTCCATGATCTGGCGTGGAAGATGTCACAAGATTTTATTGTGGCAGTCAAGAATTGTCTCAGTGCAGAAGTCGAAAGCAAGACTAGACTCCACACCCCCTTATGGCCTTGGAATAAAGACAGGAGTGTAGAATTCTTTTTGGAAAAAAAGTTTGGTAGGAGTGGGGGCTATCAAAAACAAGTCTGTAAAACCAAACTTTTTTCTCAAAGCACCTGAAGAATTGTCTCAGTGCAGAAGTCAAAAGCAAAACTAGACTCTACCACCCGGTTAGGGCCTTTGAATAGAGACAGAAGTGTGGAATTCTTTTTGGGGAAAAACATTGGTAGGGGAGCTGATGAAGGGAACTTTTTATTCCTCAAATGCACAACAGAGAGGACCATAAAAAACCCACGTCTTTATCAAACTTCCATCATAAAAGAAGTCACACAGACCGAGTTCCACCGTTAATAACACAAATCGCAAACCTTTGAGACTGCAGTAGTCGTTGTCGTGACTGTCGTCGTTGCCACGGCTGACTTTTGCTTTGTGATAAGTTCCTGCATGAGTTTCTGTCGCTTCTGGTGTTCCTGCTCCTCCGCCTTGCGCGCATCATCCTTCTGCCGCTGCCGTTGCGCCTTCTGCTTGGCCATGAACTGCCGCACAGAATCCGAGTCATAGTGGCGCTGTTTCTCTGCCTGGGAGTTCTTCTCCGCATTTTTCTCCGCTGGGGACATACAATCTGGTCAAACTTTCTGTCAGTTTGTCGCTTATACCCTCTTTCACTTTATCTTGGATGTAAGATTTCTGAACAACACAACAGTAAGTTGTAGACTTTTCCCAGCTTTCATGATACAAATAAAAGGAAGGAAAGGTCAGTATGAGTGAGAAAGGTGACATTCTCTGCTGCAGCAGTCATTTTAGACAGTGCTTCACACTTTTAGCACTGATTTGGATTATTTTCTGACCAGTCACGCTTGTGCGATGCATGTGAAACTGATGATCATAACGGGATTACATTCAGATCCCGCGAAGAAAGAAACTCAAAATAATAGCTGATAACCTGTGTATAAAAAATATGTCCCTTTTGCTTGTTATTCGGTTTCATTTCTTCTTCTACGCTGGTCACCAGATGGTCACACCAGTCTTCGGCTTCCCTCAGCTCTATGAAATAAGTTCCGACTATCCTCCCTTCCATTCCCTTATGACTGAGACCTCTTACCTTTCGGGGCTTTCCGCTTGACTGCAGGCCTTGCAGGCACTCTGTCACCGTTATCTGCAACCAAGCAGAACAACTGTAATGTAAATGCTGATTACTTTTATCAATACAACTCCAAAACCCCTCTGTCTGTAAAGAACCTGTTCCCTTAAACAAAATCACAGCTCCCATTTTTAAAAAAGAAACTGTCCCCTTCAAAACAGCAGCAAGAACACAAAAAAAGGAAGAAAAAAATCTCAAACTGAAACGCTAACCCCCTTTCCAACCCTCACTGCACAAAATAATTAGGATTGCCTTCCCCCTCCCCACTCCAACCAACCACAGCCACCCCTCTCCTCCTAGCATGCAAATAAAGAAATGAAAGATATCAACTGAACAATGTTAACACCAACACATATTCCATTACTATATCACTGCACCTACCTAGCTGAAGATCTGAAAAGAGTTTCTTGGCATCGTCAGACAAGGCTCTGGACTGAGCCAGCTGGGAAGAGTAGTCTCTCCCTGATGCTGAGGCAGACGCTGCCGCACCTGCTGCAGGGACTCGACTGCTGTGAGTTGCGTTCCCTTCTGCTCCGTCTGGTCGTCTTGGTTCCTCACGACTCACTGGAGATGAAAATACAGAATGACAGCTAGTGCTTTTGACTGTATGGTGAGATCTAGATGCTGGTTAAGTAGTGGATTTTGAATTCATTTTTGATTCTTGGCGATTTTGATGTTTTAGACTAAGGAAATCACACTATATGAGAAATATTCTCTCAAATACGATGGACAATACATGATTTCACATTCTTTTATCTTTCTGTCCATACCAGGTAGAAATGTTAACACAATTTCATCATAAAAATATTCAGTATTGGCCTTCTGCTGAAAAGCTGTCTTAACCCATTTGGCCCCGGAGCGCCCGCTAGCGCCCGCTGTTTTTCTGCAGTGGCTGACCGCCCGCTACCAGCCGCTAAACACGTGTCTCAGTAGGGCGCAGCCATTGTTGTTGTTATAAACGAGACTCTTGCGGACGAGACTTCGTTGTTTTCGCGACTTCCTTCCGGTTATGCACATGTTTTCTTCTTGAAAATTGGTTCACTGTGAGAGGAGTAGCGATTTTTTGAAACTTCGAAATGGATACACGATCAAACGCAGAGTTTTGGTACAACTTCATGGGGGACTCGGACGATGACAACGATGTTTTTCAGGGATTTACGGACTTAGACCTGTGTAAGGGACACTGTTTTGCTCAGTTTCATTTGGAACTGCTGCAGTAGCAGCCTTCTGCAGCTTTTTCTTTTGTGGAGGTTGGACCCTTGCTGCAAGTCTGTGTGTTTTCAACAGTCTGACACTGTTTTGAAAGAGTATAAGAGACCAGACACTGATGTTGGTGCTTGCGTGAAAGTGAAATTTTGTACTTCTGATTTTTTTTTAATACATTCCTGTGCTGTGTAGCTGCAAAAAAAAATTGTATTTGAAGGAATGATGTTTTGTGCATCAAGTAAAAATACACAGGTGAGTCAAACTTTTCAAACAGCATTTTATTTCATTTTTTAAATGTTTGTACAAGTGACATGTGACGGAATTACTTCCCTGTACATGGGATTTCATAGTAAAATGGCTGCCGCTGGCCTGGGGTCAAATGGGTTAAATGAGTAACGAAAAAATTCCATGACGACATCGATATGTGCTTTTGTTGCCTGTCTTCATGCTATTGTATATGTGCATAGATCATCAGTTCCCTGCCCCTTTTCGTTTTCCATAACTATTTTACAAATGAATGTCGCACAGCTTATGGATTTTCTTTGACAAGAGTTATTTGTGTTAATATTTAGCATAAAATTTGCATGGTAAATGCAAGACAATTATCCTTCCTCAGTCAAAGTTCGTTAACACACACGCAGCCACATTCTGTCTTCAGGGAAAAAGTTATCAGGGACTGAACTCCACACTGACCTTTCCGTGATTCCTCCTTGCTCTTTGGTTGCAGTCCCAGCTCTCTGGCTATCAACTCCTGGCCAGCTCTCCATGATGATGTTGTGATCAGATCTATACAACCAAAACACTCTGAACAGTGTGTCAACAGCTAGGATGGTAACATATATACACACAAATAGTACACAAGATTATGGTTCCCAGCTCTCTGGCTATCAACTCCTGGCCAGCCAGCTCTCCAGGATGATGTTGTGATCAGATCTATACAACCAAAACACTCTGAACAGTGTGTCAACCAACAGCTAGGTAGCACAAACACACACACATACAAAGTATGCTAAGAACCAATGTCAAGAGTACAACAATCATAGCTAAGATTATTTTCTTAGTTCTCTTTTGTAAAGTTATGGAACTGTTTTTGTGTGTGTAGTTTTTGTGTTATTTTTTGTTAAAGGCATATTAACTCGATGAATATACACGCTAATTGCTTTACCAACAGCTGGAGACATGCTAAATTAAGTTCCCTGCAAAATATTGTGGTCTAGGACCCCTTAAATATTGAGATATTTGAATTTTTATTTTGATCTTGATCGTCCTATTTATAGATTTGCCAACAGAGGGAACGTTGACGCAAGGGAAATAACTCCGCGTCTTTGTTGACATCCTCACTTTTTCAGAGGCTAGAACAAGCTGTAATGCATGTATATGGTCCGCGCATTGCGACATATCGTCATTATATGGCCTTATGATGCATTTGACATCGATTGTGGGCAAACTACACTTTGTAAACACGGGAGCGCGTACATATGCCTTTAATGTCATGGGATTTATTTCTATTTTTAATGATGTCAAATAGTCTCTCCCTCTCTTACATAAACACACAAAAGCAGGGTCACTGAGTTGATGTGTTGGTATTGAGGTCCTCTACACTGCTACATTCAATCCACCTGTGTTCTTGCTTTCAAGATCTTCATCATGTTCTTAGCAACTTCATTTTTTACACATCTACAACCCTCTCTCTCTCACACACACACACAGTCTCTCTCCCTCTCTCTCTCTCACTTTTAGCACCAGGTTTGGACGGCCTCTTGCCCGTGGCCACAATGCGCTGGGCCTTTGCCGCTTTCTCCACCGTCTTGGAGTTGGGGGTGGAGGTGGAGGCGGGGACGACGGATGAAGCGATGGAGGCAGGGTGGTGGGCCCTGATTTGTGCCTGGAGGGCACTCTGAATGGGGTCCTCTGATTTGTGCGTGGCCGTGTTTCGCCGCCTGGAGCTGGTCAGGCAGGCAACTTGCTTCACTGTTTTGTGCAGGTGTGGGTCTAGGTGGGGTTCTGAAAACCCTGTGGTAAAAAAAGTTTACAGTTCAATTCTGACCAAATGTGTAGTGACATTTTTCACCTGTGTTCTCCATTCCATGGGGACTTAAAAAGGGAGGGAGGGGGGAGGGAGGGGGGGGGGGGGGGGGGGAGGAGCTGATTCCACTGAACTGAAACAAAAGCTGAGTGAACAGGCACAAATAAATACAAACTTTTGTCCAGAGAGTTATAAACATGTGCATGTAGAATAACAAAACTGCCTAACAATTTTCCAGGGCCACCATTGTTACTCTGTTTGTGTTCAGATCTTTACTTTCTTAACAGCAAATTCTGCCAGTGCTTTTATCAAATTGCCAGAATTTGGGCTTTACATTATGCCACATGCACCTATGGTTAAATTTGACAACTTCCGGAAATTAATGTTTAGGCCGCTTTGGTCTGTGTCCCATGCATTACTATCAATATCACTGTATTAGTTCTTCTTCTGCGTTCATGGGCTGAAACTCCCACATACATTTCTGTTTTGCATGAGTGGGTTTTAACGTGTGACCGTTTTTACCCCGCCATTTACTGCTTTAGACAGCCATACGCCGCTTTCAGTTCATTCTTACCTTTGTAAGTGGGGACGGGAGGACCGGCAGCCACTTTACGTGTGAGGGGCATCTTGTCTGGTGTGATGGTGCCATCGTCGCCCCGTCTCACGGGGTCGTGTGCATCGTGGAGCGTGCGCTGTGCACCCCCCGGGTCCCTAGACGACTCAGAAGAGGGATGGCTGCTGGCCAGGCTGCTGTCATTCTGACTGGAGTTGTCTGTAGATGCAAATGAGGCATGAACAATTAAGCATCACCTGGCTGGGATCGTTTTAGAAATAATCAGCACAAGTGTAAAGGCCGCATGACATCTTTCTTCTGAATTCTGAACTTAAAATGTTCATCAAATCAGCCAGCAGGATTTGCAAAAATAACGAAAAATGCGTGATTTTGCAAATTGAAAAAAGGTTTTATCTTCTTTATGCACTTTTGGTGGAGTTTCTGTTTGTTTATTTGCTTTTTAAAGCCCTATTTCTATTTGGAGCCAGAGCAAGTTTACCTGATGATTTAAGCTTTCAGCTGGAAGTGTAAACCTATCGTGCATAGCATATAATTAGCAAAATACTGGTACTAGTATCTGCCGAGTGCAGCTTTTGGTGGCAGCTGAGGAAGTGCCTGAGTCAAGAAAACGAAGAAATTATGTCTGATACAACATTTTATAAGGTATGTTAGTACAGTATTGTTACCCTGCTAATTGTGCCTTGTTTCATGAAATCCTGTTGAATTTCTTGCCATGAAATTGTAGATCAAAACACAACTGCTAACCACTGTCAGTGTCCATTGAACATGGCAGTTCACTTTGAACGTCAACATTTCATCCCTATGCAGTCTAGAGACATAGTGCTGCGCGAGTGCGCGAGCCGAGAACATTTTCCCTCTTTATCTTTGCTGCGCTGGCTGCAAAACCCCTCCGCGCAGGTGTTTCCAGACACATCGTACGTAGGGTGTATGACAAAAGCCATGGCAGAAGAAAACAGTAATTCTGTGCTAGTAGTGTGAGGGCCCAGATGATACTGAATGACCAATGTCAATTTGTAAAACTAAAACTCATTCAGCAAACACTCCCGGCCATTTTGCAAAATATATAAGCAGGCAGGCTGTTCATTTTTGAAATGTTTCCAAGCGAAATGATGGTTTCTATTTCATTCCATGTGAAACTGAAAGCCAGCCTCCACGACAGATCTGTGGTGGATTACATGCATGGTTTACAACAAAGAAAACAAGTCGCGTAAGGCGAAAATACAATATTTAGTCAAGTAGCTGTCGAACTCACAGAATGAAACTGAACGCAATGCAACGCAGCAAGACCGTATACTCGTGGTCCACCGCTCACGGCATAGGCAGTGAAATTGACAAGAAGAGCGGGGTAGTGGTTACGCTATGCTGCATAGCCCGCTTTTCTGTACCTCTCTTCGTTTTAACTTTCTGAGCATGTTTTTAATCCAAACATATCATATCTATATGTTTTTGGAATCAGGAACCGACAAGGAATAAGATGAAACTGTTTTTAAATTGATTTGGAAAATTTAATTTTGATAATAATTTTTATATATTTAATTTTCAGAGCTTGTTTTTAATCCGAATATAACATATTTATATGTTTTTGGAATCAGCAAATGATGGAAAATAAGATGAACGTAAATTTGGATCGTTTTATAAATTTTTATTTTTTTTTACAATTTTCAGATTTTTAATGACCAAAGTCATTAATTAATTTTTAAGCCACCAAGCTGAAATGCAATACCGAAGTCCGGGCTTCGTCGAAGATTACTTGACCAAAATTTCAACCAATTTGGTTGAAAAATGAGGGCGTGACAGTGCCGCCTCAACTTTCACGAAAAGCCGGATATGACGTCATCAAAGACATTTATCAAAAAAATGAAAAAAAACGTTCGGGGATTTCATACCCAGGAACTCTCATGTCAAATTTCATAAAGATCGGTCCAGTAGTTTAGTCTGAATCGCTCTACACACACACACACACACACACACGCACAGACAGACAGACAGACAGACACACATACACCACGACCCTTGTTTCGATTCCCCCTCGATGTTAAAATATTTAGTCAAAACTTGACTAAATATAAAAAGAAATACAATTTATGTGAATAAATATTCCTGATAGGGTTTTTAAATTCTAGGATGACAAGCAGTAAGAAGTAAAATCCATATCCAATCCAGGTTTCTGTTTCTCAAACAAGATGCAAATGCTCAAAGGCATTTCCGCTACCACTCGATAGCATCAGCTATGTCATGGTGTCAATGTACAGGTTTTGGTTTTAGTGACGGGAATGATAAATTAGTGCCTGATATGACTGTCCATTTTGAAATCTAGTCAACCCGTACACTAAAACTTACACCTTGTTCTTTGGTTATAATTTTACTGTTGTAGAGCTTTTGCTCCATCAAAATCAGTAGCGCTGAAAATAAACTTCAGCGACAGAAACACAATTAGTGAAGTGTTATGAATGTGTATTGAACAGGTGATGAGAACAAGGTGTGTGCATGATGCGTGTAAGTTGTGCATTTGAATTGTGTAATGCGAGTGGCTAGGGAGTGTCTGTTTTAATTAGCTGTGCTCTGGTCTTTCTTCAAAGAATATTTAGAACATAAATTAATTTATGATAAAATCATAAAAGAATTAATTACACAGAAAAAATGTACCTTTTAAGAAAAAAACGATTTTCATAAACTAATTAACTTCTTCCTTTCTTCCTTCTGTTGATTAAAACAAACTTAGCTTTACTGAAGGATTAAACATTATATTTTCATTCAAGCAAAGTCTGCTTTTCTTGCCCTGATAGTCCTACTCCTAAAAAATAAAATTCCTAGGTCATTGTCAGGCTATGGTCTTGGTTAGCATGTCATTGTCAAACAATAATAACAATACGTGTACTATGCATACTCAAACTCAGACATGTAAACATAAAATTGTACAAGCTTGGAGTGTTCAGATTCCATGACTCAGTTGCAAACCCTGGAGTAACCAAACATGCCCGTACAAGGGGAAGCCTTCAGTGTACAAAAAAAGTGCATGGCTCTCTCCCCACTCCCCCCACCACCTTTCACACACATACACACACAGTTTGAGCTATTCACCTATTTTTGTTGTTATTGTTGTTGTTTCCTCAGGATGTACCTATGCCAAAGATCCGCGTATTTTGTGTTTTGTTTTCAAACTTCTCTCACTTTGAAAGCCTCATCTCTCTCACCGTCTTTTCCAAGACGGACTGGACGATTAAGTCTTTTGTTTAACACCTTCTTTTGAGGTGAAGTTCAGTTTGACTTTTCAGACATTGAAAGCTTTCCAGCCGACCAGCGATGTGTTACTGTTCTAGGCGACAAAGGAACACAGATGACCTGAGCTGAATAATTCACAGGGTCAATTTTGTTTTCACCGGGCAAAGCAGGCAGTGGCAGTCCGAGCCGGAAGTCACACCCCAGACGGCTCTTCCCAGGCATATCGGCTGTTATCTTTCCCCCACCCGGTACGCCTTCCCCTTGACCCTCCCTCTCTCTCCTTCCTCTCCCCCTTCCCCTCGGCACCTACCCTCTTCTTCTCAGCGTGTCTGAACAAGCTGAGCGATAAGGACATCTCAGTGTAATTGCATCACTGTCTACACAAAGACCTACACAACCAGGCTCCGCGGACTGACGGCGCTGTTATTTATAAAGGCCAGTGCTCTGACCAGTTTTCCTCTCACTGGACTTGACACTTGTGATCGGAAGGTCGCTGGTTCGAATTCGGGCCGGGGCGGACACGGGTCAACTTTATGTGCAAACCCAGAGACGGATGCCATGTCCCACCCCCGTGTCACCACAATGGCACGTAAAAAATCTTGGTCATTCTACCATAAGTGCAGATGGCTGATACCACCTAAACACGCATACATCAAAAGCCGTGAGGGCGTAAAACTCGAATCATATAACCCATATCATGTCCTTAAGAGGCGTAATATTTAGCCTGTAGGACAGTAAGCATTCTCTCTTTCCAGTTTTCCAAACGTATAAACAAACCATGCGGCCACTGATATGATATCAGTGAGGAAGTTCAATTCAACTTTCATTCGACCACAGTTTCAAAGCCAAAATCTCATTTTGAAGTGTTGCTTTCTGCTCAGACCGGACGTGCGTGGCCACATTTGCTTGATGATTTCAGACACACATCATATATCTTCCGACAAAAGAAATCAACAACCCCAACAAAGAATCCATCAAAAAACTTTTTTTTTAACTTTATTGTTCGACTGGGGCAACTTCTCTTAAACTGAGCCGGATCTGAATCAGCTCTTACCACCGTTCAAGTGATCCGACCTGCAGGCTACCAGTAAGTTCGTCACACGGTAGATTCGTCACCGGTCCCGGTAACTTCGCCACAGTAACTTCGCCACAGTAGTCCGAGCGCGGCTCTCTCTCTCTCTCTCTCTCTCTCTCTCTCTCCCACCTCATTCCACCCCTCCCTCTGCTCACATTGAGTTTCTCTGCCTCCTTGACAGTGAGGTTGAAGTCGTGTGTGTTAGTGAGTGTGTGTGTGTGTGCGATGGTGTGTGTGAATGTTTGTGCGTGTGTACGTGCGTGTGTGTGTGTGTTTTAGTGAGTGTGTGTATCAGTGTGCGATGGTGTGTGTGAGTGTTTGTCAGTGCGTGTGTACGTGCGTGTGTGTCAGTGTCGTGTGTGTGCGTGCGTGTCATGGATGTGGGTGTATGTACGTCCGTCTCTCTCTCTCTCTCTCTCTCTCTCTCTCTCTCTCTCTCTCTCTCTCTCTCTCTCTCTCTCTCTCTCTCTCTCACACACACGCACACACACACTCTCTCTCTCTCTCTCTCTCTAAAAAATGTGAATCTTGAATCTCTCCCACAAATCAAACATCTGAAAGCATAAGCATCTTTGGCATAAACACCCGCCCACCCCTGCCGGTAACTTCGTCATAGGTGACGAATCTACCGTGTGACGAACTTACTGGTAGCCGACCTGCAGCAGCAACTGCTGGACCGTAACATTGACCAACCAAGACCTTACAAGGTCTTCTTTGTGGCCTCATAGAAATTCCGATCGGCAGGGTTGTTTTTCTATTTTTATTAGCAAGAATAAATTGATTTTTTTTTATTGCACCATTAATATATCTCCCGCGGTTTCAAAAAAGTCATGTAAGTTCGTGGAAAAGTCTTGACAATTAATTACCGGAGTTCCGGGCATTCGCACTGATGAGGGTGCCTCCGCGCCTACGAAATATGGTGAGCGTATACAATGAATAAATGAAACTCGCTTAGTAAATTAAAGTTGATTTTGTAAAAAGTCGGGTGTTTAAATTTGCATCGCGATCACCCACCACGTTGGCCGCGACTGAGGACAATACACGTGCTGCAGAATGTGAAAACTGAAGCTGAACTCATCAAACATTTTTGAAGTCATTGCACAGCTCAATTAATTATTTCTGACAGCATTTCGATGCCAATATCAGCAGGCAAAATTACCTTTTTTCTTCGCAGTTGTTCTAAAGATTGTAGACCCCCCCCCCCCCCCTCCGGCGTTGTGCCAGCACGAAAGTCGTCACATTTGTACAAACTTGGCGGCAATTTCTCACTGACATCGTAGACTGAAGGGCTACGCGATGATAAGTGCCAACAGAACTCCCCCCTCACACACGCACGCGCACACACACACACACACACACAGCCTGACAAATTACAAGTCAGGATGAGCCGTGAAAGGTTAAAATTTACCTGTCTCCATGCCACTGTGCACTGAAACTATTTCATCTTCAAAACAGCCATAAAAATGCCCTTTTTTGGGCACAATTAATCCATGCTTTACGAGTTATTCGAATCACACCAACTAAACCCCATGCTCATATAAATGTCCTTCTCTGAAACTCGACGTGGTTCTGCGACCAGATAGTTCTGAACTCTGCGACCAGATAGTTCTCAACTCTGCGACCAGATAGTTCTGAACTCTGCGACCAGATAGTTCTCAACTCTGCGACCAGATAGTTCTGAACTCTGCGACCAGATAGTTCTCAACTCTGCGACCAGATAGTTCTAATCCTTCAAGGTGTATGTTTACAACCTGAGTCGCCCCACACTGATTTTCCGAAAAGCTCTGATCCACAATCACTATCATGGGGGGGGGGGGGGGGGGGGGGAAATCCCCGAAATAAAAATAACAATCATAGGCCCTCGGACCGACAAAGCGAAAATTTATGGGACATAGTAAACCGAAATTCAACGTGAAAAGAGTTGGTGCGGTATCCTTTCATGAACAGACCCTCTCTTTCTTGTTTGATAAGTCTTCGATGGCACCTCTGATTGCGAACGCCGTCAATACCTTTAGGCATTCAAAAACAGCCTGGTGAAGGCATTATAACGAGGTTTACTTTCAGATTAATTCTATAGCGCGACGGCGGCCGTTCCAATACCAGAAGAAAACGGTGACACACACACCACTGCAACTGAGAGAGTTCTGGCACCAAGCCATCCTCGCATTCTTTTCACCAATGGTGATAAGTTTTTGGACCCGAAACCTGGCAAGTCTACATTAAAGGTACCACCAGATCTGTCCAGACTTTTACATGGGAAAAGAGCGTGCTTCCATTTGGACACATACCAAAAGTTAACAACCTGGTTGTATCCCGTACAGTTGTCAAATGTTCTGCTTAATTTTATGTTGCAGATTGAAAAAGGTGTCAGTCACGAAATTAATTCAGCCTCCAAAAGTTGCTATTCTGTACACAGCGCAGTTTGGACACTGACGGGCGCAATGGCGTGGTGGTTAAACGTCGGCCTCCTAATCGCGTAAATCGAGAGGTCGTGAGTTCGAATCCCGGTCGCTGCCGCCTGGTGGGTTAAGAGTGGAGATTTTTCCGATCTCCCAGGTCAACTTATGTGCGGACCTGCTTAGTGACTTAACCCCCTTCGTGTGTACACGCAAGCACAAGACCAGGTGCGCACGGAAAAGATCCTGTAATCCATGTCAGAGTTCGGTGGGTTATGGAAACACGAAAATACCCAGCATGCCTACTCAACGAAAGCGGAGTGAGCTGACTATGCTCTCAGAGTATAGTGTGGGGAACCCAAATGGGCAAACGAGCTCACACGTAACCAGACAATTCTGGAACGCTGAAGAAGAAGAAGACACTGAGTTTTAGTGTGTGATCAAGTGGAAGGATGCTCTTAACCCATACAAAAGCCTGGACAAAACTGTGGTGATTTACATTACATTTTATTCGGGAAGGATGGTAACTTTAAACCGTTGTTCATTTTTTCTTCTCTCGCTCTCGCGTTTCAAGGAGTTTCAGTTTGATAACGCGAAAATATGCGAGAAAGTTGTCGGCCTCAGCAAAAACCACAATGTACAGTACGGTGTTAAATTGCCAATGAATTATCAGATCCTGAGGGTGACTTAAAGTGATTATGCCTGCCTTCGAAAGAGGCTTGCTTACAGAAAAACACTCATTTCATACACAGCGCTTCCAACAAAGAACATTTGAACATTCCAATTCAAACCAGGGAAACTAGGAACATCTTTTGTGAATATATATTATTTTTTTTTTGAGAGAGAGAGAGAGAGAGAGAGAGAGATAGCGAGAGAGAGAGAGAGAGAGAGAAAGAGAGAGAGAGAGAGAGAGAGAGAGAGAGAGAGAGAGAGAGAATTGAACTTTATTTAACAAGGATTAAGATTTAAGGCTACGCCTTTTCTTACAATCTGTCCTTGAAACGCATAGACACGCAATTATATAATTAAAAAATTCAAAATTAAAAAGTTAAAAAGTTAACCAACAAAAGGTCGGAAAACTTCAGCACGTGATAATAAAGATGACGATGATGATGATGATCACGATGATGATGATGATGATAATGATGATGATGAAGATGAGGCATGAAGAGCATACATAATTATGTGGTTATTCATAAAATCAAATGCATACTATGCAGGTAATTATAAATACAAGCTGGTAGCAATCGAACATGTAGAAATAGTAGAACAAAAATATGTTCAGAACAAACAGTGCACAGCATATCTTTGACGTAATACTAAGTGTGGTAAATCAAAAGGCGTTAAACTACCCAGACATTAAGTGGTTTTTAACACATTTTTTAAAACTTTTTAATGACTTTAAGTGCTTAAAGGATGATGGAAGCGAATTCCAAACTAAAGTTACCCGAAAAAGCAAGACTGGTCTTATACAGGTCAATTCGTGGAATCGGTGGAATCAAGTTGACCGACCCATATCTGTGGGTAGCTTTATTAAATAATGATGTAATGTAAATCGGCACTTTACCGTAATACAATGTATGCATGAAAATGGCTTTGTTTAACTTGAGATGCTTTTCCAGTGGAAGAAAGTTAAGCACAGAGGAGAGACAGACGAGAGACAGCGAGAGATCAGAGAGTGACAGAGAGAAAGAGAGAGAGAGATGCAATCAACTCACCCGAAGCGCTGAGTCTCTGCTGCCTAATTTTCTCCCTCAGCTGCCCAAGAATATCTGCAACACACACAACATCCGTTATTAGGTCCCCATCCATCTCACACACCTCTCCACGACATTAAGCAATAATACACACATAAAACAGACATCTAGGGGCGGGGACGTAGCTCAGTTGGTAGCGCGCTGGCTTTGTAGCCAGTTGATCGCTATCAGCATGGGTTCGATCCCCACGTTCGGCAAGAGATTTATTTCTCGGAGTCAACTTTGTGCAGACTCTCTTCGGTGTCCGAACACCCCCGCACACATGCGCACGAAAAAGATCCCACGTTCACAGCGAAAGTCTCAGGGCTTGGAAAACACGAAGACACGCATGCATCATCTCTCGTCTCCAATTATCATGATCGTATTTCGATACTTTGACGAGACAAACCCAATGCTGGTGTGTCGAAGAAGACAGCCACAGCGGGCTTGTTCGAATGAAAGTATCACACCATATCTTCAGCGTATTACCAATACCTGTCCCAACATAGAGACCAGTTGGTCTAAGAGGACGTTAAACCCTAATAGTCAGTCAGACATCTCCAACTCAAAGTCGAGGGTGTCAATGTTCATTTGTTTCATTGTTAGTTTGGAGTTGGAGCCTGGCCGGGTTGTAGGCGTTCACTTCCCGCATTGTCTTGTATTGTGTTGTATTGTATTTCTAGCATTCTTTGACAGTACTGATTTCCAGCATGTCTAGTCTAAACACAAGCACGTACGCCCTCTCTCTCTCTCTCCCTCTCTGCTTCTGTAAAACCACCGTGCAATAATCACTTGCACAAAAACAATACATAAGGCCAATGAAACATAACCACCCAACACATCCTCGAACAAACGCGCTCTTTCGACCTTGCTAACAAAAGCTGACAGACGTCCTAAGAATGCTCTTCAAACTTCACACAAATGCAATACCGGCATGATATGTTTGAAGAGAGGTAAGTTTCATGAATTTAATTTTAAAGGAAATTTAAATCAACACTTGACTTCAAAAGAGACCCAACGTTATGCGTCATGCAATCAGGTTCGTCATGACATAACGCACTGTTGAGATCAGCATTGTGCTTTGGAAATCTCAGTTTTGGAAATATTCCATGATCTTAGAAACAAAGGGACGTAAGCGTTATTAATAGACATGACTGTACAACAAGAGCTAGTGAGAGTTATGCAGAACCAGTCTCCTGGCTCTCGAGAGAATGACACGCATTGAAACGAACAAGCGACTTCCATGCCAAGAACAGGTTTTGCAATGATAAAGTTGCAGAAGCGGCCATTTTGTGAGATCTGCTTCCTCTGCACACCCTCAAAGAGCTAACACGGCCTTCGTGTGTATTTGCATCAAAAAATCCCTTTCTGAAGTACATAATTATGTACTGGAACTGGAACTCACTACCTCTCCCCCTCCGTCAACAACAGTCTTTAGAAGCATTCAAATCTGGCCTCAAGACTTTTCTTTTCTCTAAGTAATCCTCAGATTACAGTGCCCCGCTAGACCCCCCCCCCCCCCCCTCACCCGCAAGCCTAAATCAGAGCAGTTGTAGGGCGGGGGATGTAGCTCAGTCGGTAGCGCGCTGGATTTGTATCCAGTTGGCCGCTGTCAGTGTCAGCGTGAGTTCGTCCCCACGTTCGGCGAGAGATTTATTTCTCAGAGTCAACTTTGTGTGCAGACTCTCCTCGGTGTCCGAACACCCCCGTGTGTACACGCAAGCACAAGACCAAGTGCGCACGAAAAAATCCTGTAATCCATGTCAGAGTTCGATGGGTTATAGAAACACGAAAATACCCAGCATGCTTCCTCCGAAAGCGGCGTATGGCTGCCTAAATGGCGGGGTAAAAACGGTCATACACGTAAAAGCCGTGGGAGTTTCAGCCTATGAACGAACAAACAAAGAGCAGTTGTAAATAGCCAAGTACAAAATTATCATTTGGAATTTTCTTTTGTTTTTCATGCTTTCTTTTGAGTGCCGTGTCTCTGTTTGTGTTGTTGCCTTGTCATCTTCATGTAGTTTATGCGTGAGTGTGCATGAGTTGTTAATGCAAAAGAATGTGTATGAGTGCGCCTTGTGATGAGACATGTGCGCATTATAAATTCTCGTATCATTATTATTATATGTCCCACATTCTTTGCTAATGGTGACACTAGGGGGTCATGCAGTTTAGGTCGTGTTACCGCAACATCCTATCCTACCATCTATGGTAGATGCATACCATTCAATCTGAAACAAGCATACAAATCGGCAGTATCGGGTTTAACCGTGTGCACAGCGAAAACTGGAATAATTTCCGAAAATACCACCCAAAATGGCGGTCAAAAATGGGAATACGCAGGCAGGTCGGACAACATAATATTTTTCTATTTATTAACATGATCACTTTTTATAATTATGTATTTTCTTTGTTGTACTTGTGTCAAAACAGGATATGATTATATCAAAACACCTTCGTCATGTTGTGTGTGTAAATAGCTCCCGTGCAACAAGAGCGTTGTTTGCGTTTCATCGTTGTCACGTTTACTATCTACACTCGGATTGCTCTCTTTCTTTTTGAGTTGATTGCATCACAGAACTTTTTTGCTTCAAGTAAAGATACAAAGTGTTTGTTCTCTCTAAAGCACAAAAGAAGCTTATTATTCGTATTCTCTGTAATTTTGGAGCTTTTGGTTCTGTGTTGTCACATCTGAAACGCAAACAACGCTGGATGTGTAAAGGCATGCCACTCCATTTCAAATAATGTTTTGTGCGTGATAATTAATATTCCAATTGCTTGTGCTACACAGTAATTAATGTTGATGTTTTATCACAACATCTGGTCTGTGTACAACGTGACGTAACAAAATGTATGACGTGTCACACGTTTCACGGCATAAAACGCAAACAACGCAAGTGTATAAAGTGATTTCGAGATAACTACTGAACCGATCTTCATGAAACTTCACATGAGAGTTCCTGGGAATAATATCCCCTGAGTTTTTATTTAATTTTTTATTTCTATATTTTTATAGAATCCTTTGATGACGTCATATTTGGCTGTTTGTGAAAGTTGAGGCAGCACTGTCACGCCTTCATTTTTCAACCATATTGATTACAATTTTGGCCAAGCAATATTCGACATAGTCCGGACTATGGGTTTGCATTTCAGCTTGGAAGAGCTTAAAAAAATTTTTTTTTAAAAAAAGGTCAAGTTAAGTGGGAGTTAAACTTAAAGTTTCAAATCTCGAGACCGATTGCGACGTTGGGGGTGGATTTAGGGTTAATGGTTTATTGGATGCCTTTGTGAATGTTCGTTTGTTTGTTTGTTCATGGGCTGAAACTCCCACGGCTTTTACGTGTATGACCGTTTTTACCCCGCCATTTAGGCAGCCATACGCCGCTTTCGGAGGAAGCATGCTGGGTATTTTTGTGTTTCCATAACCCACCGAACTCTGACATGGATTGCAGGATTTTTTCGTGCGCACTTGGTCTTGTGCTTGCGTGTACACACGGGGGTGTTCGGACACCGAGGAGAGTCTGCACACAAAGTTGACTCTGAGAAATCAATCTCTCGCCGAACGTGGGGACGAACTCACGCTGACAGCGGCCAACTGGATACAAATCCAGCGCGCTACCGACTGAGCTACATCCCCGCCCCCTTTGTGAATGTGATTGATTATGGGGTGGATGGGATGGGAGGGGTTATTGCGTTTCGGTGGATGCTTTGTGAAGGTGATTGATTTTCTCGTACATCTATACCACACCACTTCTGCACACACACACACACACACACACACACACACACACACACACACACACACACACACACACACACACACACAAGAAATAACCGCCAATAAAACAGCTACACCCACGAAAACAACACTTGTCTGCTCCATGCAAAGATGAGATGGCCACCGTGAAAAGCTTTTAACGCTGCGATTTTATCCGAGTTCAAAAGTATTCATGGTATTACTGATGGTCTTTTTGAAAATATAGCCATTATAAAAAGCTTCAATTCCAGACGCGGGAATGTTTTCGTTCACCCTTTCTGTCCCGCCTTTACAGAAATACTTTCATCATTGAAGCGTTCATCTACATATATGTCTTCTCCTGTGTTGTTGCGGTTGTATTCATTATCTAATAGCCATTGTCTGTTCAACGTACGCTTGTTAGTGTGTTGTATAGAAAAAAAATCGTGCAAAAATAACACATATTGTTGGTCCTCGGGGAGCATATCGCCGTCGGTTTTCATCTTTATCAGCCTTGGCCGAAAAAGATGAAATCGAAGACGATGTGCTCCCCTCTGTCAACAAGCCACCAAACATCTTATAATATATCCCACTCGTTACATCGAATTCTCAAACTTTCGTCTTTTCAGTCATCCCTTGTTCGCTTTCTTTGACTTATATTATCCTCAGTCAATGCAGTTCAAAATTAAGCAGTTATTCACTACTAGTACTACGGTCTCTTGTGCTCCCACGTCCAAATCACCGACGGGCCAATAAATAATGTGTACACAGCAGAAAAAACGAGCGCGGTACCACCACTTACAATGAAACCGACAGTACCAATCCGTATCAATATATCAATTCACTGGCGATTATTTGTTTACGACCGCAGGGAAAAAATTGTGCTCTAGCCAAAATGAATTCAAAGATTTGAGGTGCGAGTGCCAAAAGGTCTTAAAGGTCGCGGGCATTGCAAGAGCAGGTCTGCCCAAAGTGCAGAATACCTTAGCCTCAGGCAAATTTGGCAACTCTGGTAGGGAAATATATATATAATGATTTACCATTCACGATTTGTCCTGAGCTCGAGAGCAAACCGAACTGTCTCGTTTCAAACTACTGGATCCACACTACTTTACCACTATACAAGGGAAGTGCTATTTGTTGGTCAGTGAAATGTAAACCAGGTCGAGAGCCTGAACAACATGTCCCACTCTGCACAGAAATCAGCCAGGCCGTTGAATGTTGGTCTGTGGTCAAGTCAAATGGGGCTCTTAGGCCAAAAAAAAAAGGTCTGTTTACAGTAACATAGGCCCAAAAAATAGGGTCGGTAGGTCGGGAATTTTTTTTTTTTCCTCCCAAAAAACCATATTTTTTACGTTATTTTGCCAAAAAAACAAGATTTTTTTTTCTTTTTTTTTTTCCAAATGCCCAAAAAAAAGTCTAGGGTCGCGCGAAAAAACTAGGGTCGGTCAGGTTACCGTAAACAGACCTTTTTTTTTTTTTTTTTGCCTTATCCCGTTGGGATGTGTTGTCGTAACCGAAATGGTCAGCTGATGGACTTGCAGAAATGCAACCACCCCATCAAGTTGGGGTCTGCATCTCCCCCCTACCCCCCCCCCCTCTCTCCTTCCCTCTCTCCCTCTCTCTCGTGGCCGCATCTACCCGGGGTAGATAGATCTATGCTGAAGCTATACTGGAGGGCCAAAATGAGCCTGTCGCAGCGTGACGCCCACAAAGACCGATTTCTCTCTCGCTGCCTGGCCTGACCCTGGGGTCTGGCTGGGCTCAAAGACAGATCTATCTCCGCTGGCAGCCAGCCATCCCCTATACGCTTTACCTTGTCACCCGATCTAATCAGTCTTTTGTTTGCAGTCCGCCGCGAATAGTTGACTCTACTTTCTAGCCAGGTAGTTCAACAACAAGAAAGGGTGGATATGGAGAGAGAGAGAGAGAGAGAGAGAGAGAGAGAGAGAGAGAGAGAGAGAGAGAGAGAGAGAGAGAGAGAGAGAGAGAGAGAGAGAGAGAGAGAGAGAGAGAGAGAGAGAGGTTGTACTGAAAAGTGTGAAGGCCAACGTCCTATACAAACAGACGGTGAATAAAAGTGAAAAATAAACAAACAAACACACATGAGAGAGAGAGAGAGAGAGAAAGAGAGAGAGAGAGAGAGAGAGAGAGAGAGAGAGAGAGAGAGAGAGAGAGAGATTCCTATTCTGCCGCCAGGCGGATTAAGAAGGAGGGAGCTAGGAAGAGGGGGCGGGAGAGGGAAAGGGCTCAGGGGGAGGGAAAGCAGAGGCATTACTCTTCAGCAAATGAACTTTAAAAGTACAGCTTGCGCACGAAACTAGCTGCAACTTAAAGGGCAGCAAACTATGATTGGAAGTTGGTGTTCAAGTATCGTGTATTTCCAAGGCTCATTTTCAAAACTGTTATGTCATTACAAATTGACACGCATCCTGGTTCTCGCAAAAATCGGCATGCCTGTCAAGTCAAGCAGTCAACAACAAATAATTGCACGCACGTTATACATTTCTAGTGAAAAACCTGCCAAACAAAACATGAACCGATGACTGTTTGGCCTCAATTTCAATCAGTAAAGCAACAGGAATTACCACGTAACCGGTTAATTATATTTCAGTGGAAATTACCGGTAAATGCCATTTCCTGGCCAACTGTCAACAAATGACCAGTCCACCACTAACGGCCCACCCCTGACCAAACACACACACCCCTCAACAAAGCCTCATCCAACATACCCCGACCATTATGGGGTTAGTGCTAGGACTGGTTGGTCCGGTGTCAGAATAATGTGACTGGATGAGACATGAAGCCTGTGCTGCGACTTCTGTCTTGTGTGTGGCGCACGTTATATGTTAAAGCAGCACCGCCCTGATATGGCCCTTCGTGGTAGGCTGGGCGTTAAGCAAACAAACAAACAAAACAAAACCCCGACCACCAATTGGTGTTCCACTCTTCCAGAAAGCACGCTTCTAACACACGTATTGCCCTCAAAATAAGGAGAGAAGAATCGAAAGAATAGTGTTGGGCACAACTAACCACTCGTCATGTGCCTCACATTGTATGCCCACAATGACCGCCAAGAGACGGTCAAGCTGTGGCCGGTGCCAGACAGCACTATTACCTGACAATCGCCTGTCACCGCGGACGCTAATGGTCACTTTGATGTCCGCGATGCCGGTCAGCAAACATCAGGTGGGGCACGCGAGTTGACGGTTAGGTGAATCAATATGCCCATAAAGGTACACGTACCTTCCTCCTTGCATGTATATACACAGAAGATGTTCAGGCTTTCTTGTGGACTAGGACCATCCTTCCGCGTGGACACATGATACACATCTACATCTAATCTTTCTATGCCAGGCCTGAAAGTGGCGAGTAGAAACGTGTAACTGGCGAGTAAAAACGTTCATCTACTCGCCAAATGCGCGTAAAGTTGTTGAAACAAATTGTTGGTTTGGCTAGTAAAGTTTGCTCTCTGCCTAGTAAATTTTCAGAATCAGTAGCCAAAGGTCTGTTGGACTTTCAGGGCTGAATGCAGAGCAGGCTTTTTTTTCTTTCTTCTTTTTTTCTTCTGCTGAATTAATTCCGCAGATTAACATAGTGTCAGCTAGGAACTTATTTCAGCAGAAAATGTCCACTCTGTCCAGACAGTTGCTCTTATCAGACGTAATGGCAAATAAACCATAAAACTAAAGATTACCTGCTTGTACACACTCTCTACAACAAGCTCTGCATGGTTAGATTAAAAAAAAGTTGTATCTGAACAAAAGCATTTGAGTATGTTAATCTTAATGTAACTGTCTGCGTCGGCAGGCCTTCTCAGTTCGGCTTCTCAAAAGAGATAATTAGGAGAAACAAGTGAATGGGAAACCTAGGAAATTCTGAAGAGTATAACAAGCGCCCAGAGAATCAAGAGTATAATATACTTTGAAATCATATCGATGGCCGGCCGGCAGCAGATCTTTTGTATGGAATTTGCACAACGAGGGACAACTGAGCGTTTTTGCTGCCACCTCCTCTCTCTCTTTCTCTCCCCCCCCCCCCCCCCCTCCTCGACCAAATTCTGAATCAATCATTCATTTATTGGTCAATATCATTATGCCGTCAACACCGACTCGTTCGTATCATATCATCTGTCCACAAAATCGGAACCAGACACAGCGACACAGAACGTACAAGTTTATCTGAAAATATACGACGGGGGCGCAAAAATGGAGGGGGGGGGGTGTGGAGGATAAGACCATACTGCAAAGGTACCCCCTTTTAACCACCCTCCCAATTCCTTTTAAGACGTAACCCCATTCAAAACGCTAGGTGTTTTTTTTTTAGATTTTTGTTCAAAACGCCTGTATATTTACCTCCATTTTAATTAAGACCTGTTTCTTTCTCAGATTTGTGGAGGTCTCAAAGGGGGGGTTCCTGACACAAACAAGACTTGAATCACAGACGACGGCAGGATACAAGACACTGTCTCTGCAGGTACCGTACAAGGGTTCAAACAGGAGTTTCGGTTACCTTCTGTAATTCAAACAACCGCAGTGTGTGTACTATACCCCAATCTCTTCAGGCACCCGACAAAGACCCGGGGGTACCGAATACCATTCTTTTCTCTCTCTCTCTCTATCTATCTCCGTTTGTTCCTGTTATGAAGGAGGGGGTTGTCTAACGGGGTGGATGTGCCGAGGTAGGAATGCCTATGACGGCATGCCTACAGGTGCCAAAAGTGAAAATGGTCAACTGATATCAATAACAAGCGGCGTATGGCTGCCTGAATGGCGGGGGTAAAAACGGTCATGCACGTAAAATCCTATTCGTGCAAAAACATTAGTGAACGTGTAAGTTTCAGCCCATGAACGAAGAAGACGAAGACAAGGGACTATCGACATCCTGCAAAATCATGACAGTTCTAGACTTTTGACATCTCGCATGCAGTAGGAAATACAGGTCGAAAATGATAATTATTAATATCTAAGTAATTTTTGCAATTATCACTGATCATTACAAACCAACACCATACTTACGGATATCTTGTAAGGTAATAACAATTAAGACTCTTGGCACAAGCATGCCATCGAAAAAATTAGAATATCCTTGCGAATATGAACATGTTGTATTCGGCCAAAAATATAGGAAAAAATATTGAAAATTCGAAGCCTTACCGATCATTGCGAATGCATACAAATCCATATTATTACCCAATATTGACGGACTGTGTGATGATATCTTCTGCTATTGTCTGTTGAGACAGTGATATCAAAATCGAGACCGGAGGTCGAGATTTTGATATCACTGTCGAAACAGACCAATAGCAGAAGATATCATCACACAGTCAGTCAATGTTAGATATATTGCTAATTCTCTGGACATTTTGTATTTACTGTAAAGAAATTACAAAAGTATTTGTCTCAGTTTTGGCTGTTCCATATCCCTCCCTCTGATTATTATTTCTTTTTGTTCACTCTTTTCTTGTACTTTTCAGTATTTTAAAATGTCTTTCCTTTCAAAAAGTCTTTAGTCACTTGCTCAACTAAAGTGTGGGATAATTACATTTTCATATATATTTGTTTGTTTTTAAATTTAGGTGTTTTTGTTTTTGAAGTGAGGAAGCAATAAAGAGGTCGTCGATATCAAAACTGATATCGACGGAAATGTCGTCGATATCACTTTTGCACTGAGCTCAGTTTTGCCCAATTGACCAATGGAAATCCGCGTAACATATGAAATAGCAATATTTATATATACGAATGTCTTGCGGATGTATTACTTACGTTGCGAGTGGCCTTGCGAGTGTTGCGAGTGCTTGCAAACGAATTTTATTTATTTTACGAATAAAGCGATTATGCAATTCGCATTGTTAGTAATACTGCTCTTACAGTGTGCCGAATTTCCCTTGCGAATAGAATTCACCAATAATTCGTAATGATCGGGACATGGTTGCAAGACATTCGTAAATGTTCTTAACCATTCGCCACCATTCGTCTCTTGTTGCGAATATTAGCAACATGCTCCTAATATTCGCAAGGAATGCATATTCTTCAGTATTCGCAAGCCATTCGTAATCATCGTAAAGGTATTCGTAGCGCTCGCAAGGCATTCGCAATGATCGGTACACATTCGCAAGCACTCGCAACTATTCGTAAGACATTCGCAAGAAATGTGTATATGAACATGTTGTATTTGGCCAAAAAAAGAGACTAATGGACAGGAAAAATATTGACCATTCGACGCCTTACGAATCCTTGCGAATGCCTTACGAATGGTTGCGAGTGCTTGCGAATGTCTACTGATCATTGCGAATGCATACGAATCTATATTCGCAAGGATATTCGGCACAGTGTAAGGCAGGCATAACGAATGTTTGCGAATGCCTTGCGAGCCTGACGAATACATTTCGATGATTACAAATGTTCGCAAAGATATTCAGCACAGTGTGAGACAGGCATAACGAATGGTTGCGAATGCCTTGCGAGCGTTACGAATACATTGCGATGATTACGAATGTCTTGCGAAATCTTACAAGTGCGTTGCAAAAAAGTTAAGAATATGACTTCTTTGCGAATATTAGGAACATGTTGCTATGTTCAAAACAAGAGACGAATGGTGGCGAATGGTTAAGAACATTTACGAATGTCTTGCGACCATGTCCCGATCATTGTGAATTATTGGAAAATTCTATTCGCAAGGGCAATTCGGCACAGTGTAAGAGTAGCATAACGGAGGGGCACGGCACTGTACGAATCCTGTCCTATATTAGCTGTGGAATTCTAATCACAGAGCACAGTGCTAGCCTAAACATTCCAGTCGCCGTCCAAAAAAGCCATGCAATCACCTGGCTCAACATTACGAGCTGTGCACAGTGAGGGGTCACCACACTACTGCACCCCTTCTTAGATTCAAATCCGTTTTAATGAAGACAAGATAACGATCTACATTTATGTTTCTCCCCCACCCTCCCCTAACCGCTTGTGTGTGTGTGTGTGTGTGTGTGTGTGTGTGTGTGTGTGTGTGTGTGTGTGTGTGTGTGTGTGTGTGTGTGTGCGTGTCTCTCTGGGTCGCAAGTGGTCACGCTAGCCAGTTTCCAACAGGGTATGCATGTATTTCTTTTTACAATTATCAACCCTGACTCTCTCACAAAATCCCGCCACTCTGTCACACCAACAGGCCAGATCAAGTTCACATATATATATATATATCACAAATATTTTAATGTAAAACCGGTAATAATGACCGGCTGCCAATTTAATCTCCTGTTTTTCGAGAATGTTACAGATACCATACCGGACATTTCCGGTCAACCACAAGTGGATGAAATACTACAAGTAGATAACATTGTTGATTGGCTCTATCGAAGCCCGTTTTTAACCACTTGCTTCCCTTTATGATAAACTGTCCATAGATCGTCGTTCTCCCGAACTAACTCCGTAGTATGTCATCAAGAATAGAGGATTTTGGGATATCCTTTCATGCGCCTTTCGGCGATTGGTCAATGCATTTCGTATCAATAATGTCGGTCTCGCTTGAAATTATCGCTACTTGATATTGCTTTCCAAACTTATACGAAGTGACCGGGAGTGTAGGGTCAGTTACTGAACTAGCCCCGAACAGTGAGATATGGAGAACAGTACACAAATACGAACGGAGAGACTCGGAAACTCGAGTCACTGAGTCGTCGCCACACTCGAGAACTCAAGTGTAATATTTGAAGTTAAAATCTCACTCGACTACAGTGCGACAAAATAACTCAGTCGGTAGAGTCCCCGATTGACAGTGCGCTAATCCTTACTTTTGTGATCCCGAGTTCGATTCGCTTCGAAGGCAAATTTTTTTTTCTGAACTCGTAATTCTTGTATTTTATTCATTTGCTTCATTCCAAACGGTTTAAAACTTTTTCTTGTTTTCTTAACTCTATATACTTGTATTTTTTTCATTTTGATTTATCCCAAAGATTTTGAGTCGTGTATTGAAAATCGAACATAGTGCATGAGTGCCATTGAACAGCTTTCCCACAATCCGGTATTCTATTTTTAGTCATGGATATTCCCAAGGAAAGGTCAAAGGGCATAAATTATGTATCATCGCGTGTCGACTGCTGGTAATTGTACTTAGCTGCTTCTATTATGATAGGCTTCTGGGTCAACACAATCCCTGGTCTTCCTTGCCGGAAATGGCCCCAAGACAAACTGACAGCCTGAAAATTGTCGAAACTGTCACGGTTATTTTGGCAAATTTGCCGACGAAAATAAATCCCTGAACTATCACTTATGACAACAAGGACTGTCCAAAAATTCCAAAAATTGCCGACACTTTTATAGCAATTTTGACAAATTCGCCAAAGAAAATAAATCCCAACAAAATCCTTCACTTATCACATAAATCTCGAGTTCTGGCGAAAGAAAGACCACATTTCTACAGCCTGCAATACATGGGTTATGGACAAATAAAACTTGAACCTTGAACTTGAACTTGCTACTTTAATGTACGACTCTAGCCGTTAGACCTCACATAAGACAAGTCATCGACTCGGAAAATAATTGACCTGACAGTAATTAGGAGAATGCTAGTGCATCTACTGTGTCAGACAGTAGTGAACACCCAGTTCATGAACTTTCCCGCACAGGGGTGAAACGCAGGTCTTTAATCCAGTCTTTATTGCCTTGCCGAAGGCATCTACCACCATATAAATTATCTCATGATTGAACATGTACAACAGAAATCGGGAGCTGTGGAGTTAATCTTTTTCTGCTCCGATGCGCAATAAGTGCTTTCAGTGAATAAAGTGCGAATCATACGTACGCAGCAGTGCTCAAATAACACTGATGAATATAAGGAGCTGGGATGAAATGAGAGGGACAAATGCGCAGACTATAGTCCTTTCCGTGAAAACAATTCGGCTCGCCGTCTCAGATCTGGCCATGTGTGGCCATCCACGTTATGAGAGAAATTCAAGTTTTACGCCCTCACGGCAAAGCCTGTTCCCGGGTTTTAACCCGACTTTAGATGAGATACACAAGTGTATGCGTGTTTAGGTGGTATCAGAATGACCGAGGTCTTTTACGTGCCACTGTGGTGACACGGGGGTGGGAGATGGATACCGACTCTGGGTCTGCACATAAAGTTGACCCGTGTCCGTCCCGGCCCGGATTCGAACCAGCGACCTTTCGATTACAAGTCCAGTGCTCTACCACCTGAGCTACCCCCCCCCCCCCCCCCCCATCCAATGTATAAGGCCATCCCCCCACTTGGATACACACTAAAAACCAACAGCTTGGGCACGCTCTGTACATAGTGATTTTTCGTTTTATTAATTACGTTTTTAACGGACACTTTAAAGGTGGTCGTCTACATTTTTGCTTTTTTTTCAATAATCTTATGGTTAGATTTCGCTAAAAAGTTATGTCAGATGATAAATGAACCATGGGGAAAAAAGTTATAGAAAAAAAAATATATGTAAAAAAAGATTTTATTTTTGGGTAGCGTGACTCACGCTTCCAATATTTTGTTTTCTGTTTACTGAGAACATGTGCTTTGCCTAAAAATACTGACCAATCAAATTCATGTCACTATGCTTATAGCCACGCCCAAACAAGTGCAGCAACAGTTTGACACTGGAGCGCTGTCCACGCTTTTTTTTAAACGCACGAAATGCACGGGATTTGAGAGGAGTTTTGCGCTTGGCATTTTCCAAATAAGGATATCCTACTATGAGTACTACGCTGGAATACTACAATGAATTTTCAAACGGCTACACTGGCTTCGTCTTTCCTGATCGAAAGGGGGTGTATTGTTGATATTTGTAGATAATAGACTCTGCATTTTAATGGTCAAATGGCGATTTCGGTATAAAAATGTAGACAAGGACCTTTAAAGGCACAGTAAGCCTCCTGTAAACCATCACAGAGCTCCCCGAGCGTCCACATACAGTACAAGCATACTTCCATTTAAACGCTCACCGAACGGGAACATCCTGGCTGCTTTCTGTCGAGCGTGAGAAATTTTCAAAGAATTTATTTTCGTGGACTTGGCCCTTTACAACAATGGCGCCCCGTTTTGGTGCTGGACGGCTGTTATGAATATCCCGGAAATCACGCCCGGACAGTAAGCCTCCCGTAAACCATCACAGATACTGTCAGGCTTTTATTATTATTCTCTTTTTATATTTAGTCAAGTTTTGACTAAATATTTTAACATCGAGGGGGAATCGAAACGAGGGTCGTGGTGTATGTGCGTGCGTGCGTGTGTGCGTGCGTGTGTGTGTGTGTGTGTGTAGAGCGATTCAGACTAAACTACTGGACCGATCTTTATGAAATTTGACATGAGAGTTCCTGGGTATGAAATCCCCGAACGTTTTTTTCATTTTTTTGATAAATGTCTTTGATGACGTCATATCCGGCTTTTCGTGAAAGTTGAGGCGGCACTGTCACGCCCTCATTTTTCAACCAAATTGGTTGAAATTTTGGTCAAGTAATCTTCGACGAAGCCCGGGGTTCGGTATTGCATTTCAGCTTGGTGGCTTAAAAATTAATTAATGACTTTGGTCATTAAAAATCGGAAAATTGTAAAAAAAAATAAAAATTTATAAAACGATCCAAATTTACGTTTATCTTATTCTCCATCATTTGCTGATTCCAAAAACATATAAATATGTTATATTCGGATTAAAAACAAGCTCTGAAAATTAAATATATAAAAATTATTATCAAAATTTTTTTTTCGAAATCAATTTAAAAACACTTTCATCTTATTCCTTGTCGGTTCCTGATTCCAAAAATATATAGATATGATATGTTTGGATTAAAAACACGCTCAGAAAGTTAAAACGAAGAGAGGTACAGAAAAGCGTGCTATCCTTCTTAGCGCAACGAATACCCCGCTCTTCTTGTCAATTCCACGGGCACTGCCTTTGCCACGGGCGGTGGAGTGACGATGCTACGAGTATACGGTCTTGCTGCGTTGCGTTGCGTTCAGTTTCATTCTGTGAGTTCGACAGCTACTTGACTAAATATTGTATTTTCGCCTTACGCGACTTGTTTTATTATTCTCTTTATTTATATAGCGCCTTATCCGAAGTTCAAAGCGCTTTATGCCGTGTGAGATGGAATTTTTTACACAATATATCACGCATTCACATCGACCAGCAAACCTCAAGCCTGTTAGGCGAATGTTCACCTTTCGCGGCCTTTATTCCAAGTCACACGGGTATTTGATGGACATTTTTATCTATGCCTATACAATTTTGCCAGGAAAGACCCTTTTGTCAATCGTGGGATCTTTAACGTGCACACCCCAATATAGTGTACACGAAGGGACCTCGGTTTTTCGTCTCATCCGAAAGACTAGCACTTGAACCCACCATCTAGGTTAGGAAAGGGGGGAGAAAATAGCGGCCCGACCCAGGGTCGAACACGCAACCTCTCGATTCCGAGCGCAAGTGCGTTACCACTCGGCCACCTTACTCAAAAATGCCCAGTAACTATTTACACACAGTACAAACACCCTTCCACTTGAACGCTCACCAAACGGGAACATCCTAGGTGCCCTACGTAAAGAGCGAGCAATTTTGAAAGAATCAATTTTGCAGATTGTCTCGGACACTTTTGGGACCCATCCTGAACTCAGGTCAAAAATGAGTTACTTCCCTTAAACTGGCGATAGCCGTGGATCGATGATAATCAGAAAGTTTTTGGACCGTGGTGCGTTTTTGCGCTAGACCTAACTTTTAAAATCTAAATAATAAATTGACAGCGTGTTTTCATCAAGACAAGATCAGTGCAATTCGAAGTTGTGAAAGTTTGAAAAAAGAAAAGCAGGGTCACGCAAGGGTCGTAGCAGACGACGGTTTTTGCGGCATATTGCCGTTCCTCTCAACAGTCAAAAGCCATCGCTAGAGTTCTTGTGAACCACAGCCGTTTGTTTCGTGCATAAAAACGTGCTATTGTAGATAAGCTGACATCGAGTCGCATTCAAATGAATAACTGACGACTACATTGTGAAAAAGGGAAACTGGATCACACGGGTTCACGATGGCTCAGGATAAACCACGCAAAAATAAATTCTTTGAAAATTGTTCGCTCTTTACGGAGGGCACCTAGGATGTTCTCAATCGGTGAGTGTTTAAATGAAAGGGTGTTTGTACTGTGTGTAAAAGCCTGACCGTATCTGTGATGGTTTACGAGAGGCTTACTGTGCCTTTAAGCTTTTTATTAAATGAATTCATCAAAAAATAACCACTCTGCGCAGGTGACATGTTGATTTTTGGTGTGTGTGCAAATGGAGGGATGGTATAATACCATGTAAAAGCATGGGCAGATCTGAGTTGTTGAGTCGAACTATTTTCACAGATCTATAGGAAGGACTGTGTCTTTAAAAGGACGGTCTTCACAGCATAATGAGCCCACTGTCATCCATCATCGCACGCCTTTCACTTTCAGAAGGCATTAGAATTGCGAATAGACACTGGAGTTGGTCTCAAAGACATGATCCAAATGTAATTAAGAATTTAGAATGAACACAAAGAAAAGATAGGAGAAATACGGAGAATATTTGATCCAAAGGCTTATTGAAGCAAAAGATCGTGCAGACAGGGAAATGTTAGACGAAACACAAGTGAAGGTGGGCCGAGATATGACATCCTGAGACAAACAGGAGACATGACAGCCGGGGACAAAAATTTGTTTGTGGGGACAAGAAAAGCACGGCACTAGTGAAGACAAAAAGACAGGACTACGTGCAACAAGTCTCGAAAAAACAACCCACCCATGAAAATATATTAACTCTTTTTACATTTAGTCAAGTTTTGACTAAATGCTTTAACATAGAGGGGGGAATCGAGACGAGGGTCGTGGTGTTTGTGTGTGTGTCTGTCTGTCTGTCTGTCTGTGTGTGTGTAGAGCGATTCAGACTAAACTACTGGGCCGATCTTTATGAAATTTGACATGAGAGTTCCTGGGTATGATATCCCCGGCGGTTTTTTTTATTTTCTCGATAAATACCTTTGATGACGTCATATTAGGCTTTTTGTAAAAGTTGAGGCGGCACTGTCACACCCTCATTTTTCAATTAAATTGATTGAAATTTTGGCAAAGCAATCTTCGACAAAGGCCGGGGTTTGGTATTGCATTTCAGCTTGGTGGCTTAAAAACTAATGAGTGAGTTTGGTCATTAAAAATCGGAAACTTCTAATTAAAATTATTTTTTTATTAAACGATCCAAAAACAATTTCATCTTATTCTTCGTCATTTTTTGATTCCAAAAACATATACATATGTTATATTTGGATTAAAAACAAGCTCTGAAAATTAAAAATATAACAAGGAGGGCAAAGCCTATACGACTCACATGCTTGACCTTGACCTTTACATGACCTTGACCTTCAGGGTCAAGGTCAAATAACTAAACCTAGCAATGACATCATGCACTAAGAACTGCTTTACAAATTTTTCCTACCACAATACATGTGACCTTGACCCAAGGTCAAGGTCATCCAAGGTCATGCAACACAAAGCTGTTAATTCAAGACATAGGAAGTACAATGGTGCTTATTGGCTCTTTCTACCATGAGATATGGTCACTTTTAGTGGTTCACTACCTTATTTTGGTCACATTTCATAAGGGTCAAAGTAACCTTGACCTTGATCATATGTGACCAAATGTGTCTCATGATGAAAGCATAACATGTGCCCCACATAATTTTTAAGTTTGAAACAGTTATCTTCCATAGTTCAGGGTCAAGGTCCCTTCAAAATATGTATACAATCCAACTTTGAAGAGCTCCTGTGACCTTGACCTTGAAGCAAGGTAAACCAAACTGGTATCAAAAGATGGGGCTTACTTTGCCCTATATATCATATATAGGTGAGGTATTCAATCTCAAAAACTTCAGAGAAAATGGGAAAAATGGGAAAAATAGCTGTTTTTTTAGACAACATTTATGGCCCCTGCGACCTTGACCTTGAAGCAAGGTCAAGATGCTATGTATGTTTTTTGGGGCCTTGTCATCATACACCATCTTGCCAAATTTGGTACTGATAGACTGAATAGTGTCCAAGAAATATCCAACGTTAAAGTTTTCCGGACGGACGGACGGACGACTTGGGTGAGTACATAGACTCACTTTTGCTTGGCATGTAAGTCAAAAATTATGATCAAAATTAAATTGTCGAAATCGTTTTAAAAACTATTTCATCTTATTCCTTGTCGGTTCCTGATTCCAAAAACATATATAAGATATGATATGTTATGATTAAAAACACGCTCAGAAAGTTAAAACGAAGAGAGGTACAGTAAAGCACAGCGCAATCGCTACCGCGCCAAACAGGCTCGTCACTTTCGCTGCCTTTTGCACTAGCGGCGGACTACGTTCAGTTTCATTCTGTGAGTTCCACAGCTTGACTAAATGTAGTAATTTCGCCTTACGCGACTTGTTTTTTGGTCAATTCTGCAGAACATAAGACAGTGAGCGGAGCAATGAACGAGAAGAAAAAGAGAAAGAAAGGCAATAATTTAATAATGGCACACTGCTAAAAAGGGAGGAGTTTTGAGACAAGACATGACAAAAACAGAAACAAGATGAGAAATAGACAAAACAAGCAAAAAGGAACAAAACAAGACAAAAGCCAAATGGAACATGACACCCCCGGAAAGCGGCCTACGGCTGCCTAATGGGTGGGATAAAAATGGTCATACACGTAAAAACCCACTCATGCAAAAAAAACCACCACGTGGGAGTTTCAGCCCATGGACACAGAAGAAGAAGAAGAAGAAGAAGAAGAAGGAACATGACATGAACAGCAAACAAGGCAAGACAGTACAATAAGCCAACGGGGGTACTCACTATCGTCTTGCGGTAGGTCCTTCAAGGAGCGCTTGATCTTCTTCTGATGGCGAGCGCTCAGCCCCCGAGACGGGGGTGGTGCTCCCCCGACCGCCCCCCTTTCGTGTTCGCCCCCAGACGAGTCCCCCATGTCGCCCCCGACGCGCTCAGAACCGTCACTCATTTCTCTGCCCCCTCCTCCTCCTCCCTTGCCAGGGGGCAGCAGCGGTACTCCATTGTAACTCGGTGCACTATTCCCTGAAACACGCCTCCTCCCCTCCGCATGACCTTGACCCCGCTCCCGTGACCTTGACCCACCGACGACGTCAAGGTCGACGTGGGTCAGTCGCAGTGGCGCCTTGTGCTTTTGGTGGTGGTGGTGAGAGTGGGGGTGATGAAGCGGTGACGAGGACGAAGACGAGAGCGGATCGTCCTCGAATCGTCCCCGGAACGCCTCCGCCACGTAAGTGTCGTTGAGAAAACGGATCTCGGTTTCCCTGATGGCGCGACTGTCCGTCAGGGTCCCCTGCAGCTCAGCGGTATCCAACTCGGAGTTGGACAGGGTGGAGGGGTAGGAAGGGTGGGGGTGGGTGTGGGGGCGATTGGGCGGGGGGTGGCTCACACTGTCCCTGTAGGTCCCGTCCCACTTCACTTCCCTCAGCCGCAACCGCTGGGAGAAATCCACCCGTTTGGGCTGCGGATCTGCGAGGCTGTCCGGGTTAGTTGTCGTGGTGTAGGGGGGGTTCCCTGCAGAGTTCTTGGCGTGTCTGGTGCGTCTCCCCCCGTCTTCCTTCGCGCTCCTCACCCCAACGACGCGCTCACTCCGTCGCTGTCGCTGTTTGGAGGTGGCTGGCTCCTTGTCATCTGAAAGGTAGTTCAAGAGTAAATCTTGCATGTCAAACATTGTACCTGATTAGAGAGAGAGAGAGAGAGAGAGTGTGTGTGTGTGTGTGTGTGTGTGTGTTTGTGTGTGTGTGTGTGTGTGTGTGTGTGTGCAGTTCTGTTAGGACTCTGTTTGGTTGTTGTGTTTGAATGTACTATGCATGCACCCAAACCAAGATATATTCCTGTCAAATGCACGTGGTTGAAATAAAATCTTATGTCTTATTCCAATCTGGCTATTTGAAACACCAACAAGTCGCGTAAGGCAAAATTACTTCATTTAGTCAAGCTGTGGAACTCACAGAATGAAATTGAACGTAGTCCGCCGCTAGTGCAAAAGGCAGTGAAAGTGACGAGCCTGTTTGGCGCGGTAGCGGTTGCGCTGTGCTTCATAGCACGCTTTACTGTACCTCTCTTCGTTTTAACTTTCTGAGCGTGTTTTTAATCCAAAAATATCATATCTATATGTTTTTGGAATCAGGAACCCACAAGGAATAAGATGAAAGTGTTTTTAAATTGATTTCGAAAATTTAATTTTGATCATAATTTTTATTTTTTTTATGTTTCAGAGCTTGTTTTTAATCCAAATATAACATATTTATATGTTTTTTAGAATCAGAAAATGATGAAGAATAAGATGAACGTAAATTTGGATCGTTTTATAATTGTTTTATTTTATTTACAATTTTCAGATTTTTAATGACCAAAGTCATTAATTAATTTTTAAGCCACCAAGCTGAAATGCAATACCGAAGTCCGGCCTTCGTCAAAGATTGCTTGGCCAAAATTTCAATCAATTTGCTTGAAAAATGAGGGTGTGACAGTGCCGCCTCAACTTTTACAAAAAGCCGGATATGACGTCATCAAAGACATTTATCGAAAAAAAGAAAAAAACGTCCGGGGATATCATACCCAGGAACTCTCATGTCAAATTTCATAAAGATCGGTCCAGTAGTTTACTCTGAATCGCTCTACACACGCACACGCACACATACACACACATACACCACGACCCTCGTCTCGATTCCCCCCTCTATGTTAAAACATTTAGTCAAAACTTGACTAAATGTAAAAAGATCATTTCCCATTCAATGTACTCATTTTCATGAACGATGTTACTGTTATCGATTCTGCTTTAGTGTAAGAGTACGTTTGAGTCAGGACACATACTTCAATTTCGCCTGTATGTCACGACATTGTATTAGAATCAGAATTGTTATTAATCAACATAAATTCCGGTTGGTACAAAGTACAACTCTGTCATGGACGTGGGATATTAATTTAATTGCACGAGCAGTGCAGTACAATGAAACAATCAGAATTATACAGAAACTCATTTCTCCCATCTACTACACAACTCTGGAATTTTTTTACCACACTATATAAAACTTCGTGATTCCCTAAGTGAATTTAAGCACTTTTTGTCAAAAAACGATTTAAGTCCGCCGTGTTATTTTTATGCTGGAGATCGCATGTCACAAATAATTCACTGTTAGCTCAGGTTATATATAAGTGATCTTAATAACGATCTAGTGAGACGTCACGTTGCTACAGATGCATCTTGTGACTGCGGATTCCCGTCCGAATCCGTACAACACTTCATATTCGATTGTCCAAATTATCGCGAAGCACGTCAAGAAACTATACATACCCTCCCCAATCACATAATTCACCTCCCCCACCTTTTAAACGGAGACAGACAGTATTCCTTAGATTTGAACAGGAAAATTTTTTCCACCGTACACTCGTTCATTAAACGTTCAGGCCGCTTTGGGTAAATCAGAATAAATGCTCTACAAGCCGGACAACAACTTTAACTTCTGCACATCTCCTACCCATCCCTCTTCTTTTATTCATCTTCTTTCCCTCCTTCCTTCCTTTACTGTCTTTCTTTATAATCATTATGCAACGTTCATTACGTTATTAATAGATTTGGTTTATTGAGACACATTTTTCAGCCGTTACCGCCTTATGTTGTACTGTCATGCAGGAACACCACTATAAGCTTCTAGCTTGTTGCTGTTTCTGTGAACTTTGTATACATGTCATGATTGTAACCTTTGTTAAAATAAACTTATGTTTAAACCAAACAATCAGACAAGGAATCTCGCTTCCTCTTTCAACTTAAAATTGAGGGGAAAAAACAGCCACCTGCAACTGGGGAAACGGAAATGCAAGAGAAACAAGTGTCTGATTTCATTTGTCTGACTTTCCCTGCAAGTAAAACAATGAAACAAACGTGCTACTTGAGCACGATTCGGCCATTAATATCACGGATCCTGGTATCAGTCAACAGCTGCACTGATCTCTTGAGTCTTCCCTTCCCCTTGAATTAGCACTCCTGTCCTCGCAAAGGCACCCTCCCCCCCCCCCCCCCAAGCCAGTCTTGCACCTTGACTTCACACCCCCCCCCCCCCCCCAACATATGGGCCTCTCTGCCTCGCTCTCTCAAACCGTCCTCAGACCACTATCTCCGTCAATGCTCTCACCAACCCACCTTCCTTGCCTTTGCTATGTTCATGCCCATTCACACTGCAAACACCTTCTCTCGCCCCCCCTCCTCTCACCAAGAACTCCGTCAATTGCTACCCCCTTCCTCCCTCAACTTCTCTCACCCCGATCGCCGACAATGCTCTCACCAACTGACATTTCTAGTCGTTGATATAGTCATGATCATGCACATTGCTCCACTTTTGCTACCACCCACCCCCTCACCCCCCTTGTCAGAAGGGTAGAATCTTTGCAATTGACAAGGCTCACAATGAGAAGAGTGTGCAAGAGATAAACATGTTTTCTACGCGTTTTTGAAGACTAACAAAAGCTTTTTCTGCGTCTGCATTACAATTGACGAGAAATGCTGAAATAAAAAAATAAAATAAAATAAAAGGTGACACAGAGGCTCGTGCCAAGTTTTCCACTGAATACTCTCTGGGCTGCTTTGTCATATGGGGGAACTTTCATTCAATGATTCTAGTGATTGTGGACTTTTGATCGAATGTCTAGAATTGTGTTCAGACCTTTTTTTTAACAGCCCCCCTCCACCCACCCACCCCCCCCCCCCTCCGCCCACGCCAACATTCTTTCTTTCCCTCTCTCTCTCTTTGTGTGTGTGTCTCTCTCTTTGTGTGTGTCTCTCTCTGTCTCTCTGTCTCTCTCTCTCTCTCTCTTTTTGTGTGTGTGTGTGTGTCTCTCTCTCTCTCTCTCTCTCTCTCTCTCTCTCTGTGGAGAATACAAAAACACGGTTTTAATGTTGACGAGTGTCTCCTTCCAGGTGTGGCACACGTATTGAGGAATACGTTCTTCCTTGAACTGCTCGCGAAATATTATCGACATCACCATTGCTTGAGTCGTCAAGTTTGGTGGTTGCACCCAAAACCTTTCAGGATCTCTGTCTCTCTCTCTCTCTCTCTGTCTCTCTCTCTCTCTCTCTCCCTCCCCCCCTCTCTCTCTCTCTCCCCCTCCTCCCCCCCTCTCTCTCTCTGCCTCTCCCTCTCTCTTTCTTTTTCCCCAGGAAAATGAGGCATCACAGATTCTGAAACTTTGATTAAAATTGTATGACATGTGAATGATTGTATCGATGCAGAACAAGGTCTGAAAAGTCCAGAAAATGTCAATAAATACGCATACTCACCAAGACGACTGACTTTCCGCTTGGTGCTGGAACTTTGAGAAGACACCCGCGACGGGCTTGCGGAGTTCACAAACTGAAACATACAAACAAAAACACCATAAACAATCAAAATGAAGACTAACTATCCATATCAAAAGACAGAGAGGGAGGGGTTAGGGGCTTGATTCAGATAGGGTAGGGATACACTTTCTCTGTTATGCGCAACTATCTTATTTTGTTTTACGCAGCACCGACGAGCAAATAAACTGACAACTTTATCAATGCTCACAAGACCCACGCATTCAAAAACAAGACGAGACGTCAACAACCTGATAACATGACTTTCTAATCAGCCTCACTTCAACATTAGAAGGAATAAATGACAAAAGAACGTTCCCTAACTTCCAGGGCAAGGGAGGAATCGCTTCAAAGACACCGGCACACAAAACTTAGCAACAAAAACGCAATTAACTCTTTCAGTCCGTAGCTTTCGTTCAAACAAAAAGAATAGGTCTGTGGCAAGGAGCAACAGTCACTGCCTGTTACGATAATTACTAAGTACGACTTAAGTATGAAAGACGACTTAACTTAACACACACACACACACACACACACACACACACACACACACACACACACACACACACACACAAAACAAGAAAAACAACGTTTAGTTACAAATACCACACTTCGAACAGGTTCATCCCAAAGCCTCAAATTCAATAAGCGACTTCGGGAAGTGTACGAAGCTGCCAGCACGAAGCTTTGGCACTGAATGTTCGTTAAAAAGACTTCGCGAAGTTGACTTCAGGCTCAATTAAAGACCGGCATTATCCTAATCATAGACAATCTACTTGATAACAAATATAATTGTTGGTGTTCCAGAAAAAGCGAACAATGCGCGGAGTTAAACCACAGACGCGATGGTTTTTTTTAATTTAATTTTTAATTTTTGGCTCACGTAAGTGTAGCCTATGCGATGGTAAACTTTGTCTGTCTGTGCGTGCGTGCGTGCGTATGTATACGTGTGTATGTCTGTGGTAGAAACTTTAACATTTTTGGCTAAACACCGAAATACTCATTTCACGTGGTTAATTTTCAAGCACCATCTTCAAATTATTGAAGCAATGATCAACATTGTGTCGGCATGTGTGTAGTTAAAGCGTGTATCCAAAGAAAACGGGTGGTGGGGGGTTTTGAAGGGGTACAAGCAGTTGACTGGTTTGTGTCGTGATAGGCATGTAGACGGCAGGTCAGGTAAAGATCAGGTCAGGGGTCGCGCGAAGGATTGTGGTCCAGTTCTCACCTCGCCGATTCGCCGGGGAAGACGATTTCATGTTGTTCGGTTTCTAAGCTCCAGAAAAGTAAATAAAGAAGATACCAAAGGGAGATTTCCTACAATTTGATCTGCACAGCGTGTTTCCAATGTCCACGCGAGGAAGAGCTGTCGAAAGCGCGGCAGTCAGTGTCGATCTTGCAGTCGTATCCCGGTAAGTTCAGAGACAGATCTAGTGTCTCCCACTCTGATAACGTGTCACCTACTGTTAATCCGTTTTGTTTTAATTTCTTTTTATTTCAGCAGACACGGATGTCAAACACAGTGCTAGGCAGTCACCTCTAGTGAAATGAGTTGATCTAAAGTGCCTGTAATGTTTGGATGTCTTTGCTCGTGGTTCGATTTATTCGATTTTTTCCTCAGATTCAAAACATGCACCGTCATGGTTTTGTCTGTACAATTTAGTAAGTCTTAAGTACTTTGCAACAACTTCCTTGAACGTGAAAGACAGTTTTTGAATGCTAGATCTGTATCGCGTTTCATTCCAGACTCGATCCTCTCTTTGATTGTAGATCTACTGTTTGCTGTTTACGCACTATCATATGATTCGCTATGTAACGTTTGGTAAGCTTACCTTGCAACAGCTTTCTTGTCTTTGTTGGCATTTCTGGCTGTGTTGACCGTCAGAATTATTTTAAGAACCAGGCTGCTGCAGTCGACATGTTTCGCATATTGTAGGGTTACCATGCTGCATAGGTAAAGTGGCTTGTATAACCTGACTATTCTGTTTCAAAACACTGTTTATATTTGTGTAGGTTGTAGTCATCATAACTAATCGCATTTTGCCATTTGTTTCAGAAAGGAGGTTAACCTACAACAAGATCGACGCTATGTCAGAGCCACATGAAGACTTCCGAATTTAGATCTACTCGGCATGGTGACAAGTCTTGATGAAAAGTATAGGACTGAGGACAGCAGTGGAAAAAGTGCCCACATGGCAGGTACCTAACCTATTACCCTAGTCATTTTATCTGTTTGCCTTCTTTTGAAAATTATACATGGAGTTGATATGATGCGTTAGTTTTAACTGTGTGTGTGTGCGTGTGTGTGTGTGTTTGTGTGTGTGTGTGTGTGTGTGTGTGTGTGTGTCTGTGTGTGTGTGTTTGTGTGTTTGTGTGTTACGGAGTGAGTGAGTTTGTGTTATGTTACTGTTTGTTGATTTCTTACGGGAGCCTTGAAGGCTTCGCCTCTTGTTAAAATTCTATTAGCTGACGCATTAAGTCAGTATTTACCATCACTGAAAGACACTACAGAATCTCGCAATGGGTCTCAAATATAGTGGCATCCTTCGTTTAAATCTTACAAAAACCGGGTATTAAAGGAGGAAGTCCTAAAATATAGATACATTTGTTGGTTGTGACAAAATTGCATAACATAAAACACTGAACAAAAACAAACAAGAAGGGCAAAGCCCATACGACTCACATGCTTGACCTTTACATGACCATGACCTTCAGGGTCAAGGTCAAATAACTAAACCTAGCAATGACATCATACACTAAGAACTGCTTTACACATTTTTCCTACCAAAATACATGTGACCTTGACACTGAAAGACACTACAGAATCTCGCAATGGGTCTCAAATATAGTGGCATCCTTCGTTTAAATCTTACAAAAACCGGGTATTAAAGGAGAAAGTCCTAAAATATAGATACATGTATGTGTATGTAAGTGATATGGTTGAGATGGCCTCAACTGGATATTTGCTATTTTCGTTACCCTATGTAGACTGTTTTTGATCTGTCTTATGTTATATTGTCTGGAAAAGAAAAAAGAATTAAAAATAAAAAAAAAATAAATATAGATACATTTGTTGGTTGTGACAACATTGCATAACATAAAACACTGAACAAAAACAAACAAGAAGGGAAAAGCCCATACGACTCACATGCTTGACCTTGACCTTTACATGACCTTGACCTTCAGGGTCAAGGTCAAATAACTAAACCTAGCAATGACATCATACACTAAGAACTGCTTTACACATTTTTCCTACCAAAATACATGTGACCTTGACCCAAGGTCAAGGTCATCCAAGGTCATGCAACACAAAGCTGTTAATTCAAGACATAGGAAGTACAATGGTGCTTATTGGCTCTTTCTACCATGCGATATGGTCACTTTTAGTGGTTCACTACCTTATTTTGGTCACATTTCATAAGGGTCAAAGTGACCTTGACCTTGATCATATGTGACCAAATGTGTCTCATGATGAAAGCATAACATGTGCCCCACATAATTTTTAAGTTTGAAACAGTTATCTTCCATAGTTCAGGGTCAAGGTCACTTCAAAATATGTATACAATCCAACTTTGAAGAGCTCCTGTGACCTTGACCTTGAAGCAAGGTAAACCAAACTGGTATCAAAAGATGGGGCTTACTTTGCCCTATATATCATATATAGGTGAGGTATTCAATCTCAAAAACTTCAGAGAAAATGGGAAAAATGTGAAAAATAGCTGTTTTTTTAGACAACATTTATGGCCCCTGCGACCTTGACCTTGAAGCAAGGTTAAGATGCTATGTATGTTTTTTGGGGCCTTGTCATCATACACCATCTTGCCAAATTTGGTACTGATAGACTGAATAGTGTCCAAGAAATATCCAACGTTAAAGTTTTCCGGACGGACGGACGACTCGGGTGAGTACATAGACTCACTTTTGCTTCGCATGTGAGTCAAAAAAGGTCTTAAAAAGAACCAGTCTGAAATAGTGGGGTCTTAACAGGGGGGTTTCATTGTAAGACCAGTATTTGCGTGCAGTGACTCCCATCGATCCACGCAATGATCCATAAGTGACTGGATCCACCAGTCAAGCGGGCTGTGCCTTTTTACAGTTCATCGCTTCTTGTCTGAAGACGCCATTTTACAATCGCATTCATTATGTATACGAATACGAATACGAATACGAATACTTTATTATCTCATACAGAGAAATTTCAGTGTGGTGCACATTAAAAGACAAAACAAATAATAAGACAACAGATAAAAATACCATACGAAGCATACTACACTCGCGCACGCATATGTACACTAACAGGAATAGTAACATGATTCCAAATAGGTAAATTGCCGTCAGCTTTAGCTAAAAGTTTACCGCTAAAAACTATCATTATCACAGGACTAGATATGTCATTGAACAATATTTATCACAGGACTAGTCATTCGAGGGTTATCACACTCAGCATAAGGGTGCACATCAAAGAATATAAAAAATATTCATCACAGAAATCAGTGCATATGTTCACCGGCACACATACTAGTTTTAATTAACTTAGGTATTTAAAAAGCCAATTGACTTTGGAATAAAACTGTTCTTAGTTCTGAGCGTGCGGAATCTGGGAGTGCGGAGGCGACGTCCTGAGGGCAGGACCTCAAAGTGGTGAGCGAGCACATGACTACTATCCTGGATGATGCAGCGGGCCTTTCGCACCACACGTCGTTCATACAGCACAGTCAGTCCTTCCTGTCTCACCCCCACAATCTTACCACATGTGTTCACCACCCGCCCAAGCACATTCTTACTCTTCACACACAGACCTCCATACCAGCAGATGAAAGAGAAAGTGAGAATGGATTCAATGAATGAAGTATAGAATGTTTGGAGGATGCGGCTGTTGATGTTCAGACTTCTGAGCTTTTGTAAGCAGTAGATTCTTGACTGACACTTCTTGTGGATAGCTTTAGTGTTTGAGGAGAAATTTAGTTTGTTGTCAATGACTGTACCGAGATATTTGTATTCAGTCACTCGCTCAACTTTCACACCATCTATGTATAAATCTGAAACTGTAGCTGGGTTTTTGCGAAAGTCAATAACTAGCTCTTTTGTTTTTGTCACATTTAGGGCTAAATAGTTATCTTTACACCAGGAGCTGAAATTTTGAACTTCAGAAAAATAAACAGAATCGGAGTCAGACAGGTCTTCAAGGGCAGAATCGTCAGAATATTTCACAATATACAGCTTTCAAATTAATGTTTGTATCTTTTTCGTGTTCCATCGAGCGAGGGAAAGTGTGTGTGTGGATGTGTGTGTGTGTGTGTGTGTGTGTGTGTGTGTGCGCGTGTATGTATGTGTGTGTGCATGTGATTATGTTTGTGTGTATGCGCGTGTGTATGTGGGTATGCGCGTGCTTGTGTGCGTGGAGAGAGAGAGAGAGAGAGAGAGAGAGAGAGAGAGAGGGAGAGAGAGAGAGAGAGAGAGAGAGAGAGGGAGAGAAGGAGGTAGAGCAGGAGAGGGAGGTAGAGGAGGAGAGGGAGAGAGAGAGGGAGAGGGAGGTAGAGGAGGAGAGAGACAGAGACAGACAGAGAGAGAGAGAGAGTTTTCTCACACATTTTTTTTCTTCACTTAATCTACACACGTTTTCAAGTGCAAAACTCAAGCAGTGCGCACTTCCGGAGAATTAACCACTCAGAAGAGGCAATTTTATCTCTTCCTTCCTTCCTGCTCCTACTCCTCCTCACCCCTCCTCCTTTTAGTGAAGTTCCTTCCAGTAATAAGACAGTTCTGCTCCAGTCTTTCAATAAGCACTTATGAACCAGGCGAATATAAAACAAACAAGAAATTCCTCCGAGGTAGGAAAAACACCCCCGTCCTTAGCATTCTCACTGCCACCAACTGAGCAGGCACTGCTAAAAAGTGTGGTTATTTCCCTTTGACCATTAATATGTCCCTCTATAAGTCCTTGTAGAATCTTAATCCACCATTAACTCCCTAACCGTGTGTTTGACTGGTCCCAAGTCTCAGGAATGTATAGAACCTGTTCACCAAGTTTGGTGACGATCGGTCCGTTCATTCTTGAGATCTATATGCGAACACAAACAAACAAATAAACAAACACATCGAGCGAAACCTATACACACCCCTATACCGGGGGTGTAACAAAAACAGACCTTGAGGTCGGTTTTCATGTTCAACAACAGAAAAGATCGCGTGAAAGTTATGCCCTAAAGGCCGTCCCTAGTAATTGAGTCTGAAGTTGACGAAGTCTTTTTACCTAAAATTGAGTGCCAAAGCTACGTGCAGCGAGCGTCGTAACGTAGACTTAACGAAGTTGACTTTGCCAAATTAACATGAGGCTTAACCCAATACAAAATCAAATCGAATCAATCAAACTCCTCGTCCCCCACACTCCCACCCCCCTCCCACCCTAATCCATTACACCTCGTTGTATGCCGACCCGCGTATGTTTGTTGTCAGCACTCGAGTCAGGTGGCTGGAAGCGAGCAAGGCAAACAAAAGGATGCAGCCGACCAGAAGTGCGGCGACACGAATTGGAATGGCAGCGCGAAAACCACAGACAACACTATATACCACCCCGGCCTGACAATCGATGCCGGAGGGACAATCGACTGTAAAGAGCAAGCTAAACTTGTGTAGTCCTGGCCAGGTAATGCACACTCTGAGCCTGAGGACTTGGCTACAGGCTGCAACATGCTCCCCTAGCTGCGACCTCCGGCAGCCTCCCTGCTTAATCTTGCACAATGGGCGAGTTTTGCTATGCCGCGGTTATTACCTTTTGGAGCATAGCGGCCTTATACGCGCTTTTGTTACTTCCTTTTTGGTCCACTATCAGTGCGCTCTCAGTTGCACCGTCTGCTACGTCATGGCGGCTCATTGTTTACGTTCGTCACATCCCCGTAAATTAATGGACCGTGTAAGCCTTTTCCGTTTGACCTCGCTCCTCCGCTGGTGGTTCGAAAAGGACTCCGTCCAGTATAGGTGATTTAGCGCTGCTGGAAAGCCGAAACAGCAGTTATCTTCGTCCAAACTGTCATTACCAGCGAAACTCTCTGCGTCGAAGTAGCACTGAAAGACCCTGCTTTTTGAGATGTGCTGTTCAAGTCTGTTGATTGACCTCTACTTTAAGACTCCCTTCCTTTTAAGAGCGGATTGTCTCCCTTACTGGAGGTCTTAAAAGGGGGGTTCCACTGTAGTGTACTGCAAAGACTATCCAGCACAAACTTTTACTCAACTAATAGTCGTTCCAGGTTCAGCTCTAACAAGCCAATTTACACCGAACCAACAAACGTTGTATCAATTCAGTATGCGAGCGAGCTACCTAGCGAGCGAGACAGACAAACAGACTGTGACAGTAACAAGAGGTAGAGACAGAGGCACACACACAACAATGACGTCAATGTCCGTCCACGGGAATTTGCAAAAGTCAAAATGTATTACATTTACCTGTTTACAACAGTACACTGGATCAGATTCCCTATGTACTCTTACTACGCCCACAGAACAAAAAGAGAACCGTACGAACCCGTATAGCGTACCGCCTGGCTGCACAATTGATTTCCATCTACCAAGACATTACCTGCATAATCTGCTTTGCAAGTGACTAGGTACACGGGGCACACAATGAAATGAGTGCGACCATCGACCGCTAGCGTTGCCTCCCCACCCCCATCCCCTCCTACCATCTATTTCTGGGGGAGTTTTTAGTTTCATTTAAAAAAAAAGTTTTTAGTCCCAGAAAGCCGAGACTCAACGCACAAACAACAACGAAACCGAGTAGCAGACAAAAAACAACAACACCCAGCGCTACTCCACTACTCCAGCAAACACGTTAATAATTCAGAATCAAAATACCCGATAGGTTAATTTATGGAACGCAACAAAGATATGTTTATTTGTGGAATTTTTAATAAAATACAACCCAAAACATTCCCACCTTGACCTCTTGGTCTTTAACGTAAACGAACAAATTACACAAAAGATCAATACTAACGAGAATATATTAACTAAATTAAAGTAAATAAAAATGTGGTAAAATTCAACCTGACGGTAAAATGTACATCGAACTCTTTGCGGCGGACAATATCTGCTGACCCCCCCCCCCCCCCCCCCCCACCCTTCTCTCTCCCTCTCTCCGTACATGCATGCGCTCACGCGCAATTTTCTTATATGGAGAGAGAGAGATTCGCATGTTCGGAACCACGTCAGTTCTAACTCCATTGAAAAAATTTTAACTTCTTACTCAAGATCAATACTACATCCTGACAGTTTCATGGCAACAAAAACCTGGATAAAACATGTCCTCTTTTTACATTTAGTCAAGTTTGGACTAAATGTTTTAACATAGAGGGGGGAATCGAGACGAGGGTCGTGGTGTATGTGTATGTGTGTGTGTAGAGCGATTCAGAGTAAAGTACTGGACCGATCTTTATGAAATTTTTCATGAGAGTTCCTGGGTATGATATCCCCAGACGTTTTATTCATTTTTTCGATAAATGTCTTTGATGACGTCATATCCGCCATTTTGTAAAAGTTGAGGCGGCATTGTCACGCCCTCATTTTTCAATCAAATTGATTGAAATTTTGGCAAAGCAATCTTCGACAAAGGCCGGACTTTGGGATTGCATTTCAGCTTGGAGGCTTAAAAATTAATTAATGACTTTGGTCATTAAAAATCTGAAATTTGTCATTAAAATTATTTTTTTTATAAAACGATCCAAAATTACGTTTATCGTATTCTTCATCATGTTCTTATTCCAAAAACATATAAATATGTTATATTCGGATTAAAAACAAGCTCTGAAAATTAAAAATATAAAACTTATGATTAAAATTAAATTTCCGAAATCGATTTAAATCAATTTCATCTTATTCCTTGTCCGTTCCTGATTCCAAAAACATATAGAAATGGTATGTTTGGATTAAAAACACGTTCAGATAGTTAAAAAGAATAGAGATATAGAAAAGCGTGCTATCCTCCTCAGCGCAACCGCTACCGCGTTTTTCTGGATTGTTAATGTCACTGGCTTTGCCCCGAGCGGTGGACAGACGATGCTACGAGTGTACGGTCTTGCGGAAAAAATGCAATGCGTTCAGTTTCAATCTGTGAGTTCGACTGAGCTTGACTAAATGTTGTATTTTCGCCTTACGCGACTTGTTCAGTCTCCCATTTCCTGGTTGTGTGAGTTTCCTGTGTTCGAAAAACCCAAACCGATCAGCCCTTGTGATGCAAAACAGTTCCAGAAATCAATTCTAATTTCTTATAGTTCACTCCAAAAAGTGCGAATGACAACAGGATTTAAAATGTAGGACATGTAAACACAAGCAGGTGATGTTGGGGGAGGGGGGGTGGGTCTGTTACACCATACAGCCAAACTGAACACAGCTACGAGCTCTTCACAACCGTCCCATGTGATAGTTGCGTACGATTATTTCTGCATAGCTCTACGGGCATGCAGGATCGCGCAAGGCTATCCAGAATCGCACGCACGATGACCAGCAGGTTTCATTTAAATCTGTGGTCTCTCTATGACTATCCGGGGCTAGGGGTTTGAAAAGATGCTCAGCCCTGAGAGAGCAACCAGGAAGTTACCAGCACAAACGTCAAGCGTTGAATGAAGCTGTCAAGGTCATGCTGGCACCTTAGGTCAGGATTCAGGCCAACTTCGCTGTACAGAATGCTGTACAGGATTCTCATCCGCTTCTTTTCAAACACATTAACCCGGATAGTCATAGATAGACTTCAGCTTTAACAATTTGCATGCAATCAGAAACGATCCAATTGTCCATGATCCGAATAACTCTGTCGGGGCTTCTACTTGCTGTGGAAGAGGCGCGCACCTTCGAAAAAGTGAGGCAAGCACACGCCGTCTTCACTCACCAGCAATCAATGCGCCAAAGTGGATAGGGAGTTCCGATATTATGCAGTGTCTGCTCGCGATAATGTCCTTTTCTTTTTAAAATATTCTTATCGGAGCTCAATGGTCATTGCCACCTTAATCACTTTTCTTCATTCATAGGTGACAACGTGTGTTTGCCTCACTGTGTTAAACTTGGCGCAACTCTTCCAAAGCAACCCCCAAAAAAAAGAAAAAGAAGGAAAAAAAGTTATTTCCGGGATTCGTCTATTTTCCCCCCGGCCCCAAGCCTGAGTGCAATTCGCCATGCAGTTGTATGCGACAAAAGTTCCAAGGTGTAACTAACCCTTCACAATTTGCTGTCGTAGCCATTAAGTAAGGAGGAAGTGAAAAGGTGGCGGGTCGGAAATAACCCAGAGAGGCGGAACTGACACCTGAATTGTTCAACTCACAGTTCCTTACCTGTGCTGGGCAGTACAACAGAAGTGCAATTTTTTGCTTTCAATCACAGCTTTAGCTTTGGAATGAGAGGGGGAGGACAAAATGAAAAAGGAGGCAGTACTATGAGATCCGAAGCGCGTCAAGCGACAGCAGAATTAAAGAATAACGGTCAATGCTCTGACGTCCCACGCATCGTTTGGCAGCAGGATTAACAACAGCAAGAGAAAACACAATGCTCATTTACAGTAGCGAATTCTATCCTCGGCAAAGACAGTCTGGAATCGAGACGAGGGTTGTGGTGGAAGTGTGTATTTGTGTGTGTGTATTTGTGTGTGTGTGTCGGAAAACTACTGAACAGTTTCGCAAGAAACTTTACATACAAAGTCTTCCACATGATAACTACAGCCATTTTTTTTTTCGATAAATGTTTTTGATAGCCGTTTTTTTTGTGTGCTGACCTCATTTTTCAATTAAATTGACTGAAATCTTGGTCCAGCAATCTTAGACTCGGTGCGGACTACTGAATTGAATTTCAATTTTGAAGCTTTAAAATTAATCATCTAATTTATTTGTTAATGAACATTCAAATAAAATCGAATTAAAATGTTTAATCAAAAACAGCATAAATAAAAGCATTGCATTGTATTTCTGCAGACTTAAAAATACTTGTGTAAACCAACAGGTCCGTGTCCGCTTGCAGGTAACCGAAACTCAACTGACCGCCGAGTGACCGCAACGGACAGCGTGCAGGTAGGTGTGAGAACCGGCACCGGGTACAATTGAACGGTGTGTGTTGGTCACGTGAGTTTGTTTTCTCGATGATTGGTTTGTGATGTTTACTCAGCCCACCCAACCATCACACCTCTCAGCGGTTAATTAGTGCCTTTGCTTACGCAAGACGGTTATAACCGGTTTGTCAGTGATGCGTTACGCTGACTGAGTAATAATAATAATAAATAAAGTGTATTTATATTGCGCCTATCCCTTACAAAAAACAAAAATATTTGGCTCTAAGCGCATTACAACATGTGAAGGACTTGGTACAATCAAGTCTGACAAGTACAACAGCACAATATACAGTCGGTCTCTTAGGTAAAAGCAGCTTCGACAGTTAAACACTTCTACTAAAAGATCCTCTAACAATTTACAAACATAGTTAAAGAACATCGAGTTAATAGGAATTAAAAAAAAAGGTTCTTATAATAAAACTATCTAGCGAACGACGAAGAAGAAGAAGAATAAAACTATCAATGTCAATGTATAACAAGTCATTCAACGTAAATGGCCAAAGAACAACAATAAAACAATGGTGATAAAACAGTTATACTCAATGGCTAATAACGAGGCAGAGTTAAATAGTATCGACACAAGATTAAAACAAAACATATTTCTGGAGACGAATTAACAACAATAAAGCAATGGTGATAAAACAGTTTTACTCAATGGCTAATAGCGAGGCAGAATTAAATAGTATCGACACAAGATTTAAACTAAACATATTCCTGGAGATGCATTTAATAATTATACATGTATCAAATAATCAATGTACAAAATACAGCCCTCGCAAGCAACCCGCCCCCAGCCGGCCCACAGCGCGCTACGATGGCAAGCGACCCCTCTCCTTAATGTGGCAAATACTGAACAGTGCACACAACCAATTACTCGCATATACTCGTGTCGCTCACTCGCACACACACACAAACACACACACGGACAACATCGAATCACTCGCACAGGCTAGGGGTTGAAGTATTCCCGGAAGAGGTGTGTTTTTAGAGAGGACTTGAAGGAAGGGAGAGAGGTAGAAAGGCGGACAGACATGGGCAGAGAGTTCCAAATAGAGGGAGCTGTGTAGGTAAAGGCGCGCTTGCCGAAAGCGTTCAGTTTGACGCGTGGGACAACAAGGTGCCCTGCGTCAGCGGATCTGAGGTTGCGTGTGGGGACGTGTGGCTTTAAGAGCGAAGACAGGTAAGAAGGGGCAGAGTCTTGAAGGCTACGGTAACACAGGGTAGCTATTTTATATGTAATGCGTGCTTTGATTGGTAGCCAGTGAAGGGTCATGAGGAGAGGGGTGACATGGTCGCGCTTGCGCTTGCGCAGCACAAGACGTGCTGCATTGTTCATGATGCGCTGTAGGCGGTCTAGCTTGGCGTCTGGGAGGCCGGCTAGGAGCGAGTTGCAGTAATCCAGTCTCGACAAAATAAAAGCCGAAACCAGTGTCTTGGTTGCGTCGAGGGAAAGAAGGTGTCTGATTTGGCTAATCCTCCGCATTTCAAGAAAGGCGGTTCTGCAGAGTGAGTTGATGTGGGCGTCCATTGACAGGTTACTGTCAAGGTGGACACCCAGGTTTTTTACTTTGGTGCTGAATGTGACTGTGGTATCAGAAAGGGTAAGACTGGATGTTTCTGAAAGAAGCTTTAACTTTGATTGTTTGCCAACTGGCATGATCTCTGTCTTATCATCATTCATCTTGAGCTTGTTGACTGTCATCCACTGTTTGATGGAATCGCTGCATGATTCTATTGACTGCACTAACTCTGTAAACTGTTTGGTGTGTGCGGATTTTTGTAGTTGAGTGTCGTCTGCGAACATGTGGTACAGGACATTGTGGTGCTTTATGACTTTGCTTAACGGCTGCATGTACATAGTGAATAACACTGGGCCTAACACAGATCCTTGTGGGACACCATACTTTAATATGGTGTCCTCGGAGTGCTTATTCTGGATCACAACAGCCTGAGTGCGTCCAGTCAGGTAGGAGCAGAACCACCCCAGAGCCGTGCCTGTTATGCCGAATGTGGTGTTCAACCTTGCCAGCAGTATATCGTGGTCAAGGGTGTCGAACGCTGCGGATAGGTCCAACAGGGCCAGAAGCGAAACAGAGCCGCTGTCACAAGCAGTGAGAAGAGTGAGTCTTGGCTTTGTCTGACAAAGTCGTTACACAAGCTGTTAGGTCGGTCCTTAGACGTTAGAGCGGGGTGGTCGCTACACTGGTGACAACTATATAAGGAAACACATCGGTTAAAAAAAAAAGGGTCGTTGTGGCGGGGTAGTCCTTAGAGAGGGGGGTCGTTGTGAGGGGTTCTACTGTATTTGCAAACATGTGTCCACTGTGTGTCCACTCGATCGCAGGTAGGCATCAGATTAGTCTGCTCTGCTGATTATCGCGCCACGCCGAGCAGCCAGCCGTGCACTCTTCAGACCCAGCAGAGACTTTTAAAAGATGTAGGGGAAGGGCTCCTAATATGGACCACTTTTTGTTTCATGCTGATAACAAGCTTGTTTTCTTGCGAATAAGTTTCATTTTGTGTTTGGTAGTCCTTCTCTCTTAGGTTAACCGTTAGGCCTATTTAGGGTGAAATAGTTTTGATAGACATTCAGCAAAAATTAAATACAGAAAAAAATCACAAATGGTCCATATTAGGAGCCTGGGCGCCTAATATGGACCAGTTAAGCGGCCTTCACAAATCACTGTAAAAAGCCCCCTATACTTCAAAATAACATGATACATCTTAGTGTACAAGTCAGACTAATTAAAATATGCTTTAGATTTATCTGTTTCGGGTTGATGAGAGCAATTTTGAAGCACACCAGGAAACGAAAGACGCTTATGAAAAACAGAGTGAAAATAAGTGAAATTATTAACTTCCACAAAAAGAAGACTTTTTGTTATATTTTTTTTAAATCTCGAGGCCTGGTTATGGGTTATTTCCAGCAAGCTTCTTAATAAAATAATGAAAATAGCCTTTAGCTTTTATTTTCTTCGATTTGTTGAAGGTGGTCCATATTAGGGGACTCGCACATACGTTGAGATTTTGCTATTATTTTTTGTTTGCAGTAGAAACTCGGGGTCAACACTGCTAAAATTTAACAAATACGGTCTTGGCTGTCATATATACCAATTTTTGTGTGATAAAAGTTTTGGCTGTGGACAGAAATGAGTCCGTTTTAGGCGGCAAATTTAGAGTGAACGCTGCCAAAAGGGAAAAAAAGGGAAAAAAAACTAACGGGTTTGAGATTTGTGTTTCTGCAACTGTTTTGACATGTGCAATTTATCCAGAGAGGGTGAATACAGCGAATGAAATTGTTTTGAGCGCTCTAGCGCCGTTAGTTTGTCAGAACAGGAGGTGGTCCATATTAGGAGCCGGTCCATATTAGGAGCCCTTCCTCTACTTACAAGACACGCAATGAGAGGAGAAAGTGAGAGAGAGCGAGGTCTTCCGACCGCCATATCTGTGGTACACAGATAGTGAGTGTGCCTGTGTGTGCGTGTGCTTGCGTGCGTGCGTGCGTGTGTGTGCGCGCGCGTGTGTGTGGTAGTAGAAGTAAAGTAGACAGGCTTTTTTTGAATCAGCGTGTTTGCGTGCGTGCGTGTGTTCTAAGTAACTTTTGCTGAGCAGTCAAATACGCAGGTCATACATAAGGTTGTGCAGTGACCACATTGATTACTGCTTACGTGTCAATGGTCATGACTCTCCCCCTCTACCCCCCCCCCCCCCACCCACACACACACACACCAATCTTCGTTTGATCACGCTGCACTTGTCTTCCTCTCCGAACGATCAAGGTCGTAGGTATACACGCGTTGGGCATTAAAAGCATGTTCCAGTTGCGTGCATACTGCGTGTGTGTTTGAGTAAAGAGTTACGCATAATTAGCCAATATAGCTATTCTGATGAACACGTGGGGGAATTCGGGGGCCGTGATTGGATGGTCTCTTCCTATCACCAAAGCATAATGCTACGGAAGTCGGCCATTTTTCTCAATATCCAAAAGCATATTGTCAATAACAAAGACGCATGGTTCCGGTTTACCCATCTGTACCACGCGGCGATGTTTCTATCGACAACAGCATACACTGACAACTTGAAATTCTTCTCGGGAATGTTTTTCAGCTTTACAAATGTCGATAGCATACCCTTTTCTGCTAACTTCCCGATGAAACAGGACTAAACCAATTATTTTCTGTCCCAAAACACCACAAAATGCCCAAAGTCGAAAGATGTAGTACAAACAGGAGAGTAAAACGGAACAGCCGTTTTTGTGTGCCTGTGTGAGCTCAGTTGCCGACTAACATAAACTCAGTTTCGCATTCGGCTTTTCTTATCTCGTAACTCCACACTAAATACCCCACTTCCCCCCTGAAGTATTGATGTACAACCCATGGCACTAACATTCATGTAGTCGTTTATAACTTAGGTTGAAAAGTTCGCTTCATGACGAGACAAGTATAAATGCCATTCACCCAAACCGAAAACTTCTTGCCGTCTGCTCGCGTTGTACGGATTAGCTGTTCTCTTCTCCTCCCCTTGTTGCATCCTAGTTCTTCAGTTGTTTCTAGTTTTCCGTTGATGTTGTGTTTTGGTCTTCTTCATAAGTAGTCTTGTTCAAAATGAAAAAAACTCAAACTTCTTTTTGTTGTATACGAATGAACTAATAAAAAGCTGTTTAACAGCTGTGTTGTCAAATCGAGTTTTTTTCCAAAATCAGTGTGACGCCTGCGCAAAACTAATGCGCATAAGAAACGGCGTCTGCTATCAAAACCTGAGATCAACGCATCGACTCAAAAACTGTCATTTTGTAAGTTTGGAACAACAAATCAAGGTCAGAACAGCTATATAAGCGCTATTGTGTTTTCAGCGTAGCAATAGGGTCCGATATTTAGACTCGAACAAGTATAATGCGACTCGTCTTCGACTCGTCGCATTATACTTGTCTCGTCTAAATATCGGACCCTATTGCTACGCTGAAAACACAATAGCTGGTACTAAGAATGCTGATTCGTTTCAAGTCTCTTCTTTGTGCGTTAGCCTCAGAGGGTGACTTGGGGTCTGTCGGAAACAGAGCTTCGCTCCACAAGGAAATTGCTGACAGCAGTTCATCTGTGTAGTTTGATTCATGAGAGGTTAAATTTGACATTAAAAATTGGATAAACGAAATAATAAAGATTGACTTTGCTGTTCGAGGTCGCAAATCAAACTTTACTGCAGCTGTAACTTGCAAGAAAGAAATTAAGGAGGGTATGTTGCAAGGGCGTTATGTCTGGTATATTCTACAGACAGATAGATAAACAGACAGACAGACAGACAGACAGACAGACAGCTTTCTGCAAGGATATCCACCTCTGAGAAGTGAGTTCTTTCGATCATTCAGCAAAGTTTCCTGTACATTTTCGACTCAATACATGTAGTTCAAAATTGGGCATGAAAAACAAACAAACAAACAACCAACCAACTAAACTATGCATTACAAAACAAGGGACTTCAGACGGCATCGATTTTCTTCTGTTTTTTTCCCTTCTGTTTAAGAAATGGTTTCAAGTTTTACACACGTCAAGTACTTTGCTGATATCCACACTCACGGAGATAAGGCAGAGTTAGGGCAGATTGCCGTTTAACTTCAGAGCCCACGGTTATGAAGAAGAAAAGGTGAAAAAAAGAACAGCCTATTTTTATAACACATGTACAAGCAATTAGACACATCACTGGCGATACCGTGTTGAACAAAACTTTAAAAGTGATATCTTTGACAGGCTTCTATACAACAGCAACGAAGCCATCGATACGACTTCCTTACATCTCGGAAACTAGTCTGGGTAGGTGATCACTAGGCCCGAAACAGACACCACACGATTCCATTCACCGCTCACAGCACACGTTCACACCCTCACACAAAAATATGAGAGAAGGGGGGGGGGAGGGAGGGAGAGAGAGAGAGAGAGAGAGAGAGAGAGAGAGAGAGGAGAGAGAGAGGAGAGAGAGGAGAGAGAGAGAGAGGGGGGGAGAGAGGGGAGAGAGAGAGAGAGGGGGGAGAGAGGGGGGAGAGAGGGAGAGAGGGAGAGAGGGGGGAGAGAGGGAGAGAGGGAGAGAGGGGGAGAGAGGGAGAGAGGGAGAGAGAAAGAGAGAGAGAAAGAGAAAGAAAGAGAGAGATAGAGAGAGAGATAAAGAGAGACAGAGACAGACAGAGAGACAGAGAGAGAGAGAGAGAGGGGGGGGGGAGAGACAGACAGGGACAAGAGACGGACAAGACAGACAGACAGACAGACAAATCCCTGACAATACCGTGTTGAACAAAAAGTGATATCTTTGACATACAACAGCAACGAAGACATCGATACGGTTTCCTTACATCACTGGCGATACCGTGTTGAACAAACAGTGATATCTTTGACAGGCTTCTATACAACAGTAACGAAGCCATCGATACGACTTCCTTACATCTCGGAAACAAGTTTGGGTGGGTGATCACTGGGCCCGAAACAGACATCACACGATTCCATTCACCGCTCACAGCACACGGTCACACACCTCACAAGAGAGGGAGAGAGAAAGAGAGAAAGAGAGAGAGAGAGAGAGAGAGAGAGAGAGAGAGAGAGAGAGAGAGAGAGAGAGAGAGAGAGAGAGAGAGAGAAAGAAAGAGAGGGAGAGAGAAAGAGAGAGAGAGAGAGAGAGTGAGACAGACAGACACAGACAGAGAGAGACAGGCAGGCAGCCAGCCAGAGACAGGAACAGAGAGATTTGTTGGCTCTGAACTGATTTATTCTCGCGAATCGATGCATGAGGGCATAACTGTTAAAAATCTTTGTTTTTATCAAAACAACCACGGGAATAAATTAAATCGAATCTTTACATTAGAACCGCAAACCAGACAACGATCTACGTCTCTGAATCATTCCAGAACCCATGTCTCAAAACTCATAAAACCGTTTCAAAGTACCTGCGCTTATGTGGTAGCAGCGAACACTACAACATTCCGTAATTGTGTACATAATTACTGACACAGACAGTCAATTAAAAAAACCACTTATTTCCCCTGAGAAAAATTACACACACAACAGAGTTATCCTAAAAATACCCTACGGATTATACAAATGTTTCCAGTACTGTGACAGAAAACGTTCAGCAGGTAAATGCTGACATGACATATTTTCGTGGACACAAAAAGTTTGGCAAAGAGGTTTACAAATGGCCCGAAGTTGACTCTCCGAAAACTTTTGACCGAATCATCAGTTCTCAAGCCCAAAGCTTCGCGCAGCGAGCTTCGTGAAGCAGACTTCGCGAAGTCGACTGCGCCCAATTGATATCAAGCTTGAGGCTACATCCGTCGGCACAAACACTGAAGGGGCTTGATGGGTATGGGGGAATAAATAATTTTGTCATCATTTTCACGAGTTTTCATTCACAAGCACCTGGGAAATAAATCTCATGTTCCCCGGGGAATAAATCCCCGGTTACCATAGTTGCAGGAAGCCCTATTACATGGATAATCAAAAGCAAACCCAATAGAAACGCTCGAGGATTCTTCTGCTCTTTTCATTGGCGTTTCCCCAGACCTAAACAGACGACACTGCTTCGCCAAGTTCCAAATACGAACTGGCAAATGTAAACAAAAAACAAAACTACCTCATCAAAGGTCATACATTTATGCTTTATCGCAAACAAATGAAACCTATCGATATGTTTTATCTTCTCACAATGTCATGGAGTGGGTGTATCTCTTTGGAGAAACACTAACGTCAAGTTTTAAGTCAAACCAATTGACCCCTGACACACACATTTTGACCCGTGCACAAGACGTTGTATCGATAAACTAAGCGCAAATAAAAAAATAATGATAAAAAAGCAAAGAACATAGCAACAAGAAATGAAGACATCTGACAAAGCCGAGCAAGCAGAATGACAAGTCTAATGAAAAACAGAGAGGCAATGAGAAACAAGATCGCGATTATCTTTCCTTCGCGGCACGACGCAAATCGTTTGTGTCCTTTGACCCAATTCGTGCAGTGCTGCACGATGCAAATCTTCTGTGACCTTTGACTCAACGTAGCTTCAATATTCGATTACTAATATTTACCACTGAAAACCGAGGGGTGGAATACCGAGAGGGGCAGGGTGGTAGGGCGATGGTGAAATGTAATGAAGAGACACGTGTAGCAATAAGAGAAAACCGATTCTGCAATAACACAAACACGAACAAAAAACCCAACACTGACCTATATGAATATTTAATCAATAATATGATCGTCTGCGTTGCAGGTGTGCAAGTGAAGGGTTGGGGGGGGGGGGGGGTAACTTGATCATTAATTTGTGTGTGTCAGTGTTTGTGTTCATGGACTGATTGTGAGGGAGGGGGGGGTGGGGTGGGGTGTGTTTCAGGTTTTGGTGTGGGTATGGAACGAGCAAAACAATACCCACACCACAAAATCTTGGAGGCAAAAAACACTCGCCGTCGCATCATTTTGTCCGCACAATATTATATGCACCAACAACCGGAAAGAAAGGTGACAATGGAAAAAGACTCATCTTTGCTTCCTGCGATTCCTTGCCCCCGACTCGAACGTCGCACGATAATCACCACATAACAGATCTGTTGTGAGATGGTCAACGCTGACTGTGCAAGCAAATCACCTCGTTTGAAATACGACAATCCCATCGCTCGAATGCAACATGTGGGCACTATCGTCTCAAAGGCGCTTACTGTTGGTTTCACACACCACTCTGTAGTCGGAACCTACAGAACTTCGCATCCTCAAACCTGACATACTTGTCTCAACATTATAAACTCAAATCACACACAGTAAGTTGCTTTCGCACGCCAGCTTTGAACAACGTGCTGGGGCCCCGAACATGCATTATAATAACAGAACTCGCGTGTCAAACCATGGCTCCCTGTGTTGATTTTTCACTTTATGTTGAACCACCAAAATGATGACAAAAACGATGTTTGATGGTTTGTTGCCAGACTAGCTTTTTTGTCGGTCCTCGGGGGGCATATCGACTTTTGTTTCATATTTATTGACCGCGGCCTTCGGCCTTGGTCAATAAATATGAAACAAAAGACGATATGCTCCCCCTCGGACCGACAAAAAAGCTGGTCTGTCAACACCCCATCAAACATCTTATATTGTCATCATTTTCACGAGTTTTCATTCACAAGCACCTGGGAAATAAATCTCATGTTCCCCGGGGAATAAATCCCCGGTTACCATAGTTGCAGGAAGCCCTATTACATGGATAATCAAAAGCAAACCCAATAGAAACGCTCGAGGATTCTTCGGCTCTTTTCATTGGCGTTTCCCCAGACCTAAACAGACGACACGACACTGCTTTGCAAAGTTCCAAAAACCAACTGGCAAACTGGTAAAAGTAAACAAAAAAACAAAACTACTTCAATAAATTCATCACAAACAAATGAAACCTACCGATATGTTATGTCTTCTTACAAAGTCATGGAGTGCGTGTATCAAGTCAAACCAATTGACCCCTGACACACACATTTTGACCCGTGCACAAGACGTATCGATAAACAAAGCACCAATAAAAAATAATGATAAAAGCAAAGAAAATAGCAACAATATATGCAAACACATCACAAAGCCGAGCAAGCAGATTGACAGGTCTAATGAAAAACAAAGAGGTAGGCTACTGAGTCGGAAACAAGATCGCGATTCTTTTATTTCCTTCGCTGCACGACGCAAATCTTCTGTGACCTTTGACCCAACGTAGCTTCCACATTCGATTACTAAGCTTAATACTCACAACTGAAAGCCAAGGGAGTGGAATACCGAGATGAACAAATCGAACTGTGCATCCTGAAACCTGACATATTCATCCCAACATTTTATGAACTCAAAAATACAGAAAGTTGCTTTCACACGCCAGCTTTGATTGCCAGTGGTTATCCGCACGAAACTCGTGTGGTTATCAGCACGGAACCCGTGTGGTTATCAGCACGGAACCCGTGTTTCAAAGCATGGCTCCCTGTGTTGATTGTTATCTTATTTTCTCACTACCAAAATGATGACAAAAACGATGTTTGGTGGTTTGTTGTCAGACCAGCTTTTTTTTGTCGGTCCTCGGGGGGCATATCGACTTTTGTTTCATATTTATTGACCGCGGCCTTCGGCCTTGGTCAATAAATATGAAACAAAAGACGATATGCTCCCCCTCGGACGACAAAAAAGCTGGTCTGTCAACAACCCATCAAACATCTTATAATGTTCTTTTACCTATCTACTTATCAAGATCGATTGATGTGTGAACGTCAGCGCAGCCCTGTCTACATTCCTATCCCTTGGTGCAAGCGAAACTTTTCTGCTTCTGTCACTTGACTGCTTCGTAAAGATAAATGGTAGTCGGCCATTTGCAATAGGACGCCGTCAAAAACGCCGAAAGAATACAGTAATTTAGCCAACATCGTACACGTGCCAAATTAATTTTCTGTTTGTTTTGAAGAACTGTCAGTACATATACTGACATACACTGACATCGTCTTTTCCACCACTCCCACAACCCCCGGTCCCAACTCCCTGTTTTTGGAAAATGTTGCACGCCGATGTCAAACGGTTTCAACCAACAAAATCGACGAATAAACGTAGATCTATGAATGACTTCGCTTAGCTGTGTCCTGTTAAATGTTGGCAAGTGACCAAAATGAAGGTGTATGATCTTTTCTTGTGCATGTTTGCTCTGACATTAACTTGTGCCCGAGAGACGTTTAAACATTTGGGGGTAAAAATAGATAAGGCTTTGTGTGTTTGAATAACAAACCCTCTATCTCTATTCACTTTCAGACAAGTTCTTGTTCAGTGCGGGAGCTAGAACTATATAATAAGGAGCGCCTAAGGTGGAGTGCGAGAAAGAGAGAGAGAGAGAGAGAGAGAGAGAGAGAGAGAGAGAGAGAGAGAGAGAGAGAGAGAGAGAGAGAGACTTCGTGTAAAAGTGTGTGTGTGTGTGTGTATGTGTGTGTGTGTGTGTGTGTGTGTGTGTGTGTGTGTGTGTGTGTGTGTGTGTGTGTGTGTGTGTGTGTCTGTGTGTGTGTTTCTGTGTATGTGAACAGCTCAGATCATGGGTAATTTTAACACCTTCACATTTAAATGCTTATCCCCGAGTACGCAGTAGGAGGGTCCAGCAGACTTTAATTGTGTGTGTGTGTGTGTCTGTGTGTGTCTGTGTGTGTGTGTGTGTGTGTGTGTGTGTGTGTGTGTGTGTGTGTGTGTGTGTGTGTGTGTGTGTCTGTGTCTGTGTATCTGTCTGTCTGTCTCGACTTAAAAGCTTATTGCTGGGAAACTACTGGGCGCAGTTCGTTCAAAAGTTGATACACTAACTTGATAATAGGTCCGATTGATCGTATTAAAACTTCATAATGTTACCTGGGACCTAAATGCCCCAAAAAACACAAAAGTTCTTGACGGTTGGACGAATTCAATCGGAGCGACAGCCAGCCATTGAGCTGATATAACAGCCAAACGCGTGCGTCATGAAAAGCATGCGTATCGCATGCGAGCAAGCCAGCCAGCGGGTGGGGATTAATTTGGTCTCGGCAAAGAAACTACAGTGCAGGTTTGGTCTCGGTGAGACTGAAAGAGAGACAGAGAGCACGAGAGAGAGCGACAGGGACACTGTGTCAGTGATTCAAGGTGGTGGCTTGGTGGCCAAAGGGATCCGGGTTCGATTCCCGGCATGGGCGGTCTATTTTTTTAATTTTTTTTTTAATTCTTGTTTACTATTGTTTATTATGAACGTTTTAATGTTTTATTTTACTCAAATAATTTTTTTAATTGTGTAAAATAAATAATTTTTATTTTTTATTTTTAAATCCACGTGCACAAGACAAAAACTTTCATACTGGGGGCCAGTCTGAAGAGTACTCGGGTCCAGCGCCAGCGTTTTTTATTTTAAAGCCATCCATTGAATTGAGAAGAAAACAAAGCATACTAAACTGCTAAGCATGAATCAAACAATAAGAAAATAAAAAGAATCAACAGCATCGTTTTGTATGTGTGGGTAGTAAACACGTTTTATTTCCAAAACACGGCGGAAAATGGCGACAAATTTGTTGCACAGCGACAGGTCACTTTTTTCAACCAAGGCCAGTACTTTCATACATGACAAAGGAAAGCAAATATGGCCTGAATAATAAAGTTATAGTGTTCCTTTGCGTGTCTGAGTGATAAACTGTTTTAACCAACTATCTTCTGAAACGTAATTGCACTCAGCAGATTTGTCTTCCGCTCATAACTTTCCTGTCACACGGTCTTTGCGACAAACAGATAGATCGCATTCTCGCAGAAAATCATTGACAACACAGACCAGTCATTTTTAACATTGCATTTGGGAAGGGCTACTATTATAGTGTGTTTTAAGAAAGAAAAACATTATAGTATCGGCAGAACACGACCAAATGAGTTTTCGTGTCACAGCGTTATGGGCGTGAGATTTTTTTAGACTTTTTGTTCTCACACTGTAGCAAAATCATTGACAACACAGACAAGTCAGTTTTAGCATAGACATTGGGAAGGGCTACTATTATAGTGTGTTTTAGGAAAGAAAAACATTATAGTATCGGCAGAACACGACCAAATGAGTTTGCGTTATGGGCGTGAGATTGTTTTTTTTCACACTGCAGATCATATCTCAAAAACTACTGAGTGGATCTTTATGAAATTTGATATGGATATTTTTGACTGGATTTTCTCATAGAAGGTTTTTCCGTTTATTGATAGGACAGTTTGATGACGTCATATTTTACCGTTTGCCAAAAGGTCGAGGCAGCACTTTCACAGTTACAGTTTTTCATCAATTTGATCGAATTTCTTATCACACAATCTCAGATCTAGGCCGGATTATGGGATTGCATTTCACCTTGGTCACTTAAAGTTTTGTTATTGAAATGTTTGTTCGAAATATGTCATTTTTTCAAATTTTTAAAAACTAATATTTGAAACAGAAAATTTATATTGGTGTATTCTCTATTGCGTCCTGTATCTAAAACTATATTGTTTTGTTGTTTTGTATTGATAATTATGCTTAAAAATGAAGAAAACCGATAAATAACCACTATCTTTATTTATGAAAAAAGACACTTAAAAACAACTTCTATCTATTCCTTATCATTTTCTGATTCCAAATATATATAGTTTCATGGTGTTTGACGTTGAAAATATGCTCAAACTTAACAAACTCGGATCGTTGAATGGAAATTATACTTCCAAGCTCCAAAAGCACGTCATTTCAAGTGTGGAACACGCTCATGACGTCATACTGAAAGGTGATAAATTATGGCTTCACCTTGCGATGTTTCATTTCAAACATGGTAACATTTTTAAAGGGGTTTCTTTCTCAGATTTGTGTTTGCCCTCTGTCTGTCTCTCTATGTCTCCGTCTGTCTGACTGATTCAATTAAATGTGTAATTACTTAGTTTTGCAAAAGTCAAACTAAGTATGATATACCTAATTGATTCAGGTCTCTAAATTCTTATTGTAAAATTGTGAGTTTTATTCAAAACAAATTTAATTGGTGTTTTAAACTCAATAATGGGGCATGCTGTGATGAGTAGAAGAATGTGTGTTTACGAGCAGAAAAAGCCCATCAAAGTCAAGAATCGTGTTTTTCTTTTTCTATTTTCACCTTGTAGCTTCATACAGACACTAAGCAACAGTGTAGTACCACTTCCAGTGCAATATCTTGTACTTTAATTTTGACCATCTGTGTAACACTTTATTGACCCATGATCTGAGCTGTTCACGTATGTGAAATTAAATCGCAGAGCTAACCATATTCTCCCTCTTCGAATCAACTGGGAACATTTCCGACACGAAATCGAGTGTGCCCTGAGGTTGCACTTGGCACAAAGCGTAAGAAACCCTAATTTGCTGACATAAGGAAATCACCGTGACTACTATATTGGTACAGCTGACTACTATACCAAGCTGTTTGTGCTCTTTGGATCAACAGACAGACAGACAGACTAACAGACAGACTAACAGACAGACTAACAGACAGACAGGCACACACACACACAAGTACACAGCAAACGCGACTGCTTCACTAATATCATCATTTGCTTGGGTACGGGTATGTCATCTTTTTTTTTCACGGGAGGGAATGTATTTTCTAAAATAATATCGCTATTCACACACAACACTGGATGATTCATAAAGAATAGTTGCTGAGAATCCACTTTGCTCTCAATGGACTTCCATAAATCATACTCTGGTGTCTGTCCTGGTATTTGAAACACCAACGGACCGTTATCGAACACAATCGCTTCAGTACACACAAAAGACATACCTGCCTTACAGTATGCATAGGTCATGGGGGGTTTAGTCGTTCATGCGGTTCGATCATATGAATGATTGTCACACACATCCCCCCCCCCCCCCCCCATCCCTCCTCTTTTTTGTTCCGGGTTTTTTAATGAGCGGGGGAATAACAAATCAGAGGCAAATATCGCGACAAATATGTTCATACTCATATGTCGATTTCTGGGTCAAACATGTCAGTTCCAAGTTAAAATTGTGTGAGTGACAACGCGACTTATGAGCTTTCCTTGGGGGGTTGCATGCATGCACACTCACGAACGCACCCACACCCACACCCACACCCACAAAAAGGCTTCCAATTCCATGGGGTTTTTTTTCCTTCAGATTTGCTCGTTCAACGTTTGTTGATACACATGCAATCATGATTTCCATCTTCAAAGCATCCACACACACACACACACACACACACACAAACGCACACACACACACACACACACACAAACGCACACACACACACACACACACACACAAACAAACACACTCAAACGCACGCACGCATAACCAATAAGTATGTGTCCCGTGCTGGTGGAAATGGTTAGAAATTTAACGCCTTCCGACATAAATGCATTCATTCATTTAGACCTAACACGCAGATGGTCTGATACAAACTGTTCACAGCTAACTTACATATAACGTATCGAATATTTCTAGGTTCATTGTCAAAAAAAAAAAAAAAAAACAACCATCAACGAACTACACAAGCGGACGGCACTGTTAGTGCTAATATGGTGCCTGATTAGCTAGTCGTAAGTATGACACATAAAGTAAAGACAATGATAACGGTTATTTATTATTTTATAATCATAATTTGACAGCGTTCTTTGCAAAAGTCAAACCTGTCTAAAACGACCACAAAAAAGACCGACCAAAACAGGTTGTTATGTATACATGAGGTTGCTATAGAAAGATGAAATATATAGGGGGAAAACCCAAATCGTCGGGAATGTTGTGCAGTGGTCGTAATTGGCAGGTGGTCGTTATCGAGAGGGGGTCGCCAGGGTAGGTTTAACTGTATCACTTTCGGCGCGAGCATATATCGTCGCACAAACAACAAACACACAGGCAATACTGATCGAACTGAAACTCACCCTGGCGGTAGGAGGAGAGTGTGTGTTGAGGTGGTAGGAGTGACCAATAACAATGCCGCTTGGATCCGAACCCCTGACACCGCTTCTAGTTCCTGCCCCTCCTGCTAGGGCTCCCCCGCTCTCAGCCGCTGTGTGAGCATCCCCTACACGATGCTCCATGCGACGCAACTGCACAAGATCAACACACAAAGACTGGTTTTAGACAAAACTGTGTTTTCAAAGGTACCTTTTTATTACGTAGGCGTGGAAGCACGGTGACTACACAAAGTTAAAGAACTTGTAAGTGTCATTCAGACCTGTTTTGTATTTTACACACACACACACACACACACACACACACACACACACACACACACACACACACACACACACACACACACACACACACACACATATATATAAGGAAAAGAAAAGCCTGCAAACAAAGAATGTCAAGTGGCAGCCCAAATGTTTGACCTGTTGCCAGGCCTTCCTCAGGGGTGTGTAATTCTGCGAGACGCCAATTCATGCATCAATTACTAAGCAACACAATACCATGGTTATTTCAGTTACGAATCACAAAGCAAATATTTCAAAGATAAAATTTACATTCAAGCTTAGATCTACTTATTTATATATATAAAGGTACAAATATTAAACAAGCACTGACTCGTACCCCCCCCCCCCCCCCTCCAAACCCCAACCCTCATCATACAACTCCTCTGTACTTTTGACATTACCTCCTTTGCTCTTCGCATGCACGAAATGTGCACATGACATGAAAAGAAAACGTGCTCCAGCTCAATCGTCACATAAAATCACCAAAGATCTAACCGCGGACAGAAGGACAAACAAACAAACAGACACACACACAGAGTGAATCCTATACACACCCATTTACAACCGTAGTAAGCAGACCTGAATCGGATACACAAACGAAAGTAATCCCAACTGTCAAGTACGGGGTATCATCGAACACAAGTAATGATTGCAATGTGATAGTTGCTGTCAAGCCCAAACACCAAACGTGATCAAATTCCCAGCATCACACCGTAACAAGAACCCGACAATAATGAAAAAGACACGTTGGATAAACATAGCACGTGCAGCATTCTAAAAAGGCTGACAGCCGAAAAAGCACGTTCGACAGGACTGCCCCCGAAAATGTCAGCCTCATAGGCTGTAAAGTGACGAGTGTCGGAATAAGACCCGAGAGCTTGACAAGACATTCGTAACTTCAGACATACTTCGATCTAAAGCTATTGTCATGTCGGAAACAAGCCCTCATCAATAGTTTATGGCGCTTAACGCAGTCATGGCCTACTTTTCCCCTAATGGAGCCACGTGTGGCTACCGTTTGACAGCAAAAGTAGATCACTGCGTTTCATGAATAGCGGCCCACTAAACGCAAGTTGCCAGTCGTGTTGTCGGTCAATTGACTTCAGGATGTTGAGCTCAAAGAAACATTCCTTCTGATTTAAGCAGTCATCTACACCACCACGGATCTTTCCGAGCCTTTACACTAGATACGAGCATCCTTCCACCGACACGCATGCCAATGTGAATAACCTGGCTGCTTCCCTTGTTGAGAGATAACAACAATTTCAACTAGTCTTGCAGATTGACATAGGTGTCACTTGCCCAATTCACTCAACAAAAAATTCCGCCATGCACAGGTAGCTGCTGGGCAGTTGATTTTTGGGATGGGTCCAAGTCAAAGGATGCTCTTAATCGATGTACAAGCCTGCACAGATCCATCGTGATTTACACAGGAAGGAATGTAACTTTAAATCACAGATCTGGGCCGGTATGCAAGAAACAAGGTTAGAGACTTTAATCCGGGATACACTGTGCCGTGAATCTTCGTCATGCAAAAGGACATTAGATATATACTTTGCAGTTTCTTCATAAATTTAATATTGTCCTTCAATGACAAATATCGAACAAATGGTATTCAACGACTCTGCTACCCCCCCCCCCCCCTCCACCCCACCCCCCCCCCCCCCCCAATCGACGAATCCATTGATTGACGAATGGATGGACGGATGGATCAATGTGTGTAAAACACAAAACACAGATAGAGCAAGAAAGTCCTAAATTAACGACCTAGCGAAAATTAAGAACAACAATCAAGGAAGCCTTAATAGGCATCAGTCATCCCTTTGTAAGATTTTTTGGGTTTTGTTTAGCAGACAGAACCATGTCACACACAAAACCGAGGCTGATATGTGACAGTACAGTGGAACCCACCTTTCAAGACCCCCCCCCCCCCCCCACCCTGCCCTCCCCCCCAATATAACACTTCCTCCCTTTTAAGACCCTGTTTTCTCAGACTTTCTGTTGATAACCTGTGTAAATTTACCTCCGATTTAAAGGCATACTAACGCACTCCCGTGTTTACAAAGTGTAGTTTGCCCACAATCGATGTCAAACGCACCATAAGACCATATAATGACGATATGTCACCATGCGCGGACCATAATACATGCATTACAGCTTGTTCTAGCCTCTGAAAAAGTGAGGATGTCAACAAAGCCGCGGAGTTCTCTCCCTTGCATCAACGTTACATGTGTTGCCAAATCTATAAATAGGACGATCCAGATCAAAATGAAAATTCAAATATCTCAACATTTAAGGGGTCCTAGACCACAATATTTTGCAGGGAACTTAATTTAGCATGTCTCCAGCTGTTGGTAAAGCAATTAGCGTGTATAGTCATCGAGTACATATGGCTTTAAGACTCCCCCCTTTTCAAGACCTGATGTTCTCACATTTTGGGAGGTCTTAAAAGGGATGTTTGACTGAGGCACTACCCCCACTTTTCCCTGGCCGACCAATAAGGAGAGCGCAATATAACTAATAGGGTATGTGAGTGTATCGCGGCAAAACAGCCGACCACTTCACAGTGACAGATTGGCAATGCGTCAATATTTCAAACAATGACCAGATTTTTTATCTGCGGACATAAAAACGAAAATCTCCTCATAAACGTGTCATCAACAACCTCTCCTCAAGATAACCCCAACCCCGCACAGTCATTTTTGTGTGTGAAGAATAACCCGTAGTTTTTGATGCTGACGTGAATGATACAGCACGTACATGCGAAATGATCGTCTTCCTACACTTTTTTTTCCTCCTCAATCTGATGACCCCAATGCCAATACCTCACTTTCTGACCTAGATTCCAAAGCCTCATTCTCTGACCTAGATAAAAAAAAAACTTTCACGCGGTGCATTTTTGTCAAATATGTTTTATGTTCGTTGTTTCAAACCGCGTTTTTTTGCTTTTTGCATGTTTTTTTATTTTATATTTGGGCATTGCAAAGTCCGTAGACCTGTGCACGTGACTTGCGCACATGGAAAGCTATATCTTCTTATTCTTCTCATTAGTATCATAATCTCACCGCAACAACAACAAAATGCATGTTAACTTATCATTATAAAAGATGCACAAGA
>NC_090259.1:24061395-24146395 GCF_037325665.1 Littorina saxatilis
CACAGTTGGGGCAGTACAATATAAGATGTTTGATGGGTTGTTGACAGACCAGCTTTTTTGTCGGTCCGAGGGGGAGCATATCGTCTTTTGTTTCATATTTATTGACCAAGGCCGAAGGCCGCGGTCTATAAATAGGAAACAAAAGTCGATATGCCCTCCCGAGGACCGACAAAAAAAGCTGGTCTGTCAACAAACCACCAAACATCGTTTTTGTCATCATTTTGGTAGTGAGAAAATAAGTGCACAATCAACCCAGGGAGCCATGCTTTGAAACACGGGTTCCGTGCTGATAAGGCCAAAAAAAAAATAGGTCTGTTTACGGTAACCCGACCGACCCTATTTTTTTCGCGCGACCCTAGACTTTTTTTTGGCATTTGGGGAAAATAAAAAAATCTTGGTTTTTTTTTGCAAAATAACGTAAAAATATGGTTTTTTGGAGAAAAAAAAAAAAAAAAAAAAAAAAAATCCCGACCTACCGACCCTATTTTTTTGGCCTATGTTACCGTAAACAGACCTTTTTTTTTTTTTGGCCTAACCACACGAGTCCCGGTTTGATAACCACTGGCAATCAAAGCTGGCGTGTGAAAGCAACTTTCTCTGTTTTTGAGTTCATTAAATGTTGGGATGAATATGTCAGGTTTGAGGATGCACAGTTCTGTAGGTTCACCTCGGTATTCCATCCCCTCGGCTTTCTGTTGTAAATATTAAGCTGAGTGATCGAATGTGGAAGCTACGTTTGGTCAAAGGTCACAGAAGATTTGCGTCGTGCAGCGAAGGAAAGAATCGCGATCTTGTTTCCGCCTCAGTACCTCTGTGTTTTTCATTAGACCTGTCATTCTGCTTGCTCGGCTTTGTTTGATGTTTGCATATCTTGTTGCTATTTTCTTTGCTTTTATTATTGTTTCTTATTTGTGCTTCGTTTATCGATACAACGTCTTGTGCACGGGTCAAAATGTGTGTGTCTGGGGTCGTTTTACTTGAACTTGACGTTCGTGTTTCTCCGAACGTCTGTGTATCGAAACACAGATACACGCATTCCATGATTATGTAAGAAGACAAAACATAACGCTAGGTTTCATTTGTTTTTGATGAATGTATGACCTTTCATGAAGTAGTTTTGTTTTTTTGTTTACTTTTGCCAGTTTGCCAGTTCGTTTTTGTAACTTTGCAAAGCAGTGTCGTGTCGTCTGTTTATGTCTGGGGAAACACCAATGAAAAGAGACGAAGAATCCCCGAGCGTTTCTTTTGGGTTTGCTTTTGATTATCCATGTATAACCTGCTTCCTGCAACTATGGTAACCGGGGATTTATTGCCAAGGGAACATGAGATTTATTTCCCAGGTGCTTGTGAATGAAAACTCGTGAAAATGATGACAATGACTTTTAGCTAAGACATTGCGAAGAGAGCTTAAAGGCACAGTAAGCCTCCCGTAAACCATCAAAGATACTGTCCCCACATAAAGCATATTAACTCTACCTGTCCCAAGATAGGCCAAATGGTTCTAAGAGGACGTTAAAACTAATTATCATCATCAACTATTCTGCATGGCTTGTCGATTTCACTGCCTTTGCCACGAGCGGTGGACTGACGAAACTACGAGTATGTGGTCTTGGTGAAAAAAGCAGTGAGTTCAGTGTCATTCTGTGAGTTCGACAGCTTGACTAAATGTTGTTATTTCGCCTTACGCGACTTGTTTCACAATGTAGTCGTCAGTTTGTGATTTCAATGCGACTCGCTGTAAACTGATCTGCAATAGCACGTTATTTTGTACCTCTGAATCTAGACGAACTAGAGCGATTGCAGTTGACTGTTCAGAGGAACGGGCGCTAGGCACAACCGTCGTCTGCTACGAGAAAGACGGTTTGCGTGACACGTTTCCGGGATTTTCTTTTTTCAAAATTTCAAAACTTCGAATTGTACTGATCTTGTCTTGATGAAAAAAGAATCCTTTTACGATTTAAGAATGTTTGTGTAACAAGCTGTCAATGTATTATCTAGATTTTAAAAGTTAGTTCTAGCGCCGAAACGAGGCGCCTGATTTCTTGATCAGACGGTCCACGAAAATAAATTCTTTGAAAATTGCTCGCTCTTTACGTAGGGCACCTAGGATGTTCAAAAGCGGTGAGTGTTCAAACGAAAGGGTGTTTGCACTGTGTGTAAAAGCCTAACAGTATCTCTGATGGTTTACGGGAGGCTTACTGTGCCTTTAACATAACATAACAGGAAGAGAATTGAAGGCCGAACATCAAAGGGCGTTGACGGCCTTGCTGATTTGAAGGTCAACGCCAACCACTCAATCGAGACGAATGGAACTTCAATGTATCGGTTGTCATACTTCTTTCTTTTTTTTTTAGCGAATGGAACTTCAATGTATCGATTGTCATACTTTTTTAGCGTTCTTTTAGTAATACACGCACACGGTGGCCTTTTTTTGTCTTGTTTTGTGTCCTTGCGTGTTAAAAGCTATCTCCTTCTCGTGAATAGTTCTGCTCGCTATCTCACATATGCACAGGCTTTTTACATTGGATAAGTATAAGACCACCCCTCCACTAGCCAGATCTGAGATGGTGAGCCGAATCGTTCACACGGGAGGGACTGTGCCTTTAACACGATGGTGACATAGCCGGGGAGGACCGTGAATTCAATACAGTTACATGTTGGCAATACAGTGGGAAAAACGGCTACTACAAGTGTTCAGAGTATCGTGTGCTGCTTTTATGTGACTAACAGTTGTGTAGTTCAAATGGAATCATCCTTTAGAACCAACCACCAACACGTGCACATCGTTTCAAGGCACACTGCTTTCCGTGAAAACAATTCGGCTCACCATCTCAGATTTGGCTAGGCAGATACAACCATCCCTCCACTTGGTCGCATTAAAAAAACCAGCACCATGACTGCTTTGTGTGGTGAGTTGGATTTCTTTAATTTTTAACATTTCTTTTACGAAATTATTTCATCAAAGATGTCCCACTCCACACAGAGAGCCCCAAAGCTGTCGATTTTTGGTTTGTGACCAAGTGGAGAGCTGGTCCGCCAGAGAAGCTCAGGGGTAAAACTCCCGAGGACTGACAAAAGCTCTTGTGGTGTGCATGGTAGGTGACGTATTTACGGTTCCATGTGCTTCACTGGAGTGCCTCTGAACAGCCCTGTGTTCAACGGTCATGGCAAACTTCTGGCATATTCGGGTCAAGTAATACCCCCCCCCCCCTCCCCGAACCCCCTTCTTGCAAGACATACTCAATACTCATACACGTACTCCCCCTCCCTAAATACACAACTACTGTGTACACATTTCTCAACTGATCAAGTACTAAAATGCTCTCTCCCAAACCGTCTCCTGTGTGTATGTACCCCCACTCTCCAAGCAATATTGTGAGAATTCTATTCTCTGGTATCGGATATTGAACACACACACTCTCTCTCTCTGTCTCTCTCTCTGTCTCTCTCTCTCTCTGTCTCGTCTCTGTCTCTCTCTCTCTGTCTCTCTCTCTGTCTGTCTGTCTCTCGATCTCTCTCGATCTCTCGCTCTCTCTCTCTCTCTGTCTCTCTCTCTGTCTCTCTCTCTCTCTGTCTCGTCTCTGTCTCTCTCTCTCTGTCTCTCAGCATGTATAAAATTAGGACTTCCTACACAAATCTCTCTCTCTCTCTCTCTCTCTCTCTCTCTCTCTCTCTCTCTCTCTCTCTCTCTCTCTCTCTGTCACACACACACACACACACACACACACACACACACACACACACACACACACACACTCCCTCTCTCTCCACCCCGGTTCCACTCCCCACCCTCTCTCGCTCTCAAAGAAGCCCTGTAAGAAGTCAGGGGTGAGTGGGTCACAGTCTGCCATTCAGTGTGTGGAACGGAGCGACCTGTCCGTTTGGGCAGCAGATTAAATCCACCACAACTACAACCCACCAAAACTAGCACTACTACTACTATTGAATTCTGGAACCATTCTGGGGCTAAGGCTTTAGAGACCCCGCATACTTTAGCTGTTTCTACAGTGGATTGGGTCAACAAAGACGCCCTCTCCCATAACAAGCCTAGCAAAGTTACGATGCCTGTTAAAACAAAAAATGCCAACATATATACAAGAACGAAACAAACAAGAAAGGTTGCTTTACGGAACGTGTAATTATAGACAAAACAAAACATTCACGAGTATTTTGGAACGTTAACAGTTTTTCCATTGCGGATTTTTGCTAAAATGCAAACAATTGTTTTAAGGGTAAAAGAAACGGCGAGTCATACAGTTACTACCGTTTTACCCACACACAAAATACAACTATGTAGACCATCCTGTCAGCCAAAGAGAGTAAGAACATGTTTCAACTTGAACACATATCTACATTAAACGGTCAGTTCAGAGTAGGAACAGCGCTCTTTTGTCATGATACCCCTCAAAAGTGATACACAAAACTCCGTTTTCCGACCGCTCATGCGATCAACTCCTGTGTCAGTAGGAATGGCATAACACAAGACATACGCAAGATAGCGGGGGGGAAAAAACTGTTCTGGATAGATAATTAATTTAACTTTCTCATCGTATGTAGCATTTGACAAGTTGTGTCTTTCTGAATGTTTGTCGATGATTTTAATTGGTACCTTACGTTTTTTGTCAGCTCGATTTTGGGGCTACCCTCATTTCGACGGCGGTCACGTGACCCCATGTAAAAGAAATCTTTGATCCGAAAAGTGTGCCAGACAGCCAAGTTGAGTGCCTTAAATGGCATACGAAGTGTGAATGAAATGCCACGAAAATAAATGTTTTACTTGGGGTACAAAAACAGGTGCAATAACATATTTATGCTGAGTCTAGAAGGATGCTCTCATAGCGTGTACAAGCCAGGACAGATCTGTGACGATCGACATGCGTGTTAACTCATTGTCTCCCAGGCACGGATATATCCGTACCCACTCATATGGCTCTATCTGACCAGGTACGGATATATCCGCTAGCTCAGTTGGTAGAGCACTGGACTTGTGATCGAAAGGTCGCAGGTTCGAATTCGGGCCGGGACGGACACGGGTCAACTTTATGTGCAGACCCAGAGACGGAAGCCATGTCCCACCCCCGTGTCATCACAATGGCACGTAAAAGACCTTGGTCATTCTGCCATAAGTGCAGGTGGCTGAATACACCTAAACACGCAGACACCTGGGTAGCGCGACTCCGTTGCTGCTAGCTTTCCACTGGGAGGAAGCGACCCGAATTTCCCAGCGATGGGACAATAAAGTAATGAAATGAAATGAAATGAAAATGAAATGAAAATGAAAAATGAAATGAAATGTTAGCTTTAGTCGCTTCCTGTAACGTCCATCTAACGCCTGCATTCCAGCGTGTTGATACACAGTTACTACAATTCTGAGTGACCTGCAGCAGCACAGCTGGTCTCGGCTAAAAAAAACCTTGGTCAACATAGGTGGGGTAGAAAGTGTTAATACAGGAAGGACTACTTACATTACGTATGTTTAAGGTACAACATACTCAGGAAGTGGTCAACAAATCACAGCAAACTGGTGAGAAAGTTCAGCTCAGCTGAGGAGGTTCTTCACACCGAATTTACCTACATAACCTGGACTCGACAAGACGAAGGCGAGCAGATCCAAATATTACCTTTGTATACGTGTCACGATAATGCAATGTAATTAAAGTTTCTTTTAACCATAATAAAGCTGACAAAAATGAGCGAGCCAGGCGATGCCATAGAACATTCGTCACTCAGCAGAAGATGGCGCGATAAAATCACAGCTACGAAAGTTTACCATAACATTTGTAAAGAATCTTTTCTTCTGGTTTCAATGGCACCAAAAGAAGAAAGCACAAAAAGAAGAAAGCACAAAAAGAGGAACATTACCTCCAATTGCCCAATCACAGGTCAAAATCGTAATGTGGTTTTTTTCTTTTCTTTTTTTGTGTGTGTTTGGTACCAAACAACAACCTAAGATGTTTTCTCCAACAATTCTTACATGCACAACATCATTTTCTTTGGTGGTAGACATCATGCAGTTAACACATGAAAATAATCACCCCTGGCACGCAGGAATGCACCCGGTCTTTTTCTTCCACTGCAGATAATCTCTTGTGCCCTGTTTGCAAGGCAAAGGCCCTGGGGGTGATAACCTAACAATTAACTCTGCCTTCCAACGCCTGACAAAGTGCTTACAAATTGCACACTTGGCTCGCTCGCCTCAAATGATAAGGTACGACACATGACGGTTAAGTTCTGGCAAACCTCCTCACGTCCGATAAGGTTGTTAGTTATTACTGCCTCTGGTCGAGAGTTTGGGGGAGAAATGCTGCTTGGTACATATTACAAAATCGTAAATACTTGCGGCTCAGCAGAAAAGAACCACTATTACAAATAAAACAATTTTCTTGCAACAAAAAGAAAACGAGTTGCTCAGCTAAACATTCGCCGGCAAACATTCACGTCTTCATACAGTACTCATATTGTTACACCCCCGGTGGGGTGTGTATAGGATTCGGTCGATGTGTTTGTTTGCTTGTTTGTGTGTTTGTGTTCGCATATAGATCTCAAGAATGAACGGACCGATCGTCACCAAACTTAGTGAACAGGTTCTATACATTCCTGAGACGGTCCTTACAAAAATTGGGACCAGTCAAACACACGGTTACGGAGTTATTGGTGGATTAAGATTCTACAAGGACTTATAGAGGGACATATTAATGGTCAAAGGGAAATAACCTTCTCAGTTGGTGGCAGTGAGAATGGTTATTTCCCTTTGACCAACGGGGGTGTTTTTCCTACCTCGGAGGAATTTCTTGTTGTAGCAGTGCTCCTCGAACTGTGCGTCCCTACGTCATATACGCAATAGAAGCCGAAAACACACACAAGGCATTCTTGAAGGGGGTCCCGTTTAACTTAAAAAGAGCGGGTCCCGGGACGCAATAAATTTGCGTTATCGTGCGCACCGCCGGTACTTGTACTGATTTGATCGTCTGCTAGTTTCCACACGGAAAAGACAAGAACGTATATCTGGTTGTGTTTCGAAGAAATGGAAATATCCTGCCGGATATCCACCCACGCAAAATGTACGGAGTAAATCAAACCGATATGACAAAACTTTTGTGAAAGTCTCACTGGCAATAGTCCTCCTGGTTTTGATATCTATAAAAAAATTTAAAAAAATTCCCTGAGGGACCCCCTCGAAATTTCAATTGGGGGTCCCGGGACCCTCTAGGTAGTGTGTCCATTGGGGAACCCTGAGTAGCGAAAAGGAAGACTCAGAGAAACAGGGAAACTTGGCGGACTTTTGACGGAGTCGGAGATATATGGTTTGGAACATTTTGTTCTTTCAACTTTAACAAATTGCTCACTCAAAGTCTCCAAAGAAGTGTCCAACGAAGAGCTTTCAAAGCATGGACATGGCACGTGCATCACCACCCCAAAGATTTGCCGTCACGCTCGGTCACATCAGGGTGCGTCACAGCCAATACGGTACCTACAACAACAGCGCTATCAAATCTGCTGTGTAATTCCCCAAGAGAACTCGATAAAGACGGCGCGGGGGTCACCAGAAAATGATCGAAGTGTTGATGAAAATTCCTCCTGTTGATAAACTGGGCGACTAAAGTCAGCTCTGGGGGAAGGAGTGTGTGTGTGTGTGTGTGGGGGGGTGGGGTTAGGGAGGGGGTAAAGGGTAAGAACAATGGTTGATTATTGACCTATGTGCCACAAAATAGGTGAAGGGAGGTGGGGGAGGGAGGGGGAGGGGGTTAGGACGCGAGGAGAGGGTGCTCAGTAGTGAGGGACTGGGGAGGGAGGGAGGGAGGGAGAGGGGGGGGAGAGACGGAGAAGATTAATGTGAACACGGTGATTGACATGGAATGACAGCCCTGCGACGCTGCTGAGAAAGAAGGGGTCATCAAACAAGCATCTGTCACCAAAGCGATAAATGGTTAATCTCTCAGCGCTTTTGACGCCATGCCAGAACCGACGGTACGTGGCGCTCTTATGTTAGCTACACCCCACTTTGTGGCTGTCGGGGTCACGAAAAGGAAGAACACAAACTGTCCTCAAACTCCATACCATACTGCAAATGATACTCTGAAATCATGAAAAGCCAGCTAGCGCCAAGGAAGGACCTCATTCTCTTTATAACAAACTAAGAGAGAAGGACTCAAACCATTCGAAGACAAAAGGATGTCGGACTAACGACCAGCTACTGCACACTTGTGCCTTAGTTCGCTACCGACCTTCCATTATTCTTAAAGTTTTGTGACGTATTCAGTCTCCCTGTTCCTGATCTGAATGCTTTGCACAAGTCAAGGCAGGCGTGGATACAACTCCAACTTGGAGTCCAAGAAGAGGGCGGGGGGGGGGGGGGGGGGGGACTCTAGCCGTCAGTCCAAACATTTTAAGCTTTAAAGAGGACAGAGATAGTGATGTGATCTGGAAGAGCGTCATTATTGCGTGCGTTGCAGCCCACTACTGACGTCTAATAAAAGTGCTTCCATCAAAGTTCAAGTGACATGGCCTGGTAATGCGCACAGATCCTGGCACACTACTGGCGTATGACACAAGTGCTTCCATCAACATCTCAAGTGATTTTGTTTGTAATTCGATCCACTAGGTCACAGAGGACTGACAAGATGATCCGTCGGCAAACATTTCAACACGTGTTTTACCACCGTTACTTACGTCCAATAAAGCCATTGACTCATACCACCGACACTGTTCCATGAGATTCACTGATATGGGCGTAATTCCGTGGCTTTTCTCTCCGTACTTGAGAGTTAAGTTTGGAATTCAGTCTGGTACACAAAGGGTAAAATGGTTGTTGACTCGTTCTTTGATATAATTTTATCTCAACCCGTTGATTGAGGCACAGATAAGTTGGAGCGAAATAGGAAAGAGGTGAACGGCCCTTTCAGTTTTTGGCCTTCAACGCTGGAAAAAAAACTAGTACTAGAAAAAAGTACTCCTGATATTCTCCCTTTAAAAGACTCCGTATACATGTTCGAAAACTCGACTGTCACGAATCCTCTGGGATTGTGTTTACGTTTCAACCGCGGCACCATGTCAGTACTCACAAAAGCTGTTGGTGCAGCGCAGAGACACAGGAATTTGTAAACGGTTATTTTCCTCCCCAGCTTTGGCTCGGAGTTTGATTCAAACAGCAGTTTCTTTCTTTATTTGGTGTTTAACGTCGTTTTCAACCACGAAGGTTATATCGCGACGGGGAAAGGGGGGAGATGGGATAGAGCCACTTGTCAATTGTTTCTTGTTCACAAAAGCACTAATCAAACATTTGCTCCAGGGGCTTGCAACGTAGTACAATGTATTACCTTACTGGGAGAATGCAAGTTTCCAGTACAAAGGACTTAACATTTCTTACATACTGCTTGACTAAAATCTTTACAAAAATTGACTATATTCTCTACAAGAAACACTTTACAAGGGTAAAAAGAGAAACAGAATCCGTTAGTCGCCTCTTACGACATGCTGGGGAGCATCGGGTAAATTCTTCCCCCTAACCCGCGGGGGGTCAAACAGCAGTGAAGATGATCGTTGATTGGTTAGCGCTCCCAGCTCAAAAGGGAACTGAACTTGTTCTTATAGCTGTCACAAAAAGAGGCTTTTCATAGTTTCAGAGCTCGTACATTAATCCGTTAAAGTGAAAACCAGATTCAAGAAATACTGCTCTATCAATGAGGGCTGAATCGAATACGCAAAGACCGCTAAGAAGAAAAGAAATTCTAACGTGGTTACAGCCAAGTCCCGCCGAGTGCACGAGAGCGACAGTGTCGCCACCCCGTGCTCGAGACAACAACAAGGGAGATAATTATGTAGCAACGGGCGACAACCGTTGCAGCACGAGGTCCTCAGATAAAGTGGAGGGGGGCAGAACTTCGGCCGAAGTTGAAGTGGACAGCAAGGTTTTGAAGTCTTCAAGGCTGACGACCCTTCAAAGTAGCCTAACACTGGACAAGAGTCACTCCACATGATCTCACAGAGACGTGGCAAGACCACCCTAACCAAAGACAGGTGTCACCTATACCAGCACTTTATTATTGTTTAGATACATACATATCAACATTCATATTATTTGTGAAATGTGATGTTCTTCGCGTTATGGGATGCATAACAAGAGAAAGCTGTACACTGTATGAGACAGACGCAAATAAAACACGAAAACGAAGGATCATGATAGGCTAAAAGTGTGTGAGTTTGAAAGGTTTCGTTTCAACCGTCGAACGCTGAAAAAAGAAGAAGAAGAAGAAGAAGAAGAAGAAGAAGAAGAAGAAGAAGAAAGGTTTCGTCGAGAGAAAAAACAAAACAAACAAAAACACAAAAAAACACAAATGCTGCTTAGTCCTAAAAATGTCAAATTTAACTACATGGCCCCACCGTGACCTTCGTAGATGACAGAGGTCAATCAAAGTGGGGGTGATCAGAGACCATAACCGAGCCAACTTTCAAAGCTCTAGCGTCAGAAACACTAAGAAAACTGAAACTTGACCCTGAACTTTAAAATCTGACGAAGTCACCAGTCATGCCTTGATGTCATCAAAGCCTGAAAGTGCCAAATCTCTTGCTTCGATCACGGTGAATGGAACACAACTAAATTAACAAACACGACAACCTGTCAATCAAACATAGTCAATCTGTTTAGCACAAAAAAATGCCATCAGAAGGCATTTTTATATAGCAATCTGAAATTTGCTGTGATGATACCTAACACCATGCTGAATATAAAAAATGGTAGCAGCCAATCTTGAACACTCTAATTTAGACAGGGCTGTGTCCGAAATCTAGGTCATACCCTTAGAATGCTCGTATTTCTAATCAAGAGCACAGGTTATTACTTTTTGTACACGTTTGATGCTAATACAGCTTAACAATGATAAGAGGTAAACATTTACTTCACACAGATAACAAGATTTAAGAATACAATTTTAAGTGTCTGGCCTGACCCCATAAAAATCTAACCCCCCCAAAAAAACAAAAAAAACAAAAAAAAATTTTTTTTTTTTTTTAATTTTTTTTTAATGAGTTCGACTTTCACAAACAAGTTGAGTATGAATTTTCACACTCGTTAGGACAAAACAAAATATTTTATAGCTCTTACCCAGTCAGATCTCTCTTAACTCTACAAGGACTGAGCATGACGTACATCTGTTTTCACTCACCCGAGTATGCAGTTAATCCTGATGACAATCCCCACCACAGCCACAAAGCGCAGTACACTTCAGATGCACTGATGCACACTTACAGCGGCCTCTGCACACTTTCTTGCAACCACACTTTATGAGTTCGTAGCAGGCATCCTGGGCCTGACACAGTGTCATCCACACAGGCTGCCAGAGCTGGCCTTCCTTTTTCCATCCATACTCAGAAGGAGAAGGAAGCTCCGGAGTTTTTTCAAGGCACTGGCTCCACACGCGTCCTTGAAAAGCTGCTCGGAGGACATGTTGCCTGAGAGCATCAGATGTTGGTGGAATGAACTCGATGGATCTGTTCCGCTGAGAAAAGAGTTTTTCTCGTGCCTCGTTCACTTTCAAACAAGAGCTGCTGCGGTCATACATCAAGACCACAAAACGTTCTATGATTTCAAAGGTTGAAGCAGTCACTTGCTCGCTGCAGGATGCGATCTGAAGAAATGCTTTTGTGACTTCAGGATACACGCTCCACGTCTGCCATCCCTTAGCTTTTCCGTGCCCTGCAAAGAAAGAAACCGTATCACACCCCGTAAGGGCGTGGAATACTGGTAACGACGTGCACTTGTCCGGGCCTAAAGCTGACGCAATTTCGTGCGCTGGGATGTTCCTGAAATGCTTCCCAGTTCCAAACGCCACCCACATCTCCTCTGCTTGAAGTTTACGTGCAACGGAGACGGCAAGTACGATGACGTCAGTGTCTGCAGTCCTGATGATGATCCTTGTTTGGCCCTGTTTGACACAGTCCGCAGCATGCAGAAAGAGCCTTGTGTCTGCCTCCTCATGCGTGCAAGGCTCCAAGCCTTCGGTTGTGTAACTGTTATTAGAGCAAACAACTTTCTCGTTAGAAGTGCTCACAATCAGTTTTCCGGGATCAACCACACATCTCGAAATTTCTTTTGCTAGAAACTGGAAGAGCTCTTCTTTGTTTGCGTTGTTGCGTAGGAAGCCTTTCCAGTTTGTAGGAATTGGTGCTGCACCTGAGACTCTCCTGCGCTGTCCCTGGCCTCTTTTCTGTCTTGTTGCTGTCTTCAGGCTGTCTGCGCGGTAAACATCCCAGACAACATCAACTCGCTGTACACTGCTCAGTTGCTGTAAAATGTAAGGCATGAAAACCGTTTCACTGTAGTCGTGAAATGTCCTGCACAGCTTTGGAGACAACATCTGAATAATGAAAGCACCATCAAGGATCTTTGCAGAATGATTAGTGATGTCTTGGCATTGGGTTTCAACGCCCAGAAGTAGTGTGTCATTGTGGACAGGAGTCAGCTCTGCGTCAAGAAGCTCATCAAGAACGTTGAGCTCTTCCTCAGTGGGCATGACGACTTCAGGGATACTTTCTGTGGCATCGTCATACAGCAAGCGGTCATCTTCAGCAGAAGTATACTCCCCCTTTGATGCACAACGCTCGAGGCAGGCAAGTAAATCAGACTTTTTACCAGACCTCATTTCTGACAGCTTGGCAAGAGAAGGGGGGAAGGGTTGATTTTCATGTCTGAAAAACTCTTCCATGTTTCCTTGTCTTACCTGGCAGGCTATATATAACCTTGAAAACAGAGAACAGTCAGTTTTCAGTAATGCTGTGGCTTTTTGTGTCTTCTTTTCCCGTGAAAAGACACGAAGTTTGTTTCTGCGAACTGTGTCCTTGATGCTTTTTGTTTTCTGCACAAACCTTTCTTCTGTGAATTCTTGGTACTGCTGGAGCCCACGAGCAACAACATCTTGAACTGCACTGGCTGACATGTCATCTACAATGTCTTTCGTGTCTAGTGCAATCAGGCACTTTCCGTCTTCTTCAAATGGGTTTCCAACATCTTCAAAGGCACGCACGAGCGCTTCGACATCCTGTTTGAAGGCTTTCTGCAGTGACGGTACTTGTTCGTGGTGGTCTGTGGCCTCGCTCTTTGAGGTAGACATCTCATGCTCAAAATTGCTGACTAAACGTGCAATTTCAGGACCTGCTGTCACCCACCGCCGCAAAGCTCCTGGATTGTTGGTTAGTCCCACAGCACCACCGTCACCCTTCACTGTTGCATTGCACTGTTCATGGGCATGATCCAAGGCTATTGCAGAGAAAGGGCGTTTTGTTTTCTTGACGGTGAAAGATCCACAACAGAAAGCTTGATGAACACAAGGATGTCGCCTCCTCATTTCAAACAGATCTCGGAGATGCACAGAGACCCAGCGTGCATAGTGCACATGGTCAAGAGAAAAAAACCATGGCATGAGACTGGTGAGGGCTTCGATGAACTGTTCGAAGTCTGATGTTCTGAGTGCGTGGATGATCTGCAGCACAGAGAGTTCCAGATCTAGGACCAACTCCCAAAAGGCAAACATTGGTTGTTCTTTACTTGTCTCAAGGCACCACTGTTCAAAGTCTGATCTGGCATTTTCTGTGGCTTTCTGTTTCTCAAATGCTTTGTGTTGGAGAATGTAGAGTGCTGCAGCAGTTGTTTGGTGGGCAAGTCGTGTTCTTAGGACATGGGAAACCTTGAGAAGTGAGTCAGCAACACCTCCTCTGACAATTCCAGCTGTTTCAAGCATGGCGGTCCAACCACTTCCCTCGAGCCAGTCGCCGAGAAGTCGCAGTGCAGCCATTTCAATATGGAGTCCTCCAAGCATGACTACAAATTTGTCTTCTCCAAGTTCCTCAGGAAATGACCACTGAATTTCTTTAGCCAGTGCATACAGCGGCTGATCCATTGCCAAGACAGGTGTTTGACCTGGATTGAGGTGAGTAATGCCGTTCTTTATCACTTGCATCACATGTTTTATGAGTGCTGGAGAGTGTGCATTGTCCATCAGAAGTGGCAACAGTGCAATCTGGGCAACCCTTTCGTCTCCTTGCTGCTGCACACCTGCGTGGTAAGCTCCCCAAGATACTGCTTGCCTTCCATCATATTCTCCAGAGGTATCAACACGTTTTTTCACCGTTTCCAGCCAACGATACTGTTCGGTCTTACGTGTTGTGTTGGAAGAAACAGGAGGCCTGCAAGGTCCGAACACAACAGGGACTTCAGCTTCTCGATTCAGTTCCACAGGTGACACAAGTGTGTAGGTGATGGGCAAGGGTACAACAGACCTTCGGCCTTGAACTGCTTTGTCGATAGACAAAAACTCTGGCTTTCCGTCACAATCAGAGGGGTGTTGAACCATAGAAATGCTTGTTCCGTGAAAGGACTCTGTAGCTGTAGTGGAGCTTGGATTGTGGTCTATGTTATCGACCATAGCAACTGTGAAAACACCTCCTACAAGCTGTGGGGGGACAACCACACCCTCTCTCTCAAACTTTGTGCACACACTGTTGGCTAGGTCATTGGAAATGCTTATAACCCTATCATAGGACACTGACAGACCCAGATTGTACAGAATATCAATAATACCATACTTCCTGGTCTCGGCGTGTATTTTCAGTCCAAGGTAAACAGGAAGCGGAGTTTCCTTCTCTTTTGCATGGTTACGACGGGTGTCCTTCAAGGGATCTCTTGGTGCATGTTTTCTGCTGTTGAATATGAGGAGCTGAGAAATGGTAAGCGCTGCCTGTGACTGCTTTTGTCCTAATGCAGCCTCCTCTCGTGATGGATTGCTTGTTTTGATGGAGTTTCCTGGCCCATCCAAAATCATACTGACGAGAGCTTTCAACGAAGATGGTGTTGCATTTTCTTGGCAGTTTTCAAGGAAATCCCCATTGAAGTTTTGCTGCTTCGAGAAAATCTCTCTGCGGACAATCTTGGCGGCTTGTGCAAGCAGCAAGGCGTCAGAATCATGATCAACAACCTTGCTCACTGCATATCCCAGGTCACGTTTGAAGACAAGAGTAGCATCTCTTCCGCGACCTGTATTGCATTCTTGAAGCTCAGGGCATGCATCCAGTAGTTTCTGTCTGAGTCTTGTGGTATGCAGACTGCAACTAACTCCAAGTTCCTGTAGTCGAGTTTTGTACAGTGTGCAAAGTTTTGACATGCGGAACACAGGGGCTGTTGTTTCGTCATGTTCAAAACTCTGGATATATGACACCAGCTCAGCAAAAGCAATGCCATGACAAACGGAACTGTTGCTCTGGTCACAGTTCAGTTCCTTTTCGTATTTATTGGCACGATTGTACAGGGAAATCAAACATTTCAGATGATATTGTGAATCTGTAGCAATCATATCTCCAGCAGCAAGCTTTTTAAGCAAGTCCTTGTCTTGAAGAAGGTTAGCTGCATGTCTCACCTTATAGTCCAGTCCAAATGTTGCTGCGCTGTACAACTTGCCAGAGCTCTCATTACAAAAGAAACAACTATCTTTGGATGACGCCGGAGTGCCAGCAGATCGTCTTGTTTTGGCTGAGCTGCAGGTGGGTGCTCTGTCCTCTGCCTGCCGTTTCTCAGCTTTCTTTTGAAGTCTTTCCAAACTTCGCTTGCCCATTTTTTCTCTGCAAGACTTATGCCACGATGCACTATTTTTCTGAACAGTCTCTTTAATCCCAGATCCATCATCTAGTTGAGATACCCCCACAGTTACAGGAAGGTCAAAACCGCATGCAAGAAACTGTTGGACATTTTCAGCAAACAAAGTGTATCCTTCGCCACTCCTTGTACCCACTGCTGGGCAGTTCAGATGTTCTGTTGTCTTGTTCTGACAGAAAATGCATTGACTCCAGTCAACAACAGGTGACTGTGAAGTTGAGGGTTCACAAAATGGATCAACATCTTTGTAGTCTTTCGCCATATTGTTCCTGCAGAAAAAAAGTTAATGTAACTTAATAGTTTTTCTCAAATATGGTGTAAGCCTTTTCTGAGAGCAAAAGGGTCTTTTAACAAACAAACAAAAACCAAAAAAATATATACAAGATTTTTTTTCAAACGCACTCCGTTTATAGAAGACAGAACTGCTCCTAAAAACTGAAAAACAAAAATAAATAAATAAACAATGAAAGACGAACGTTGACACTGAAAGCCGTAGGGTCTGGGAAGCAAAACCAACTGTTTTTTCAGTATAATATGCTATCCTTACCAAAAAAACAAAGCTGTTTTGTGACCTTGCTCTCTTCTCAATATGTCAAAAGTCGCGTACCATACTTTTTCACTCGGCGACCAAATAATTGCATGCACCGACACTTGCATTTTCCTACACATCATGAAAAAAAACCCGCATGCATTTTCAAAGTGAAGTAAAGGTACTACAATAAAACAAAATTTTAAACAAACGTCACTTACCATATGTGTAGTTTGTCGCAAAAGGATGATGCAGCGATTCAACTGACACGCCGGTTCGGCAGTCCAGCGGTGTACGTGTGTTACGGCAAAGCACGCGCGATTCGACGCGACAGAATATCGCTACACTGCTCTGTTTTTCCATTCTAACCTTGCTTTGGCAGGAGTCGTGTGTGTTATCTACACAATAGCTGACTGATGAGTGACATTTGCCTACATGAGCGTTGTAATGACGTGTCAAATCATGGGATGCGTCTGCTCTCAAAACCAAAACATTGGCGGCACATTGATGGTCAGCCATCAGTGCCGCAACTTCATCGCGTGTTTTTTAAGGGTGGATTACACCCAAAGTAGGACTCTACAAGGTGGCTGCTACCAGTTTTTATACCAAACTAAGTACACTTTATCGTTTTTTCAAAAAAATACATTGCTATAAAGATTGTCATACTGAATGTAAGGAACAGATTGACTACCAGGTCCTCAAACAACGCAGCAGCTAAGACATCAGACAGAAAAGTAACATGGAGTCATACCAGACACTACACATCTGTCATATATATTTGACACTACAAACCTATGTCAACAGCAAGAACGTCACGTCAACGAGAGACAATGTACCATTTTTAGGTCTACGAGAACATGGGCATAACTCTTTCATTATCTGAATCGTAAAGAACCCACGTCACACTCAAAGCATTTAGGTCAAAAAGTTAGCAGTGATAAAATTCCAAGCTACAAGAAATCCAGTAAGGCAGTATCCGCCAAGACACCAAGAGGTCCGTTTACTGCTGAACAACCGAGTCACGTCAAAACGACGTGGATTACTGACTCGCTTGATCCCTTACCCCGTCACGTTACAAATTGCGAGCTCAGAGTCAGCAAAAACTCCAAACAAGCTAACGGAAAAAATGGCTTAATCGTATAACCTGCGAGGTGAGCTAGATACTGAAACAAGAAGGGCAAAGCCCATCGACTCACATGCTTGACCTCGACCTTTAGGGTAACTAAACCTAGCAATGACACCATACACTAAGAACTGCTTTACACATTTTTCCTACCAAAATACATGTGACCTTGACCCAAGGTCAAGGTCATCCAAGGTCATGCAACACAAAGCTGTTAATTCAAGACATAGGAAGTACAATGGTGCTTATTGGCTCTTTCTACCATGAGATATGGTCACTTTTAGTGGTTCACTACCTTATTTTGGTCACATTTCATAAGGGTCAAAGTGACCTTGACCTTGATCATATGTGACCAAATGTGTCTCATGATGAAAGCATAACATGTGCCCCACATAATTTTTAAGTTTGAAACGGTTATCTTCCATAGTTCAGGGTCAAGGTCACTTCAAAATATGTATACAATCCAACTTTGAAGAGCTCCTGTGACCTTGACCTTGAAGCAAGGTAAACCAAACTGGTATCAAAAGATGGGGCTTACTTTGCCCTATATATCATATGTAGGTGAGGTATTCAATCTCAAAAACTTCAGAGAAAATGGGAAAAATGTGAAAAATAGCTGTTTTTTAGGCAACATTTATGGCCCCTGCGACCTTGACCTTGAAACAAGGTCAAGATGCTATGTATGTTTTTTGGGGCCTTGTCATCATACACCATCTTGCCAAATTTGGTACTGATAGACTGAATAGTGTCCAAGAAATATCCAACGTTAAAGTTTTCCGGACGTCCGGACGTCCGGACGTCCGGACGGACGGACGGACGACTCGGGTGAGTACATAGACTCACTTTTGCTTCGCATGTGAGTCAAAAAATGGCTTAATCGTATAACCTGTGAGGTTAGCTAGATAACTGAAAAAATGGCTTGATCTTATAACCTGTGAGGTTAGCCTATCAACAAGATCGTGAGTAAAAATTAAGATAACGGACTGGAAAATAGCCTGATCTTGAAACCTATGCAGTTTCCCTGCTGAGAAAAACGTGAGCCAAAAGCTGTCCAAATTCAGCGAACAGAAAGACAGCCACAAATCAACATGCAAGGAATTGTTTGCTTCCAGTCGATGAACTCCTTTTGCAGTATGCAATGATTAAACCACTATGAAGGGGAGGGGGAGGTTAGGGGGAGGGGGGGTAGGGGGGAGCGGGGTAGTGGAAGGGGAGGGGGGAGAGGAATGGGTATGCTTCGGGTTTTTTTATTTTCCTTTATACTCCCGACCCCAGAACGCTTTTTGAACCTTTCAACGGGCGGGGATGTAGCTCAGTCGGTAGCGCGCCGGATTTGTATCCAGTTGGCCGCTGTCAGCGTGAGTTCGTCCCCACGTTCGGCGAGAGATTTATTTCTCAGAGTCAACTTTGTGTGCAGACTCTCCTCGGTGTCCGAACATCCCCGTGTGTACACGCAAGCACAAGACCAAGTGCGCACGAAAAAGATCCTGTAATCCATGTCAGAGTTCGGTGGGTTATAGAAACACGAAAATACCCAGCATGCTTCCTCCGAAAACGGCGTATGGCTGCCTAAATGGCGGGGTAAAAAACGGTCATACACGTAAAATTCCACTCGTACAAAAAAACACGAGTGTACGTGGGAGTTTCAGCCCACGAACGCAGAAGAAGAAGAAGAAGAAGAAGAAGAAGAAGAAGAAGAAGAAGAAGAAGAAGAAAAAGAAGAAGAAGAAGAAGAAGAAGAAGAAGAAGAAGAAGAAGAAGAAGAAGAAGAAGAAGAAGAAGAAGAAGAAGAAGAAGAAGAAGAAGAAGAAGAAGAAGAAGAACCTTTCAACAACAACAACAACAAATTTTAAATGACAAATCTCGATTTAGCAGACGTAACAAGAAAAGCTACTCTTTACTGACATCTATGGGACCTAGGCCGCACGAGTTCCGCCCATTAAAAAGTCACATGCGCCTCGGAAAAAAAAGAGAAGACTTTAATTCTAATAAATTACAAAGTCCGTATTCATGGACTATTACGGTTATATCTGCTTTTCAGTTCACTTTGCTGGTCTTTGACACAAAAGCAAGGGGTTGGAGCACTGACAGTGATCATTCATTTCAGACCGCAACCCTATCACTTTGACGTGCTACGACGAACCACAGGACGAATCACTTCATAGGTCATACTGAATAACACTATCAATGGACAGCGCTCTGGCACCTAGGTCATCCTTCTGGGACAATCTGATGAACCTTCTGGAACAATCTGATGAACCTTCTGGGACAATCTGATGAACCTCCTGGAACAATCTGATGAACCTTCTGGGACAATCTAATGAACCTTCTGGGACAATCTGATGAATCTTCTGGGACAATCTGATGAACCTTCTGGAACAATCTGATGAACCTCCTAGAACAATCTGATGAACCTTCTGGGACAATCTAATGAACCTTCTGGGACAACCTGATGAACCTCCTGGAACAATCTGATGAACCTTCTGGGACAACCTGATAAACCTTCTGGGACAACCTGATGAACCTTCTGGGACAACCTGATAAACCTTCTGGGACAACCTGATGAACCTTCTGGGACAACCCGATGAACCTTCTGGGACAACCTGATGAACCTTATGAGACAATCTGATGAACCTCCTGGAACAATCTGATGAACAACAATTGACTGACAATATTCCTGACGTACCAGTATATCAAGGAAAGTTCAGCCAGAGACTGTTGAGTATTCCGCTGTCTCTGGCTCAGCTATGAAGTCGTGTCTATCAGACCTACATCTACGTCGTATTGGTGCACAGAGAATCGAGAGCTGTTGCGTTATAGATTATAATATCTGCCTCGGCTATTCGTGATCATTCCGCTTCTGCGCTACAAGAAAACTTTAAAATCGATTTCTGAAAGAATTTCATTGAGTGCTCTGGTTCTTTTATAAACTCCCTGCAGTTGAAAAACTGGAACTCTTTACTTTCTGTTTCAATTTTCCAAACCTTTCATGATTTATATGTCGCTTATGAGCCAATATAACTTATGTTGTATGGTCTTCGTGAGTTTTATTGACAATAAGGGTTTCTTATAGTTATAGGAGGAAAACATCTCATTTTGTTGCCAAGGCTAAATTCGACACACTAACACGCCCGCAAGAAACCAAACACTAGAGAGCGTAGACTTTCTTTCTTTCTTTCTTTATTTGGTGTTTAACGTCGTTTTCAACCGTTCAAGGTTATATCGTGACGGGGAAAGGGGGGAGATGGGATAGAGCCACTTGTTAACTGTTTCTTGTTCACAAAAGCACTAATCAAAAAATTGCTCCAGGGGCTTGCAACGTAGTACAATATGACCTTACTGGGAGAATGCAAGTTTCCAGTACAAAGGACTTAACATTTCTTACATACTGCTTGACTAAAATCTTTACAAACATTGACTATATTCTATACAAGAAACACTTAACAAGGGTAAAAGGAGAAACAGAATCCGTTAGTCGCCTCTTACGACATGCTGGGGAGCATCGGGTAAATTCTTCCCCCTAACCCGCGGGGGGTAGAGCGTAGACTAAGGGTGTGTGTGTGTGAGGGGGGGGGGAGTCAGTAAGACGGGTACTTTGAAACGAGGCTCAGAGCTCTTGTAGGTTAGAAACTCGGATTCAATCGCGAGCAAATAACGCACCTCCTTAACTGCGTAGTAAGTAGACTTCGATGCATATTTTACTGCGTATGTGAAAGACTCTGACTGGCCATAGTTCAGAAGGACGTGGAACAGGTAAGTAGACTAGCATTACAATCACGACGTCTATCTCCCCAAAAAAACTTCACGGCGACTTAAAGTTAAACAAGGAATTTCGTGTGATTAATTCAACAAGTTACCTCACCAATAAAGGAAAACGAAGGTTCATGCTTTCCAAACTGAGACAGTCTTTTCTTTCGCTTTTCCTGTAATGTCTGAGCCGAGGTTTTATTGTGTGCAAAGTTCGCCAGGGGACGCGTGCAACAACCTTCTTCTTATTCTTTCTTTCTGTTAATGGGCTGATACACCCAAGATTCTTTCGGTTTAAGCTGTAAAGACTGAACTGTCACAACGTAAGACCCTTCCCCTAAGAAGAAATACAACAACAATCACAGACACAAATACACAGAAACAAAAAGTCACACACACACACACACACACACACACACACACACACACACACACACACACACACACACACTTTGGAAGTTCTGAAATATTTGAATAAGAACGTTCACTGACAAGGAAGAACGGTGACAGCGAGAGTAAAAAAAAAAGAAGAAGTAAATAGTGGGCGATTCCAAAGAGTAGATCGAATGAACAGATATAGAAGCGATCAATAGGTGTGATATGGTGTGTACAGTGTATAGGTTTTCTTTTCTTTTCTGTTATTACAGAGTTTGCTGGGGTCGACATTCCTGCCTGATAGTCTGCGACACCAAGGTAACCACAGACACAGAGCACGGACTTACAAACGCCATTATTAGTTTATCAGGACATTTTCCTAACGGCGCGCGCTTATCCACGTCATCGAATGTGTGAATCTGCATTTAACACTTGTGACTTTTTCGTATACGTTAGACTGTGAAACTGGCGTCATTGTGACAAGCTGTTTATAACTGATAATCGATTTACGTTTGTACTTAAATAGAGCACATTTATAGGGTGTTCTCTCCACCTCCAAGACAGCAAAGTAATAATTGCATGCTCACAAATTGAAAATGCACCCCCCCCCCATCCACCAAACACACACACACACACACACACACACACACACACACACACACACACACACACACACACACTAAAAGAAACATGACTGTGACTATATACAATCTTAACCTTTCGTGCCGGAATGCCACCACAGATATCTAAATACTCAGAAATTGAAAATGTGTCACAAAACATATTTCTACCCCCCCTCCCCTCCTCCCCCCAAAAAATACACAGGGCAGTTTTTTTAAGAAAGATGACTGTGACTTTTTTTTAATGTTCACTAAAGGCGCTATATTACTGTCAGATACATTCCAGGTCTATTGCTGTGTGATGGACTACACAATAGACAAAGATCTACACAGTGTGCTGTCTGTCACCCGTTGACGGATGAGTGTCCGATGTCCGGTGCCAAGCGCCATGTACCCGGGGTACTCATACTGCTTGATAAGTGGACATGACCACCCCATTAGAGCCACATTCAACACCAGTGTCTAACGACCCCTTCCTCTTACCCACACATACCTCTCGAGCTAGCCTGCACTGACTGGCCGGTTTTTGATATGTGAAAAACTGTGACCGAGTTGGAAGAGCCAACCCCTTGAAGGTTACTCAATACTGCCTGTAGACAAAAAGGCCAACCAGAAGCGTACATACTCGAACGACTCACCTCAGATACAGTTTAGTCTCTAGTCTACATCAGTGTTGCAGGCAATGATTGCGTGAGTAAGAACTGACACCCGTGTGCACGAGAGAGATATTAAACAAATAAGCATAGACACAAGAACGTGTTTAAAGAAAGACACTGCATGACAACAAAACAAAAACAAACAAAAACACTCGCAAAACAATAGACAAAAATAACTTGGAAAACAACATAACGCAAAAAAACTTACCTCCTTTCGTGCTTTGCCCAGCTGACTCCATGCCTGCGACAAACCTGCAAAACACAAACATCGACGTGAACATTAATAAACGGTTAACAATAATAGTAGTAAAACCTCCGCTAACAAAACCTCTGTATTATGGCCAACTTCAAGTAACGGCCCACTTTTGTCTGACGGATTCTTTACCACTTCTAGCTTTACTTTTTCTTTTACTCTACTTTACGACTCCTTCTTACTTCCGACCCAACCTCCAACAAGTTCAACAGCCTATAATGACGTTGATGCAAAAATATTACCGACACAAATCTGCAAAATTTCATGTTAACAAAATGATCAGCGGCCTAAACACTTACTGTGGCCTAATCATATAATTATTCATGGTATGTTTTGCACAAGTATGTCGATTCCAACTTCTTTACGAAGATGACCTTCATAAATGAAAAAGCAAAGAGCAAGTCTCTGTCTCTCTCTCTCACAGCAAGCGAAACAGGGCTCCGGCCAAGACAAGACTACTGAAAAATAACACTCTAATGGCCGAGAAAGTTATGGATAAAAAATGATACCCAGCACAAAGAAAGCGAACCAACAATACACCACAACAATCAATACATTAATCTCTAAAGCTTAATCCTTCAATGAAAATAGAAAAGGAATTGATGAACGAGTCTATCTTCCAGTTACAACAAGAAATAATAAAAGAATAAGTAAACGAATTAATGAGCCAGGGAGACAGTCAAACCCTTCCCCGCTCTCTCAATAATTGACATTCCGTGTGTTGGTTTCTGTTGTTTTGGGATATAATAGAAAGAATACGGTGTACTCAGTGTGCCTTAAACACACACACACACACACACACACACACACACACACACACACACACACACACACACACGTGTTCACACAACTATAGTACAAAATGCACCAAGCATGCGACAATTTTGCACAGACTAAACACGCACAAGAAAATGACCGTCCATGTAAAGTCAGTGTTTTGAACACGCCACATACTCTCAGACTAATAACTATAGCATAGCTTGGAGGGCACTCAAAGAAAGGCGTGTCCTCCAGAGCAACTCTTCAATCACACACACCTACGCATGTGTAAGGGCTATGACCGGGAAACCCTGCTTTGACCTCACATGTAACTTAAGCAAATATATCAAACGCACGCACGCACGCACGCACGCACGCATACACACACACACACAAACACAATCTCACACATACGCACGCACGCACGCAAACAAATACAATCACGCACGCGCACGCACACACACACACACACACACACACACACACACACACACCAGGCATGGGAATTTAAAAAAATGTCGGCGGACACTTTCGCTTTTTTGGCGGAACGAAAAAACAATTCGGCGGAAATTTGCCTTTCGGCGGACAATTCCCATGCCTGACACACACACACACACACACACACACACACATTCCGCCGCAGATCACAGCGATATTGCCAGATGGACTACGAAGGTTACATTTTACTGACGGATAGAGAAGTCGTATTCGCTTACAACTTCGCATTTGAATTACAGTTTTACTACGTATGATGCTAACGCAGGGAAATATTTTTGTGACAAGTAGAAGGCATTCGAATGCAACTGTGCAAAACCAGATATGAGAACGTTGGTGGTCGCACTCTGAAGTCCTCGTTGACCAAGAAGAGAAAACGCTTGATCGACGCCCTTTAGGAGCAGTACAATGTACGTGTGTGTGTCGGGGGGGGGGGGGGGGGGTAGGTGGTGTTACTCAATCATAGTTTCCAAGAATCAGCATTGTTGTAAGGAATTCGAAACACCGTATTCAATAGACGAATTCCGAAAATAACTCAGTCGGGTTTGTATGGGTTGTGAAAAAGTGAATACCCTTACGTTTACTCGGACAAACATTGGAGGGACCAGTCACTAGTTGGTTGGTTTGTTTTTGGGTTTTAATGTCCCTTTAATGCCCAGTCACTAGCAAGAAGTGTGTCGGAAACACGTAGACAGGAGAACGTGTGAATTTATTTGTACGAGAAAAATCAAAGGGAATTCACTCTTTCACAGCCCATACAAACCATGTCATGTACCATTAGCTTCACATCCCATTTTGGCGCAATCCCGTTTCGCCGTTATCCCATTTTGCCCCCATTCCATTTTCGCGACATTTCACAGGCCAAGTGTCATTTTACCACCATGTCATGTCATTAGCTTCACATCCCATTTTGGCGCAATCCCGTTTCGCCGTTATCCCATTTTGCCGCCAACCCTATTTCGCGACATTTTGGATTGTGGCAAAAATGGGATTTGGCGTAAACGGAATGTCTTCCTAGTTGAATAACGCAGTATAGTAGTATAGTGAGGCTTGGCAAGAAGAATAAATAGAAAATGGGATGGCGGCCAAATGGGATGGTGTCAAAATGGGATGTCGCGCTATTGTTATGACACGGTAGTAAAATGTCGCTTGGCTTGTGAAATGTCGCGACAATGGGATGGGGGCAAAATGGAATGCGGTGAAACGGCATGGCGGCCAAATGGGATATGGTGTCAAAATGGGATGTCGCGCTATTGTTATGACATGTTAGTAAAATGACGCTTGGCTTGTGAAATGTCGCGAAAATGGGATGGGACAAAAAATGGGACGGCGGCAAAATGGGATTGCACCAAAATGGGATGTGGAACTAAAACCATCCCCCACCACTCAGCGTAGAGGCTCTAAACAAGAAAAATTAATAATAATAAAAGGCATGCATTACTTAGTGGAATGCGATATTTTTACATTTTTACATTTTTACAAATCGCGGTTTTAGGTTCGACGTGATTTGTAAAATGTTTTTACATTTTTACAAATCACGGGTTAACAGCACCGCTACTAGAAGCATTGCGTCTTCATGGTTAGGTCTGTGCAGTTGTCTGCCCGGAAAATCGTCATCATCAATCACCAAGCAAATCCTCCGTGCTATCCACCGGTGTTTTCACGTACAGAGAGAGAGAGAGAGAGAGGGAGAGAGAGAGGGAGAGAGAGAGAGAGAAAACAAGTCGCGTAAGACCAAAAAGAAAAATATGTCTGTTTCCAGTAACATCGCCGAAAAAAATAGGGTCGGTCGTTGTTGTTTTTTTTGTTTGTTTTTTTTTAAACCTTTTTCTTACGTTTTGTTAACGTCTTTTTACGTGTTTATTATTTTTTTTAAACGCTTCCTTAGTTTACTTACAATTATTTAGCACATGTTTTTGACCTTGATATATTGAAACTAAATAAAGTATACTTGACTTCATTTTTGTTTTTTGTTTTTTTGTTTTGTTTTTTGTATGTGTACGAAAAGCGACAAAAACCTTTAGGGTCGGCGCTTAAAAATATGGTCGGTCGGGTTACCGGAAACAGACATATTTTTCTTTTGGGCCTAAGGCGAAAATACTACATTTAGTCAAGCTGTGGAACTCACAGAATGAAACTGAACGCACTGTATTTTTTAACAATGACCGTAGTCCGCCGCTCGTGCAAAACGCAGTGAAACTGACGAGCCTGTTTAGCGCGGTAGTGGTTTCGCTGTGCTGCATAGCTCGCTTTACTGTACCTCTCTTCGTTTGAACTTTCTGAGCGTGTTTTTAATCCAAACATATCATATCTATATGTTTTTGGAATCAGGAACCGACAAGGAATAAGATGGAATTGTTTTTAAATCGATTTCGGAAATTTAATTTGAATCATAATTTTTATATTTTTAATTTTCAGAGCTTGTTTTTATCCGAGTATAACATATGTATATGTTTTTGGAATCAGAAAATGATGCAGAAAATGATGAAGAAAAAGATGAACGTAGTTTTGGATCGTTTTATAAAAACATAATTCTAATTACAATTTTTAGATTTTTAATGACCAAAGTCATTAATTAATTTTTAAGCCTCCAAGCTGAAATGCAATACCAAAGTCCGGCCTTCGTCGAAGATTGCTTTGCCAAAATGTCAATCAATTTGATTGAAAAATGAGGGTGTGACAGTGCCGCCTTAACTTTTACAAAAAGCCGGATATGACGTCATCAAAGACATTTATCCAAAAAATGAAAAAAAGTCTGGGGATATCATACCCAGGAACTCTCATGTAAAATTTCATAAAGATCGGTCCAGTAGTTTACTCTGAATCGCTCTACACACACACGCACAGACAGACAGACAGACAGACAGACACACACACACACACACACACATACACCACGACCCTCGTCTCGATTCCCCCTCTATGTTAAAACATTTAGTCAAAACTTGACTAAATGTAAAAAGAGAGAGAGAGAGAGAGGGAGAGAGAGAGAGAGAGGGGGGGGGCTCCAGTCGTCATTTCCTGTCTACAGAAATTCGCATGATCTTCCACCAAACTAGCTTGCAAGGTATCCAGACAGAGAGACACACACACACACACACACACACACACTATCAAAGCGCACAATTCCAATCGTCAAACACCCCGGTCAATATTGTACGACTTATCACAGAGCTTGATCCGAGTGGCGAGCAAACACTCCCACTTTAACGGTATTAGGAGTAATTGAAAAGAAGGGTACGATGTGTCCAACACGACGTAACAATGTCCAGACTTGGGACTTAGACTGAGACCACTAAGTGGTCAGCCGACATGGCGGACATGTGCTCCGAGACTCGGACGACACGCAACCCGCTGTGAGGGAATCAGCGGAGGATCTGGGAAAACGGTGACCATGCATGATAAGCTACAATTTTGCGGATCATTCAACCAAATGTATGTGATCTCCTTTGCTAAACGAAGTCGGTTAAATTACACGAAGATATGTGCACAAAGCTTTGGCACTAAGTTTTCTGTAAAAAGACTTCGTGAAGTCGACTTCCAGCTTCATTAAGGACCGTGGACGACACGTGCTTCAATCAACTTAATTACTCCATTAGCAAAACTGCAACAGCGGACTGCACACACTCTCGTGAGGTATAGGTACGTCAACACGTGTGCAATATTACTGCATAGGTCTTAGCAGAGACATCGCCCGATAATCCAGGCCCTGGGCTGCGCTCAGCTAATCCCGGCTCTGGTCAGCTCTTATCTCAGGCATGCTTCATCCTGAACTCAGGTCAAAAATGAGTTACTTCCCTTCGGGTCTCATTCTATCCCTGACAGGATGCCTTGGTTTTCTTTCTGTGGGTAAGAAATCGATTCTTTTTATATTTAGTCAAGTTTTGACTAAATATTTTAACATCGAGGGGGAATCGAAACGAGGGTCGTGGTGTATGTGCGTGTGTGTGTCTGTGTGTGTGTCTGTGTGTGTGTGTGTGTGTGTAGAGCGATTCAGACTAAACTACTGGACCGATCTTTATGAAATTTGACATGAGAGTTCCTGGGTATGAAATCCCCGAACGTTTTTTTCATTTTTTTGATAAATGTCTTTGATGACGTCATATCCGGCTTTTCGTGAAAGTTGAGGCGGCACTGTCACGCCCTCATTTTTCAACCAAATTGGTTGAAATTTTGGTCAAGTAATCTTCGACGAAGCCCGGACTTCGGTATTGCATTTCAGCTTGGTGGCTTAAAAATTAATTAATGACTTTGGTCATTAAAAATCTGAAAATTGTAAAAAAAAATAAAAATTTATAAAACGATCCAAATTTACGTTTATCTTATTCTCCATCATTTGCTGATTCCAAAAACATATAAATATGTTATATTCGGATTAAAAACAAGCTCTGAAAATTAAATATATAAAAATTATTATCAAAACTAAATTGTCCAAATCAATTTAAAAACACTTTCATCTTATTCCTTGTCGGTTCCTGATTCCAAAAACATATAGATATGATATGTTTGGATTAAAAACACGCTCAGAAAGTTAAAACGAAGAGAGGTACAGAAAAGCGTGCTATCCTTCTTAGCGCAACTACTACCCCGCTCTTCTTGTCAATTTCACTGCCTTTGCCATGAGCGGTGGACTGACGATGCTACGAGTATACGGTCTTGCTGAAAAATGGCATTGCGTTCAGTTTCATTCTGTGAGTTCGACAGCTACTTGACTAAATATTGTATTTTTGCCTTACGCGACTTGTTGTAATGTGTTATGGATATAAGCAGATTCGCGATCGTCGATTATGATTTTTCATGGTGTTGTGTAATTTTTAAATTACAAAGGAATTGATATGTAAGACAGTTTCATGCGAGCTATCTTTCGCGGATGTATTTACTGTGCAAACAACTCTAAAGTGTCACGTGATAATCAACTTTGGCTTCGGCGCGCGCCGGAGCAGACGATTTTTTTTGTAACCAGTTGAGAGTGATGCAACCATATATCACGGTCTCTTTCTGACAGCAGTCTCAAAATTTTGACTTGTTTTGACCTTAGAACGATAACTTTATCATAACTGTGAAGAACAGAACGGAGATCACTGTCGAAGTCGGCCAATCTGAAATCATTTTCGTCTCGCGAACACTGATCTCAAATTTAGATCATGCTCGCGAAAAACATATGGGAAATAACTCTGTATTCTTGTTTTGATAGATTCGCGCAATAACTCAGCATGCTGTCAGAGAGAAACTGGCGATAGCCGTGGACCGATGATTATCAGAATGAGGCATGCTTGTGACAGCAGGTGTAGGGCAAACCAGAGGTTTGAAATGTCAGCCAATATTGTACGTGCTGGTCGAAGCAGTTGCCAGCGCAGTAAACAAAAAAAACTTCCCATCGATGTATTACGTAGAAGTAGACTTTCACCTCCTTGGGTTAATTTACACCATGATCAAGGCAGCCATATTTCGTTTTCGCAGTTGATCCGACTAGGTCAAAAAAGAGTAACGGTAAGGTTTCTGGGCCATAAGCGACCGGTCTTCATGCGACTGCTAGACTTTGGAGACGGATAAAAAAAAAGTAAAACCTTGCAACTCAAGTCACAGCCATCCAGACGCCTGTGCACCAATCTCGCCCTGTGGGTACCTGGCACTCTGACCTCCCCACTGCTCAATGCCGCCATCTTCTCGCCACAAAGTACTGTTAAAGTAGCTCTCTTTCGACACTTTTACTACCTTCCTTGACGTCCGGTAAGCGTACTTTTATTGCTTTTCACTCTCATTTTATTTTTTCCTTTCTTCTTTTCTTTCAAATTCTATCGAGTGCAAGTTCCATTGTGAATGCGGTGACGGGTCTTCCCACGGCACTTACCAAAATCCAGTTCCAGTCCTTGCAATTTTTGTGCAAATGAGGCATTTGTATACCTTCAATATCCTTTCAACGTTTCGTTGAATAAACAAAACAATTCTTTTGCATCACATTCCCAAACATTCTTATGGTTTTTGAGTAAAACTTAAACAACAATTGGGGGTTTCAATTATTAATGTTGGAAGCTTAAGTCTCCAAGTTTAGGTCTCCATGTTCCGATGTGTAGCCTATGTAATGCAGTGTCCGCTCGTTGTCACGTAGTTTTCTTTCGAAAATGTGCACGTCGGAGCCACGATTCACTGGCGATGGCCCGCAGTGATCGCTGAGCACGTGTGTTTCCAACACTCACGGGACCTCAAGCGAAACAGATTTAATGGGAAAATAATTGTCCATGTTTATTTAATAATTTTCCATGTTCGGCGATCATTTGCATTTGCCGCAACCAATCGTAAGTTGCCAGGAAACTATTACATTATTTTCACGATGTAACAGTAATACAAATGTTCTTATCTTTGGTAATACTCATGTGTGCCTTCCGCATGTCACAGAGCTAGCAAGTCCAACTATTTCAACGCAAACAGATATCCAGGATATATCTTTCCTCGGCAACTCTCGATTTCGAAACAACAAAAACCGACACCGTTTTAATTTTAGTTCCGAAGCAGTTCCAAGCTGCTTGAATTAAATCGAAGAATTTGTAACAAATATATATTTATTTAACCAGTGACCTTTTAATTAATTGAAACAGACATAACAGCATTGTAATCGATGGCTATTGACACTTCGTACGCACAGCTGTCTTAGGATTTAACTTTTTTTTTAAACAAATTTCAGCTTTGCGCAAGCTTTGCAAGGAGTACGTGGAAATGAATCAGCCCAGTATGTGAAACCCAACTTTATCAAAGCAGCCTTTGATTACGAACATTATTGCCCCAATAAAACAAACATCAGAATATTCAATTAAAAGAAAAAAGATATAACTGTCTGCTTATCCGACATTGCCTGGATCGTCAAAGTCTGTGCAAAACAAAAGCCACATTTCACACCACGCTGTTGGAGGTGTGCTTGGAGCCATGACTTGGCCTTTAAAGTCAACAAGTTTCATTGAACCAGTAGAATTCGGACACAGTAGGTACTAAACTGCTGGCATTTAACAGAGATTTTTCGCCTGCAAATAGGATGCATTAAAACCTGGTGAACATTGAATCTTTACGATGGAAAAATACTGCCCCACCTGCACAGCTCTCTCGCTCCTCAGTCCTGGGCCAGTCTTTCTCTCCAAGTCGCTGTCACTCTCCATTTCTCAGCTTAGTTCTTTTCGTCTCTGTCTGTCTGTTTTGTTGCTCATAAGAAAGCACATGACCCTTGCACACCCCCCCCCCACACACACACACAGAGTCTTCTATTTCTTGTCGTCCGTCGTATCTTTGTCTTCCAGCGGGGGTGGGGTGGTGTGTGTGTGTGTGTGGGGGGGGGGGTGGGTGGACGGGTTAGCTCAGTTAGGTAAATCACTGGATTTGTGATCCACGAGAAACGGGTTCGAATTCAGACCACGACGGACAAGGGCCAGCTTTATGAGCACTCAGAAACAGTATGCATGTTCACCTTCGAGTCACCACTGTGGCACATAAAAGACCTCGGTCATTCTGTCAGAAGTGTAGGTGGCTGATCACAACTAAACTCGCACACACCTTGCTGCTGCTAGCTTTCCATCAAAGCGGTGACCCGAATTTACAAGCGATGGGTCAAAAAAAGTAATGAAAATGACAAATACAACCATGCTCTTTACCTCAAAACTCAGTGTTGTAAGTTCTGAATTTCTTTTCTGTGACTATTCCTGCAAGTGAAGTCTGCTGTGATCATGTCAACACGCTAACAGGGGTCCCGGGTGACAATGTTGAGTGCTGCTGAAATGGCCCGTCCCTATATCTCACTAAAAACTTGTTATCTGTTCGGAATGGACAGAACCAAGCCGTTCAATACAGGGTCCCCACTGGTTTTTAGAAACAAAATTCCATGACTTTTCCATGACTTTCCATGAGCCTCAATAACATTTTCCATGACTAGATCCACAGGTCGCCATTTCCGAACACGCAAACTTTTTACGTCTTGTCACTGCCAGTTTTGACACTGGCTTGCTTTGCACTGAATTTGAGTCAGTTTCTACGCAGTGTCTCTTCAACAAGCAAGTCAAGCATTTGCTACGCAGTCAGATTATCGGTAATGTTTGCTGGTCCTGTCATTTTACCAAACTGGACCACAGGCGGAAGGTATCGTTCACTGAACCACTGGCTGGGCGACGAAAATAGCCGCTGGCGTGCTAAAGGTTAATTTTTTTTCTTTCTTATTTTTGTTAAATTCCATGACTTTCCATGACTTGAATTGAAATTCCATGACTTTCCAGGTTTTCCATGACCTGTACGAACCCTGTCAATATGTCGACCCTACTTCATAAGACCTCTCAATCGCGCCTCCCCGGAACACAGAATACAGCTGCCCGTGTGGTGGCCAAGGACACTAGACCTGAGTTGACACACATTGAATTGTCTGTGTGAAAATAGCCACAGCAGAATCAAAATAAAGATACTATTAACACATATTGATTGAAGGTAAACGTTCGTCATGCCAATTAAGCTCCAACTCACAGAGAAAAATAATGCGCTTCAACACATTAACCAGCCGTAATTTTTATATTCAGTGTTCATGATCAAAGCGTAACATACTGAAATTACAGAACATAACTTGGTGAAGAAACGCTCAAACATCACTGAACCATGAAGCGATGATTCGTTTCCTGCTTTAGCCATGTAATGTATTTTGTTTTTGACATTTCCTTTCACTCGTTATGTACCACTACAAGAAAAAAAGGTCTTTGATCATTCTGAACACTGACTGCTGAAATCTGTGTTCGCGTGCTCACAAAAAATGTCCGATATTTTTCCACAACCAAAAACAAACAACCAAAGTAAAGAACGAAAAAAAGAGAAAAACACGCAGATGGAAGAACAATAAAAAAAAAAGAAAGAAAGAACCAATGAAAGACAGAATGCAAAGAAACTACCTTTAATCAAGGAAAGATATGAACAAACCTCATTATCAAACACGAAGTCTCGCAAAAGTCAAAAATGAAAGTCCGTTTTTCGAGCTTTTTACTTTCAAAGGTTTGAAAATGATCAATTCCTGTCTTCCTCCGAAATCGGCGTATGGCTGCCTAAATGGCGGGGTAAAAACGGTCATACACGTAAAAGCCGTGGGAGTTTCAGCCCATGAACGAACAAACAAATCAATTCCTGTTAGTAGTGTCACCACTGTACTGTTCTCCAAAGTCTGTGTGAAAATGTTATACACGTTTTACAAAAAATCTACACAACTTCTCACATGAGAGACAATCATAGGCTCAGCCCAGGACCGGCACGGTTGGCCTAGTGGTAAGGCGTCCGCCCCGTGATCGGGAGGTCGTGGGTTCGAACCCCGGCCTAAGACTTTAAAATTGGCAATCTAGTGGCTGCTCCGCTGCTCCACCTGGCGTCTGGCATTATGGGGTTAGTGCTAGGACTGGTTGGTCCGGTGTCAGAATAATGTGACTGGGTGAGACATGAAGCCTGTGCTGCAACTTCTGTCTTGTGTGTGGCGCACGTTATATGTCAAAGCAGCACCGTCCTGATATGGCCCTTAGTGGTCGGCTGGGCGTTAAGCAAACAAACAAACCTCAGCCTAGGAACTCGTATTTGATCTTCATCTACGATCAATCATGCATTACACGATAAATAGTGCATGCTTTTTAAGGGCACTTTGCTACCTGCGGTGCCCAAAAACATTGTAATTTGTATGCACTACCAAAACCTTCAATTTAAAATAACGTTAAAAATAAAACTCTTTAGGCTTCTCCCTTTGAAAGGCTTGTGAATGTTCGATTCCAGTTTGTGTCCCAGAAGTGTCTAAAAGTGTTTGTGGAAAATTCCACACACGTTTTTCATCAAAACTATGAGAGACAATCAAAGGATCACCCCAGGAACTCGTAATGGACCTTAGTCAATCAATCACTCAATCACTCAATCAATGCACGATAATCAACCGGGAACACTGCATGGTTTTCAATGGCGCCCAAAAGTCTGCGTGGCAATTTCATACACGTTTCACAACAAACTTCTCGCAGTGACAGACAATCAAAGGAACTCGTATTTGATCTTCGTCAGTCAATCAATCATTACACGGCAACCAGTCGATCACTGCATGCCTTTCAAGGGCACTTTGCTCCCCGTAGTGCAACGCAACAAGTGGTCTCGCTCTACCTGTTGCGCTCTGTGCAGCTACTCATGTGCAACAATGCAGAATGCAGAACCTTGCAGCACTCTGCATGGCTTCTTATGGGATGTAAGAATTTCTCTCACTCTTGTTTCTCGACAAGAAGCAAGATTTATAAGCTTCGGTACAAGTGAGAGCAATATTTCTTCTTCTTCTTCGTTCATGGGCTGAAACTCCCACGTTCACTCATGTTTTTGCGTGAGTGGGTTTTTACGTGTATGACCGTTTTTACCCCGCCATTCATCAGGCAGCATACGCCGATCTTGGGGGAAGAGCAATATTTAAAGCAGAACAAATGTCAGCGATGTTATCTTTCTTACTGGTTCTCCTTCAAAGACCCGGAGGTCTTCAAAGAAAACTACTAAGAAACTTATCATTATTACCATCATTATTATCATTATCATCATCGTCATTATTCTTATTGGGTCATGGGTAAAATCGGAAGCTTCCTGTCTCAAATAAATCTTTACTTTTTTTTAGCACCACCAAAAATGAGCTGGGTTGAAATGTCTGCTGCAAACAACAGTGGGAGTCTTGACCAATTTATCAAATAAGCAAAACGCCTTTGATTCATAACCTGAGCTATAATACACATTCAAACCAGTAAACTAAAGCAAGGAATGTAATTACGTGATGACTTTTAATTCGACGAGACGACCATGACACACGCCCAAAATAAAGTGGTCCCCCTCTCTTGTATTCGATCTGAAATAGTCCTGAGGAATGCGGTCTACATATTGAGAGAGAGAGAGAGAGAGAGAGAGAGAGAGAGAGAGAGAGAGAGAGAGAGAGAGAGAGAGAGAGAGAGAAAGAGAAAGAGAGAGAATAAAAGTATCGGCCAAATATAAACCCAATATATAAAAAATAAAAAAAAGGCTAAAGACACACACTGGCCTCAAATAAAAACATGTCTTAAAACAGAATGCTTTTAAACTAGAGAAAATCTTAAATCTTAAACCAGAGGGTCTTATAAGAGGGTGTAAGTTTAAAGGCAGAGGCTTAATACATTGATATGGGAACTGGGATGCCGAAAGAGTCTGAAAGTGATATATCCCTCCAAGACAATACCTACATTCTGAGCATGGATCTTGAAATTGCTTTGAAATTGTACCCCTTGAGCTCTCAGAAAAAGCATGATTTTAGTCAAAAGCACAAAATCTTTTCATGTGTTAAAACACTACTCATCGAAAAGAAACAAACCCAAACTTACCACGATTACTCCAAGACGGAAAAGTCCTCACACGAAAATTAAGCAGCACACAAACACTTTTAAAAAAATCACATTGATGAAAAACTGCTCCGGCGATCACGAAAAATCGATCAGAAACTTGGAACAAAAGGAGTTCGAAAGTGACCGCACACACACACACACATCAAATATTGACTGAATGTAAAAAGAACCACACAGCAAAATCGAAATATCACTTCAAAAACAGTACATCCAGAAGTAGTTGTGTGAACGCTCAAGGAACGGTATGGTTTAGAACACACGAGGGATACCTAAGCAGACTTTTTAACAAATCGAAGCAGACGACAGGTCGAAGCAGACGACCAGTCGTCTTGGAGGGGGTTGGAATGGGAGTGAGGACACAGTACATTCAAGGCACCAGCACTTAGGACCTTCACAACCAGTCCTATACACGAGTCTACCCAACACAGCGCTATGTGTGTGTGTGTGACCGTAGGAACTCTACTGTATGTAAGTCTGTGTGCGTTACGCGGTGCTTGGTTGTGGCGAGTAGAAAGTAAGCCAGCGTTTGAGAGCTGGGTGTGTGTGTGTGTGTGTGTGAGCGACCGGCACAAGGCAAGCCAGCAGCACGCGGTATTACACACGATTTGTGCTTGCCCGTTACCGCAGTTCAATACTTACCTACAGCCTCTATTTTCGATCGTTTAGCTTCATGGCCTCGGACACCGCCACTGGGGGGGGACGGTTAGGGAGCCTCGAATAGCGTCGGGTATGACGGCGTGCAGGTGCCAAAAGTATTACTAATAAAGATCATAGTCCGTGTTGTTATTATCATTGTGGATTAATGTAACATACAGTGGTTCATGCGATGCGATGCCCCTCCGATGCGAGGACACCTCCCAAGAAAGAAGACCTTGTAATAATATTCCTTCTGTTGTCTTTTATTTATAACAAAAATAGACCTACACATGCCTGCAAGGCCGGGACACCTTTGGCTTGTCAAAAAATGCAGGTATCACAGTATTACAATGCTATACGTATTTCCGAAACACACACACACACCTCACCGTACCCCTCTAGCCACTGTCTCCAAACCCTCCCATATCCAGCCTGAGAGCCCAGGTATCCTTGGCACAAAGGGTCAAAATTCCCAAAAATAAGGCCTTAAATGAATAAGGCCTTATTTCAGGAAATAAGGGCTTATTTCTAAAGATCATTTTCATATACTCAATTTAATGAACATCAAAGCATTGTTATCGAGTTAACAACTATCCAGTCCGGTCTTTTTGCTAGAAACGAATTCTTGCTTGCATGCTAGCTTTCACTTACTTCATATAATTATTATCCCTTACTTACTTTTTATGATTAGTGAACAGGCAGACAATCGGACCGGCAAATAACCTTTCACGTTCATTCCTTCGTGTGTCATATCCTAAATAGAGTGGTACCTTTGATTAGAGGACACCTTTAGGCCAGAAGTGTCCCTACATTGCAAATGTCCTCTCGATGCAGTTAAACTTGAGAAGTTTGTAGACCGAGGGACAACATAGAATGTCCTTTATTGGGAGGTGTCCTCTCATCGGTGCATCACAGGTACCACTGTATGTAATACGTTGCCGGAGAGTTTGGGTAAGGAAAAGAGATCCAACCACCCAATAGACGATGTTTGGGAATAACTCGATGGGGTTTGTATGGGTTGTGAAAGAGTGAATACCCTTACTTTTAGTGGGACAAATAAATCCACACGTGCTCCTTGTCCACGTGTTTCAGACGCACCCCTCGCTGGTGATTGGCCCTTGAAATGTTTGTCCCCCAAAAAGCAAAGGTGTTCACTCTTCACAACCCATACAAACCCGACAGTTATTTCCGACCATTGTCTATTGAGTGGTTGGATCTTGTTTCCGTACCTACACTCTCCGGCAACGTACTACAGTGGTACCTGTGATGCCCCGATGACAGGACTCCTTCCAATAAGGGACATTTTCTGTTTGTCCTTCGGTCTATAAACTTCTTTAAAGTTTAACTGCATCTGTGTGTCTGTGTGTCTGTCCGTCTGTGTGTCTGTGTGTCTGTCTGTCTGTCTGTCTGTCTGTCTGTCTCTGTCTCTGTCTCTCTCTCTCTCTCTCTCTCTCTCTCTCTCTCTCTCTCTCTCTCTCTCTCTCTCTCTCTCTCTCTCTCTCTCAACTTCCGTGACATTCTTTTGTTTTTGTAGTTTAACGCACCACTGCAATTCAGAAGCATGGGACAAAAGCCAGTTTCCACAATTTCTTGAATTACGCACACTTCTAACAGCAGAAAAAAATCCTAGCAATAAACTGAATCGCGTTGTTGTGCGAAGGAAAGTTGTTCCAAACAGAACAATACGTGAGAACTGTCTCTATACATATATGCACAGGCTGGGACACTGAACTCTTGAAGATCAATAATTCGATATGTGGGCTTTTCTCTCAGTTCCCTGGTGAACACAAATGTAAGAAGGCTGGCCCGGAAATAACTCCCAAGTAAGGATTGTTTGGAAGCAAACTCAAATGCAAATACAGACGATCTATATTAGTTGTATACATAGTCAGATAGAAGACACAAATTCGACGTAAATAAAAGCTGTCTATATTAGTTGCTGACAATTACATAGTCTGAGAGAGAGAAAATCAAACGGAAATACAACAAACATTATATCTAGTGGGGTTGGGTGGGTTTTTTGTTTACAAAGGAGGAGGAATGAACCTGAAATGAAAAAGAAACGAATGTAGCTGTGGTACATACGACCCTATACTTTTGATCGCATACACTTCGTCCTGTGGCCGTAAACATTCACACCATGAAAGTTCAATTCTTGGACAATTTGTCTGTGGCTTACAACTATCTTCCGTCCAGTTTGTCAATCCCCACAAAAAAATCCGTCCAAGTTTTTGGATGGGGTAGACGCATCCTTCTGCTTGGTCACACACCAAAAATCAACCGTATGACTGATTCTTGCAGAGCGGAAATGTTTTGCTTTTGAAGCCGACACCTTTGTTATTTTGCCTAGTTTATTCAGCAAAAAAATCCAAGGTTGTACTGTAGCAGCCAGACTGTAGAGTTTAGGCTGAATGATTGTTCTTTTCCCAAATAAAATCCTGGGCAGATCCTGGTCGTATGCACGAGAGAAAAAAAAAAGAAGTTTTCAATTGAAACTACGTGAGCTAACCACAAAAAGCAAACGCAGGTGAAATAATGAAATACAATCCGTCCTATGTTCCCAACACCCTACATTCGACAGACGTTCTGGGTTGTAAAGGAAAGAAAATGCCCACCAAATTCTTAGGCGATCTAAATAGGATTACATACAATTCAAAGGACTATTTGTCAAGATAGCTTTTCTTAAGGAGGACCCACAAACACAATAGTTCAAGAGTTTTAAAAGACTCTTAGGCGATATAGCTTTTCTAAAAGAGGATTTACAGACACAAAGTCTAATAGCTCAAGAGGAACGCATGAAAAGACCAAAAGCAAATATCGCTGAAATTTAGATAAGTATTGATAATTTATTTGATCCTACACTGAGAACATTAGGCTGTGAGGTGTTTCTCCTTGAACCAAGGGCAAACCGAAGTTAATACAAATTACAATGATTGCACTTATTCCGATCAGACAGTACACCTCCACCAGATCAACTTTTCCTTTTACAAATTCTCAAAAGAATCGATACGTCCCAAAAGGCAATTAACTAAAAAAAAAAATATATATATATATACAAAAACGCCCGAAGCTATTTCAATATCGCGATAGAGTATTAAAGAGATCAATTGAACACTACAGTATTTATCGTATCAACAAATCATGTCCCAAATAGTCATCTGCTGGCCGATGTGAATGAGTGATATATTGTGTAAAAAAAAATTCCATCTCACATGGCATAAATAAATCCCTGCGCCTTGAATATGTGCACAATATAAATTGCATAAAAAAAAAATTAAAAAAAAAAATACCTGCGCTTAGAACTGTACCCACGGAATACGTGTGATATAAGCCTCATAGTGATTGATTGACTAGTACTGGGGACAGAATTTTTTTTTTTTAGCCACAGTAATGCAGTGGCCAGTGCACAAAAAACCTGCTTAATTTACAAGTCAATGTGCACCATTTAAAGGCCATGAAAGACAGCCATCACATTAGTCCGGAGTTTTATGTGGAATGGGACTGAACGTATCTGTTTTGCGACACCCCATTACTGGGAGCTAAAGAGACTTCAAAGAATACATTGGCACACTTGACACATTCAAACCGATCACTGGTACAGTGGTAGAAAGAATGGAATGTTTTCCACACCAGTGTAATCGCTTACTAAAAGAGGGGGGGGGAGGGGAGCCTTTAGTTTTGAACGAACACACATACACACACTACCCCTTGTTCTTTCCTTTCTCCCAGCCACACCTTTCAATGAAAACTAGTCATTGACACTTTTCTTTCAAATTAGTTTTATCGAGATTGTTCCCCAACATTGGCATACCATCCAGCCAGGCAACAAACAAGCCTTTATCTGAACTGACTTGCCTATTGCGAACATTGCAATGCGTTGCAGAAATTTCTTTGAGGGGTGAAAGATACGATAGCATATATATATATATAAGAGCCAAAAGGGATACTGAGCGTAACCCCCATTTCATGGCTTCAAAGATCTGAGAAACTCAAGTCTTATAAAAGGAGGGAGTCTTAAAATGGAGGTCAACTTACAGAGGTTATGAACAGAAGATCTTAAAAGCAAGGCCTTAACAAGTCGCGTAAGACGAAATTACTACATTTAGTCAAGCTGTGGAACTCACAGAATGAAACTGAACGTAGTCCGCCGCTAGTGCAAAAGGCAGTAAAAGTGACGAGCCTGTTTGGTGCGGTAGTGGTTGCGCTGTGCTTCATAGCACGCTTTACTGTACCTCTCTTCGTTTTAACTTTCTGAGCGTGTTTTTAATCCAAACATATCATATCTATATGTTTATGGAATCAGGAACCGACCAGGAATAAAATGAAATAGTTTTTAAAACGATTTTGGAAATTTAATTTTAATCATAATTTTTATATTTTTAATTTTCAGAGCTTGTTTTTAATCCGAATATAACATATTTATATGTTTTTGGAATCAGAACATGATGAAGAATAAAATAAAAGTAATTTTGGATCGTTTTATAAAAAAATAATTTTAATGACAATTTTCAGATTTTTAATGACCAAAGTCATTAATTAATTTGTAAGCCTCCATGCTGAAATGCAATACCGAAGTCCGGCCTTCGTCGAAGATTGCTTGGCCAAAATTTCAAAAATTTCAATCTATTTTATTGAAAATTGAGGGTGACTGACAGTGCCGCCTCAACTTTTACAAAAAACCGGATATGACGTCATAAAAGACATTTATCGAAAAAATGAAAGAAACGTCTGGGGATATCATACCCAGGAACTCTCATGTAAAATTTCATAAAGATCGGTCCAGTAGTTTACTCTGAATCGCTCTACACACACACACACACGCACAGACACACACACACACATACACCACGACCCTCGTCTCGATCCCCCCCTCTATGTTAAAACATTTAGTCAAAACTTGACTAAATGTAAAAAGAGGGAAGAGTAAAATAAGGGGGGTCCTGGGAGGGAATTTCCACTGTAGTTTCCATAAATAAGACTCAAAGTTCAAGACAAGTCTCAACACTGGATTGGTGCAACTCCCTCACACAAATGTCTTTGGGAACCTCGAGGTAGGATGGTATACACGTACGAAAGTTATACTAAGACATAAGACTCCAAATCAACAGAACCCTCTATTGAAACAAATACGGCGCAGAAATATCTATAAGAGCTGAAAGATATGGTGGTGCCAAATTGATAATTAAGATGAAAGACTTTAATTTACCCTCGTGCACAATTAGTCACTAGGATAATATTAGAAAGATTCGCAGTAATCTTTTTTTTTTTTAAATCAATTAAAAAAAAGTGTTTAAATGACACCACTGAACTAGTGACATCACTATGCGAACAATAAGCGAAAAAGCATTAATTACAAATGACAAAAATGGATGGATTAGTAGTATGTTCAGTAACTATAGATCAGTGATAACAGTCACAACAAAGATCGCTGTGTTCTGGGTTCAAACCAATCAATCAAATAACCCATCCGAACACAAACAATTACAATACCAGGAGTTTGCACATCAACATCACCAGTTGTAAGACCTTTATTTTTCAACAGACGTGCACACAATATGATCTGAAAATAATCTCTATAGTATAACTAGTGCTAACCCATGCCACCAATCTGAAGAACCATTATCAACATATAGTTGAACTGCTTTTCTCAGATGTTCAAAACCCTGAGAAAATCATGTTGGGTTGAAATAATCAACAATCAATGACATCAATATTGATTTCAATCTGTGTGTCTGTATTATATTAATTCATGTGTTTTGTTTGGTTTCGAACTTAACAACCCAACAACAAACACACAAACAAAAAGTTCAAATATATATATATGAGTTGTTCTTCAGTACTGGTGACAGAAAGGGGGAAAAGTGGTCAAAATTCAAATCTCTAGTTTTGTTTTTGAAATATTGCTTTTCATAAAGCAGAAATACTGTAGTATCTGTTGTACATAACAAACAAGAGGCGAAGCCTTCAAGGCTCACGTAAGAAATCGACAAACAGTAACACAAACTCAATCACTCCGTCACACACACACACACACACACACACACACACACACACACACACACACACACACACACACACACACACACACAGAGAAAGAGCATAGGTGAAACTGTGCAAGAAAGCGAGACACTAGATCTAGATCTGTCTGTCTGCATGTAGCCTACTTACAAGGACACGACTGCCAACTAGTCTCGGCGCGCTCAAAATAATAATGACCGAGACTGTCAGTACTTCCTTCGCGTGACGTCTAACCCTCTTACGTCATAATGTGACGTCAATGTAATGTGACGTCTTCAAATGTTAGAGTTTCTACCACAGACATACACACGCACAGACGCACGCACGCACGCACGCACGCACAGACAGACAAAGTTACGATCGCATAGGCTACACTTACGTGAGCCAAAAATCACTGGTTCACATGGTTCTTACATAATCTAACTTTTAAAGCTGGTTCTTGTGTGTCTGTGTACATGTGTATGTTTGTATGATGACGATAGGACCCAAAACGGCTGCACGGACTGAGACAGGAATTGCAGAGAATGTTCTTTGCCACTCGAGTCGTGTCATAAGGTACTTTTGGAATAGCAAATTTGAAAGGATTCTTCAAAAAACGGCGGAAAACATTATATACCCTGTGAGCTATCGAGGATCCTCCCCGTCTGGGCTGTCGAAACATGGTCTTGTTAAAAGACGTTTTCAAATGCGGCGGGGAGATACACTCGAAGCACATTTAGCGAAGTTATGTTGCCAAATCATCAAAGATCAACATTTCACAACACGGATCGATGCACACAGTCGAAATAGATGTGACTTTCACGTGACCGAAGACAACTTACTAGCAGACTAGCAGACGACAAGATCTAAATATTTAGATCAGTGTAAGAGCAATCCGTTGAAGAACAGTTACTCCGCTTACTATTCGTCTTCAGTTAAGCTTATTTCCCCTGCCATAAGTTTCCTTGCAGATCTGCAGTCGCGTAGTGAAATGAACTAGTGTCATCGGAAGATTCTTCTCAGTCAATGATCAAAGCACAGTAAGTTCTATGCTGACAAAAGTCACTTTCGGACAACACGACGATTGACTTAATTTATGAGCCCAAAAGTAACAATATCGACAAGAATGTACGCATTTGACATTAAATGAAACATTCATAGACAGTTTCCAAGTCACCAGATCTGCCAAAGAGCCGTCATTCGTGAAAAAACGATGATTTTAATCAGACAGGTATCGGAAACAAGCCTTGGTCACCTGCGTTATTCCTTCCAAGGCGACGTGACGGCGCCACATTTGTTTGTTTATGGCTGTTTATCGCGAAACAACACAGTTGAAATTTGTGTGTAAAATACCACAAATTTGTGGTGAATCAGTTCGTCATCTGCGTTTCGATTGTAATTAAGTCAGATTGGAGTTACTTTGAATCGAAGGCGAGGGTAACCTGCGTTATTTGTGGGACATCGTGAACAAATTTGATTGCAATATTTTATACAGAAAGTAAATTTCAATGATTCTGGCTCAGACTTGTAGATCTGTTATGCAGTGTGTTGGTAGTGTATCTGCTTTTCTGCTGTGAAGCTCATTTGGAGTGATACGCTGATCGAAGTGGGGTACCCTATGTGGGACATCAGCCGTATGCAGATTACGCCTCAGAACACTCTCGCATTTCACAAAGACAACAATAATTTGCAACATTTCAAGAACTGCATCAGTTTTATTAGATACTATTTCAACAACAACAGCACAAACACGACTATTATCAACAACACAGAACGGGAGGTAAGTCTTCAAAGACGCACCAAGTGTGCGTTCCCGTTTTTGGACGCCATTTTTGCTGGCATTTTCATAGTAAATCTTAATATTTCCATATCTATTGAATGATTTTGGTATTTTCTTTGATTGTGCCGATTCTCCTATCTCTCTGGCATGTACTGGGTGCTTTGTGACCAGTTTCTCCCCTAGACTGTATTGAAAAATGCGTCCGTGTGAGCTGACCCCCACTTGTGACCAGTAGCAAAGAACAACTCATATGCAACCGCACTTGAATATTGAAATGAATGGTGGCAAAAGCAAACATCTGTTGAAAAGAAGTGCAAACGGCCCCTTAGTACATTTATCAAACTCACCCCAACCAGTACAATAGCAATGAAAACAAGAGTGAGTTTAAGTGCTTTACCCCTTGGTTTTAACTCTTTGCTTCCATCGGGTCAACCTAAGATTTACGAGCGTATTCCTCAGGGCCAAAGAATGTTCCTAACTGGGTAGTCAGGGCAAGTTGTGTTGCGAAGGCCAAAGGGCCGACATAAAACTGGTGGGGAAAAAACCAGGCCTGCTGCCAGCTTGACAGATATATATGTACGCTCTGAAATCAATGGTTTCTTGTGCACCTATTTGCGTAGGTGTTTGTCGTCTTGGACGAATCAAAACTCTCTGCAGACCCTCTCTGTCTCTCTCTCTCTCTTGCTCTGGTTTGATCAAGGAAGGTAAGGGACAAATCGTCAGCCCTCAAAGAGAGTTAAATGCCTCATGAAAGCAAGTGCATAATTAATGATGCCCATTACACCTTTGGTACTCTCCCTGTGGCTGATCTACAAACCGCTTTTCAACCAATTTTTCTCAGGTGCAAGTCGCTCAGAAACTGGCGAGGCAAAATCAGCTGTTCAATTTAAATGACACGTCTGTTAAACGGAAAAGTTTTGGGGGGAATGAAGTAACTATGTTTGAAGAAACTCAGCAACAAATATTGTGAATAAAAGTTTATCTAAAATTTGAATCATACTTTTTAAAAACTTGCATCTTTCTTTATTTGGTGTTTAACGTCGTTTTCAACCACGAAGGTTATATCGCGACGGGGAAAGGGGGGGAGATGGGATAGAGCCACTTGTTAATTGTTTCTTGTTCACAAAAGCACTAATCAAAAAATTGCTCCAGGGGCTTGCAACGTAGTACAATATATTACCTTACTGGGAGAATGCAAGTTTCCAGTACAAAGGACTTAACATTTCTTACATACTGCTTGACTAAAATCTTTACTAACATTGACTATATTCTATACAAGAAACACTTAACAAGGGTAAAAGGAGAAACAGAATCCGTTAGTCGCCTCTTACGACATGCTGGGGAGCATCGGGTAAATTCTTCCCCCTAACCCGCGGGGGGTTTGTATTTGCATTATTTGTTGCAAAATTTCATACTATGATTGTGCACATGGCCTCAAATGGTGTTGGCTTTATTATATATTATATGCAATCACAAACTGTTCATCTTCGAACAAATATATCTTCCGTTTCTCAGGATATTCCTACATTGTACATGGATTATGTAAAAACAAGCAAGCCTCAACACTGAGTTCCTGGAGGTGGATTGAGAACTATCAGTAGAACTTTCCTCTTGCATGATGGGACTTTTTGGAAAACCGCAATGGAAACTGAATTCAAAACTCTCTATCAGAAGAGCTCAAAAGAATGTCAAAGTCAAACTGTCTAATATTACTATTAGTAGTTTGGTGTGAAGTGTTTCCACCAAACCTAAAAGAAAATCAAATTGACCCAAATAAACAAGCTCAAACCCAGAAAGAGTAATACCACAAGGACCCAACTGACTCAAGTTACAAAGACATCAAACAAGGTCTGACATTTTGAAACATAAAATGACCAGACATGCACAAAAAGTAGTCATTATGCCTTTACATTTTGGATTACAAAAAGGCCAGAGACGGTCAAAGAGTAAGTTATGACTATGCTTAAAACTTTTAGAACAGAAAATGCCAAGAGTGCATAAAAAGGTAGTCACTAAACCTTGTACTTTTGAAACCCAAAATGTAAAGAACTAGGCACAAAAAGAGTGGCCATAAAAAGAAGTGAAAGGCCAGAAGTGGTTTGCACTGTATATAACTTATTCACAAGCTTCAGGGCACCCAGGCCATAGAAACAGTGAAACGTACCAGTACAGGTATGTGTGCATGAAATGCCGCTGTGCATTATAATTTATATACTGGAACCCGCTTTTTTAACCTCCAAAAAACTGAACAAATTGGACTTCACCAAGAGGGAGTTTCAAAATATGGTTACATTTCTGATTTGTAGACATGATACTGGAGGGAAGATCTGAGGGAACAATGTCTTGAAAGGGAGGACATTCAAAATCAAAACAAACTTCAATGGTACGACTCTTTTAGTCTTATGTTAGTTCAATTCTGTACAAATACCACAAATGGGGAAAAGCTGAAAGCGTTTTTTCCTTTCACAGCTAATTGTGTCATGAAAAATGTGCATTGGAGGAGGCCTCATTTCTACGATCATAACTCCACCACAATAAAAGCTGAATGACTTATAAGGGTTAGCTATAAAAGACTCAAAGGGTTTTACTTTATTTTATTTTCAAAAGCATGATAAGCATACTGGTGTATCGTATGACTTTCAGCAATAGACGTTTAAGGAAACAACTCTGTCAGGATTTTCAAGCTGTGTGGTAGAGTAAGCGCCCCAGACATCAAGGCAAGCTTTTCAAAGGCGAAGCAACAGCCCCCTCCTGACCAACTTTAACCTGCCATGACGACGAAAAACTAACTCGGATGTGTATGTTAATTGTTAAGCAGTGTGCGCTTTTCTTTTGAAAATGTATACTCATCGGAGTTCCCTAGTTGGGGCAATGAACGCTGGCTGGCAGTGATCGGCGATAACATCTTTTGATTGAGGTCACGTGGGTTTGGCTTGAGGTTACATGGGCTTATGAAAACATGTGTGCTTAGCGATTGCTGCCAGTTATCATCAGTTCCGATGTGCATAATTTCGAGCGCACACAGACTGTATAACATACACATCAGAGTTAGTTGTTCGTTGCCATTGCATGTCTCAGCCAGTCAGCAACTTACTGTTGCTTTACCTCGCTTAGAAAAGCTAAAAAAAATCCTTATAGAGTTATTTCTGAACATTGTCTATTAAACCGAGTTATGTGATAATATAACACGACGAGGCCCCTTTTCACTCTATTGTTAACTAATTTTAAGATCCTTTTTCTGGCGCCCAACAATGTGACTCATTGTTTACATTTACAAGTAACACTAACAGTAACAGTGAGAGGTCACAGTTTTCTGCACGTCAACTTTTATGAGTCACACTTCCATTCACATTTTCAGTGCTAAACTTCTAGTAGCCATATATATAATAGGCAGTAAACAGTTCCTTCTTCAAATTCACTTTTCTCAAGAAGGCAGCAACAACATTCTTGCACTAGGCAGCAAGGTATACACCATTCTAAACATTTTTTATTACTGTGGGTGGGCATACAAATCGACATTGTATCAATCCAGAAGGTGTCGCTTTGGCACAGAGAAAAAAGAATTACTAGTCAAGATACTGCTATAGGATTTAAAGCTTGGTGGTTGAAATTGTAAAAGCAAATGCTCAATCTAAGTCCCTTTCACGAGTATGCTCTTGAAAATGGAAAGTTCAGTGATTTGGTGTATGGGTGTGCGTGTTAATGTTAGTGAATCTACAAACAGCAGAAAATGACACACACTATTTTGTTCCAAGCAGTCAACCCGCCTCACATTATTCATGCTAATTACAATATAATCTCTCATACTCTTAGTGGATGCATTATAAAGGAGGACACCTCGGCTGAGGTACTCTAGAAAGTTACCATCCCAACCGGAGCCAGCCGCGGGGTCGGATTGGTTGAAACTGAGGGGTGGTAACTTTCTTGTGCACCTCAGCCTTGTTGTTGGTTTCATCAATGGACATCTACACAACAACAACAACAAAACAGATCTCAAGGATGTCCCCCAATCTGTGTTATACAATCAAAATGCCACTGTCATCAAATAACATCTTAAATGAAGTGATACTTTTAGCAATTTTACAAAGTCAAAGCGCCCCGTGAACTGAAAATAAGATTCCCAGTAATTAACATTCAGAGAACATGTACAATGAAGTTAAGGACACTTTTGGCTGGTGCAAAGCATATCATCTTGCGGGTATGTTGCTAAGACCCATTCTCTTTGGCAAATCTGCTGAAATGGCAGTTTTTTCTTCCTCTTCTTCTTCAGTGTTTGACAGTTGTATCACTGAAAATGCAGTAAAAGTTTCCAAAATGTTGTAGGTTTAACTTTAAGGCTCACCCTTTTCCACTTTAAAGTTTTTAGAGATTTGAAATAAGATGAGGCTTTTCACTGTCTACACAACCATGTGTATTCCAGCACACTCACCTCTATTCAGTTGCTGGTCTTAGCGATTTGAAACAAGATGAGGCGTTTCACAGTCTAAGAAAGCCAAGCGACAACCGTGTCTTATGACATATTCCCGTGCACTCACCTCTATTCAGTTGCTGGTCTTCGCCACCATACCCAGGGTCCCGACTCTTGCCGCGACTTGGCTGCATGATGGACGAAAAGTGATCGATGAACTCTGCCTCTTGCTCTGACAAGTTACAAGCCTGGATTCCCTCTCCGTCTCACATCTTGATGCTCAGGTCAACCTGCAACAACAAAACTTTCAATGAAACGATAATAGTATTAATACATTTATCAACAATACGTTTTCGTAAATTTGAAAGGGGCATGCGAAGAAAAAAATCATCAAGACTACAGTTACAAAGCAAGAGTACAAAAAAGACAATGTCACGTTCTCCAGTGGACATCATGGAAGAAAACAAAACACATCAAAGGTAAATTCTAATGACAAATCAAAATCATAGTGTCACTTTTAATCTGAATGTTGATAGGATCAACAACTAAAACATGAGAAAAAACTTCTGATGTTACCGTTTTATTAATGAAAAGTGGTTATTTCTAATTTTCTTCAATGAAATTGTAAAGGCTAGCTTTGTCAGTCCCTGCTTTTCTTTCAATGCTCCACCTCAACTATAAACCTATACAGCAATTTTTGTGAACTAAATTTTATTTCTTCTTTGAATCTTTCAGTTTCATAATTAGTGCAACAACAAAGAAGTAATTCCAAAGATAATATTGTTCAGCTGAGGTCGAATCTGACTTTTCAAAGTAAAGTGCACATTGGGTACCCTGCTCTGCAAGTGCAAAGTAGGTTGCATAATTATTTTGATACAACTTTAAAACAATTTAAGCTGTCTGGTACATATATTTTATATGCCTGTCATTTAACCTTTTGGCAGGAAACAGATAAACAGTAAACAGCTGGGCTGATGATTAAACTGTACAGTGGACCCCCCCCCCCCCCCCCTCCTTTTTAAGATCTCCAAATTTAAAACTCCCTCCCTTTTAACACTTTCTGCCCCCACCTATGTTGACCCAGTTTTTTTTTTTTAGCCGAAACCAGCTGTGCTGCAGCAGGTCACTCAGAATTGTAGTAACTGAGTAGTAACTGTGTATCAACACGCTGGAATGCAGGCGTTAGATTGACGTTACAGGAAGCGACTGAAGTGACTGTGTGTACGGATATATATCCGTACCAGGTCAGATAGAGCCATATGAGTGGGTACGGATATATCCGTACCTGGGAGACAATGAGTTAAGACCTTATGTTTACAGACTGTTCATAACCTCTGTAAATTTACCTCCATTTTAAGACTCCCTCCTGTTTAAGACCCGATTTTCTCAGATTGTTGGAGGTCGTAAAAAGGGGGTTCCACCGTACCTAGCAACTCACTACAATATGTAGCTGTGATGAAACTTACATAGAACTTTGGAGTAACCAATAACATCCCAACAATGCAAGAGTTCTCTCACGACAGATATGTTTTGGTCAAAATACATTGTAAAACTAAGAGGAAAAGAATATGTTTGTTTTCAATGAAAAAGGTCAAGGGCAAAAAAATAGGGTCGGTAGGTTGGTCACTCTTTAATTTTTTTGTAATTGAAGTTTGCTTTTCATTTACACAGGCTCATCTGTCTTTTGATTGGCTGGAAAGCGTGGTTTGCTTTTCATTTACACAGGCTCATCTGTCTTTTGATTGGCTGGAAAGCGTGGTTTGCTTTTTATTTACTCAGGCTCATCTGTCTTTTGATTGGCTGGAAAGCGTGGTTTGCTTTTTATTTACACAGGCTCATCTGTCTTTTGATTGGCTGGAAAGCGTGGTTTGCTTTTCATTTACACAGGCTCATCTGTCTTTTGATTGGCTGGAAAGCGTGGTTTGCTTTTTATTTACTCAGGCACATCTGCTTTTTTATTGGCAAGAAATCGCGCAATCCGTGTCCCCTGGATGTCAGAGGAGAGTAACTTCCCTTGTACAGTATAAAGTCTTCAAAATCAAATGTTGTCATTTGTAATTGATATATTTTTTGAATGTTCAAAATAAGGTCAAGTGTCGAGAGGAAAAAATACGGCTGGGGAATCAGAAACATTAAAAAAAATTCCTTGGCCATACCAAAAATACTGTTACACCGCAAGAACCCTCTTGTGACAGATATAGTGGTCAAAATAACACTAAACAGAGAAATAGACAACACTAGGTTTCCTCTCATTGGAGAGGCCTAACAGTAACAATACAGGTACCACTGTATAGCATAAGCAAGTATCACAATAGGAACTCTTTGCCTCAAGGTAGTTTTTTTTTTAATTTCACTCTAGCACACCTGCTTAATTCAAAGCGTGGTACAGATTGTTTGGTGTCACATGAATCTTCACTAATTATACAGAGCACACGGAAAAACTTTTCGACGTCACAATACACTAAGGCCAAAAACAAAAAAATAGGTGTGGTTGTACATAGCCACAAAAAATAGGGTAGGAAGGTAGGCAATCACTTTTTTTTTTTAACTTTTTTTTCTAATGTGTACAAATTAAACCTACTTGACAGGGAAATAAGTGTGCGACTCGAGCGCTTTCGCTTTCATTGCGTTTTCTGCACTCGGTTTTTGAGTCACTTGAGAAAAAGTGACTCTATGTAATCGGTCAGTGTTAGTCTGTCCGGCCGGCCGGCCGGCCGGCCGTCCGTAGACACCACCTTAACGTTGGACTTTTCTCGGAAACTATCAAAGCGATCCGGCTCATATTTTGTTTAGTCGTGACCTCCAATGACCTCTACACTTTAACGATGGTTTTGTTGACCTTTGACCTTTTTCAAGGTCACAGGTCAGCGTCAAAGGAAAAATTAGACATTTTATATCTTTGACAAAGTTCATCGGATGTGATTGAAACTTTGTAGGATTATTCTTTACATCAAAGTATTTACATCTGTAGCCTTTTACGAACGTTATCAGAAAAACAAGGGAGATAACTAGCCTTTTCTGTTCGGCAACACACAACTTAACGTTGGGCTTTTCTCGGAAACTATAAAAGTGACCGGGCTCAAATTTTATGTGAACGTGACTCCCAGTGACCTCTACACTTTGACGTCTGCTTTGGTGACCTTTGACCTTTTTCAAGGTCACAGGTATGTCTTGAAGAAAAAAAATTGAAATATCATATCTCTGAAACTATTCATCGGATTTGATTCAAACTTTATAGGATTATTCTTTACATCAAATTATTTACATCTGTATTGTGTTGTGAATAGCAATTTCTTCCTGTCCATCTGATGCCTCATATAATATTCAGAACTGCGAAAGTGACTCGATCGAGCGTTTGCTCTTCTTGTTTTTGACAAATGTAATAAAAAGTTGTAGGGTCGGCCCCTAAACATAGGGTAGGTCGGGTTACCGTAACCACACCTTTTTTTTTTTAGGCCTAAGCATTGATGGGTTGTAAAATGTCAAGCTTTTTGTGGATAAAGACCAATTTGCAGTATCTAACTACTCAATTGCCAAATAAAGTAAAGAACTTTTGTGCTTGTAAGTCCCAGCTTGATCAAATTGCCGGAACTAGGCATCTCAACCTCTCCATTTAACATCCAGTGATCCATTTAAAATAGCAATCACTTACAATGCTACAATGTCAACTGATAAGAAATAACATGTACTGTACCAGGCACAACAAAAGACACCAGAAGATTCAAAGCTGTAAATGCTGAACACATAAAAGGGTAGATTTATGCACAGCAAACAAATCAGTATCTCATGACATATAGTTTAAAGAATGTACTTGAAATCGGGATCATTTGAAAAGCCGCAATTCCAATCAAAATGAAGGCGGTCTCAGATGAAAGGGAACAAGGAAATTCAACACTGTTTGCACTTGCAGTGAGCAATAAAATAAAAAGTTCTTACTTGTAGATCACTATCACATTTACACATCTACACTATGGAACCTTTCCCCCAACAACATCCCCCTCTCCCCCCCCCCCCCCCCCCCTTAGAAATTCACAAAACTATACATTGAGAACAAGGAAATCGTAAAGTATGGCATCAACAATAAAACAAGCATCTATGGGCACTGAGAAAACTAGTCCTTGAAATTTTGACTAATTAGAGTATACTGTCAGTTGGACTGTTCACAAACTGGACTAATCACTATCTAATGATCTTGATACATATACATGTATCTAGGCTACACGTACTGCTCGTCAGTCATAGTGAAAAAATAAATCTCAGTGAAAACGAAGTTTATTATGAAGGTTTCTAGCATCATGACTTTGAGAAACTGCCAGTGTCACCCCCCCCCCTCCCACACACACATTAATTGTATCGGCTTCAAACAACAGGTCTAAGCGTCTGGCTGTCACTGTCAGCAAGTTGCAAACAGTGCAGTTTCAATGTTGTCCAAACTGCACAGATTCGCCAATTAGCTCAAGTTACGCAATGTAATACAAATCTTAATTAACTGCCCACTGTAAACATCAAACAGATTGCACAAAGACTGCAGTTAAAGTCTACCCAGAATGACCAAACAACATGGGTCCCAAACACTATAAACTGATCACAGGGGTTTACTCTGCTAAAACCTTGATCGCAATCGTAGAATCAATGGCATTATTTGCGATTTTTGTGTTTGTTTACGATCACAAAACAAAAGATCTAGCGTCTCTTACTGTAAACATTCTTCTTTTCCATGGCTAGTTTCCAAACTATGTTGGCAGTCAGCAAGCAGGCGTGGTATTGACGCAAGCAGGGCAGGTTTAGTAGTCCTTCAGAGCGAAGAAAAACATGTTTCAACGGCTACCAAATCCACCGCCATGGAATGCGCTTCCGCTAGTGTCGCTTTGTGGGAAGTCCAAGGGAGGCAACGCTTGCGTAAAGAGAAACTCTTCCACAGCGAGAGGATGAAGAGTTATCTCAAGTTGTGTGTTGACACAAACACTGTACATGAGTAGTTTCTTTGGTTGACAGTAATGTGCGCGTCGTGTGCGTGGGGGGATGCTTGCATGTGTGTAATACAGAAACATCAGTGCTCATGAATGCATTAAGCGTGTGAGTGTGTGCACATTTGTGTAAAAAAGTATAGGTGATGCAACCAAATAGTGTTTAAAACAGATGTGGCTCTAGAACTAGAAGACAATGACATAAGAAAAACCGAGATATGCAATTGCAATAGGTTGTGGCTAAATCCACGGGTCCGTGTCTCTAGTCCCCAGGCTATATCCACGTCACTGACGTCATCGTCGTACGGGAAGCCTCGCGTTGGCACTCTTATCAAGCGCCATTTTGTTTTTACCACAACACAATCAACTCTTTTGACAGCCTGCAAACTAAACTGGAAGCCTTTACTCATGTGACTTTCGTAAAGTTCGTCGAGATCGATAGCAGTCATAAGGAAGTATCGCACAAAATATAGATTCCTATTTTTCCATTAACGGACATGTTGGCTCCGTAGCTCAGACGGTAGTGAATAGTCTAACAGTCCATGAGACCTCCAGTTCGAGCCTGGCCCCAGTCTTCTTTTTATTTTTGTTAAAATACATTTTTAGACTTATTTTTCCCCCTCTTAACTTTCCTTTCTTTTACGTTGCTCTTCTCTTCTTTTCTCCAAAACATTTCGTTGATAAGAGCTGAGATAGCAATAAAAATGCACTCCTGCAATTTTCACCGGCAGGACGGCAGCTGGCTTTGTTTACATTGTATCACATAAACTCCCCTCTCCTACCATTCATAGTGCTGCTGATCGAACTTTGGACCCTGTATTCCACTCATAGAGTCTAACTCGTAAAGAGAGTTTTTACTTTTAAAATTTGACAACTGAAGTGCCCAACCGAACTGAGCAGCAAAATATAAGGCGAGAGTAGCGTCCCTTGAGTACGATGACGTCAGTGACGTGGATATAGCATCGAGTCTAGAGACACGGACCCGTGGATATAGCCACAGCCATTGCAATAAAAGTTAGTGGTGCAACTAAAATGTGAATATCTGTTGTAAAGAAAATTCTCTCTCTCTCTCTCTGTCACGATCGGGTGACAGAGACCAAGAAAGTGTCACTCAGTGGAGTGCCTGTTCTTGGTCGGTTATGATAGAAAGCGCCTGTGCGTGATATTGGACACAGCAGAGTTTGCTGACAGTGCTCAACGAGCACGGATGTTTTGAAACGCACGAGCTTCACAGTGCGGGTTTCTGCTATCATAGGGCTGTCGGTTTTTCGCTGACAGCGCACACGGGATTTTCACGGATTGAGTTTCTCGTGTCTTTTTTCTGCTTGGGGAGGCAGAATTGTGTATAGCTGGACTGGTTTTGTGACAAGGTCAGTCACGTGTATTTGGCTAGGTTGTCTGACAGAGACACGAGTACGGGACACTTGACACCCAGCGGCAGAAGGGGAAGGATCTAATACAGTTTCTAGAGTATGATGGTTTTTCACCGAATATTATATTCGGCACTCTAGGGGAACTTCCACTGCCACATGTTTTGCTGAGGACAAGTCGTCAACATTCCTTCGTCGGCGATGGCTTTCGCATAAGGATTCGACAAGGGGTTCTGGACGTTTTTGGTCACTGTTGACGAACAGAGGCTGTTCCAGGGAGGAAGCGGACTTTGCTTCCATTGAGAGTACAATCATAGGCTTTTGAGGTAATAAATCATTATTTAACGCTGTTGATGAGTCTGTGTTGTGGAATGAAATACTCTCTGTTGTTCTTTCCAGGTTAGCGCATAATTTACTCTCTGTGACGCTAAAATACTAATCTGTATATGGTTTTTGCAGATAGGGAGAGAAGGACGGAAAATGGCTGTTTTGTTGTTGTAAAAAGTCCGTTTTGTGCAGGCCCACGTGCTCGATGAGATGTTTAAAGATGACATGTTTTAAGGTGGTGGGTGAGGGGTAGCTGACATGTTTAGTGCACCGATGCTTTCTGTTTGCAGCCTTCGTTCGTTCGTTCGTTCGCCTCGCTTCGTTACGTTCCTGTAACATCTGCACGGCTGACTCTGGCGGGAACTGTTGAAGCTACGCTAACCAGGAGACCGGCTAACCAGCGGACCGGCTAACCAGCGGACCGGCTAACCAGCGAACCGGCTAACCAGCGGACCGGCTAACCAGCGAACCGACTAACCAGCATACCGGCTAAGCAGCAGCAGCAGAGATAAAGCTAAGTGCACCATGTCGTACGCACCCCGTTGACCACCGTTGTCTTTTCGTATCTATGATTTCATGGGAGTAGTGACAACGTGGGGTGTGTGACCCCTGCATGAACTAGAGCTTTTGAACAGAACATTCTCATTTTGACTGTATTTACACGGGTTCAGCGTGTTACTATAATTTTCTACATACTACTGGCATTTTGTCAGTGAACACTGGTTTTTTACGTGTTGAGAACGTAAAAGGAACATATTTTGAGTGAAGGCTCGAGGGAGGTGGAGAGTTTATACATAAACAGGCGTCTGAAACTTATACTTTTGTTGACTCTATTTAATTGTATGACTGCGAGAGTGGATCGTGGTGTGGTTAGTTAATTAGTAGTAATTAACCGGTTCATAATCACCTTAAGTGATATATTGAAACGTGACACATGGGGGCCAAGCCGGGATTTACTCAGTTAATTTCCAACTGATAAAGACCCACCAATTAAGGATAACTAAGAGCAGATAATCTCGTCAGTGCTCGACTTATTTTCTGCTTGGTGCTACCCTTTTTTGTATAGTTTTGATCATATACCACACCTTAAGCGATTCACATCTTGCAGGAAATGTAAATTGTAATTTGTGAGTTATTGTATGCGCTAACTGTGATTACTTCCCTTTCCTTTGTTTGTGAATCTTTGTTGTTGTACGTTCAGAGTTTTTCCGTTGCAGAGAGCTGAGCGGGGTTAGCGGATTTGTTATTCGTTTTACTCAGTTTTCTCTACATTGTTTGTTTCGCATTCTGTAACGGGTTACATTTCTACCGTCTTGTTTTACTTGGATTTTTCTCCATATTTTGACTTTGTTGGAATTTTGGGGGGGAAGGGTCCGAGGACTTCTGTCCTAACCAAGGCTGTGGGAGACACTCTGTTTCACCGCAAAAAGCAGCCGATAAAGTAGGCCACGGCTGTGGGAAACATTTTGTTCTACCGCAAAAAGCAGCCATAAAGTAGGCTACGCGTTTTGTTCTACACTGTTTGGATTTTTCTTCTGCATTTTCCGGTTGCTGGATTTTTGTATCCACCGCTTTCATCACCGCGTGTTCTAGCTATAGCTGCGTTAGACTTACTTTTGTAATAAAGCTTTGCTAAACTAACCATGGCTACAGGGGGATCTCCTACGAAGAGGTTAACTTTTGAGACTCCTGGTAGCGAGGAACAGACAGAGCGTGACGCACGCGTTAGAGCGCGTAGTTTGCTTAAGCGCAAGGAGTTAGAACGTAAGGAAGACATAGAGCGACAGACGAGAAAAGAAGAGCTTGACAGACAAGAACGACAGGCCGAACGTGACAGACAGGACAAGAAAGAGAAAGACGAACGAGACAGACAGGAAAGAGAACGGAAAGACGATCTTGACAGACAAGAAAGGGAACGACAGGCCGAACGTGACAGACAGGACAAACAGGCCGAACGCGATCACCAGCTAGAACTAGCTAGGCTACAGGCAGAGAAGGGTACACCTACTCAGGCTGGCGCGCCGACGTTTGTTGCCGACCGTACGAGGCTGCCGACGTTCGACGATGACAAGGACGAGCTCGACGACTTTTTACGCCGGTTTGAGCGCATTGCATCGGACCAGAAGTGGGAAGAGGCCACGTGGGCTAGCCGCCTTAGCACCTGCTTGAAAGGACGCGCATTGCAGCTCTACAACGCTTTGGAGGACGACGAGGCGAGAGACTATCAGGCACTAAAGAAGGCGTTACTCCAGCGCTTCAACCTGACTGCGGAAGCCTACCGACGACGTCTGCGTAACAGCAAGAGACTGAGCGGCGAGCTGAGTCATCAGTTTGTGGCACGCCTTAATCTCTACCTGCGGCGCTGGGTGGAGATGGCCGAGAAGAACTGGACCGTCAACGACCTTGCCGACCTCATAGTCATGGAGCAACTGATGTCCAGCCTGCGACCTGAGGTGGTGACCTTCGTGCAGGAGCACCAGCCTAAGACTACTCAGGAAGCAGCCGACTGGATCAGAGTACACGAGGACGCCCAGGCGATCTCTGGCAAATCTTCAGGCTCACGGCCAGGAAAATCAGGAAATTCGGGTTCTTCAGGACCCAAGGACGGGAAGGACGATCAGGGACACAAGGGATCAAGTTCCAGATCTGACATCCAGTGTTACTACTGCAACAAGCGGGGCCACGTGAAGAAGGACTGCCACAGGAGACAGGCTGACCAGAAGGGCGTACACTTTGTTGGCAGCGAGGAGTTAAGGGACGTCACGAGCTCATGCACCATTCCACAACTCTGTGTTCCGTGCTCCAGGAAACATTTCCAGCCCCACTGCAACGTCTACGTTAACGGAGTGAAGGGCGAAGGTCTGCGGGACACAGGAGCAGACATGATAGTGGTTCGGGCGAGTCTAGTTCCAGCTATGGCCTACACAGGAGACAGCATCAGGGTGAGAATGGCCGAGGCATCTCACGCTTACGACTTGAACACGGCAGTGATCAAGGTCGTAACACCGTTGTTCACGGGGACCATTGTGGCCGTCGTCATGGACGATCCTCCATGCGACTTGCTCATTGGAAACCGGGTTCAGTTTGTGGACGGCGTCACCAGGGAGGTTCCCGTTTATCGGTCTCCCGACGTCATTTCAGTGCTCACGCGGGCACAGGCGGAGCGAGAGGACAAACCTCTCAAACCCCTACCTGCTGCACGAGCTGCCCTGGGGAACGTGACCCCCGCGCTTCTCGCGAAGGCTCAGGATTCTGACCCGACCTTAGCTACTCCTCGGGAGCACGCGAAGTCGGGGAAGGTGAAGCTGAGCGGGAAGCATGGGAGGTCAAGGTTCCTCAGGGACAAGAAGTTGCTCTACCGTGAGTTCAGCAACAAGGAAGGTGCATTCAAACAGGTTGTCGTGCCTCGCGAGTTTCGCGAGGGTGTCATGGCAACGGCACACGACTCGATTCTGGGAGGTCATCTTGGCACCAAGAAGACCACGGATCGTGTCTGGCGCCACTTTTACTGGCCAGGCATCTGCACGGATGTCCGACGTTTCTGTGCGTCCTGCGATAAGTGCCAGAAGGTGGTGGCCAAAGGAAGGGTGAGGAAGGTCCCCTTGGAGAAGATGCCGCTCATCGACGAACCCTTTCGTCGGGTGGCAGTGGACATCATCGGGCCCATCTTGCCTGCGTCTGAGGACGGAAACAGATACATTTTGACCATGGTGGACTACGCTACTCGATACCCAGAGGCGATCCCTCTGAAATCGATTGAAGCCACGCGAGTAGCTGAGGCTCTGGTTACTATGTGGTCCCGGCTGGGAATTCCATCAGAGGTACTCACCGACAGAGGCACGCAGTTCACGGGAGGAGTGATGGCGGAGGCAGCACGACTGCTATCACTGGAGCAGCACTTCACCACTCCTTACCATGCTCAGTGCAACGGACTGGTGGAAAGGTTCAATGGCACCTTGAAGACCATGCTGAGGAAACTAGCTCAGGAGAAACCACGCACGTGGGACAGGTACATCCCAGCATTGCTTTTTGCATACCGCGAGGTTCCTCAGGAGAGCTTGGGCTTTTCCCCATTTGAGTTGTTGTACGGCAGACAGGTACGCGGTCCCATGGCTATCCTGCGTCAGGCTTGGACAGACGAAGAAGCTGACGAGGAGGTGCAGACGACAGCGACCTACATCGTAGAACTCAGGAACAGGATTGAAGAGACCTGCAAACTGGCTCAAGAGAACCTGGGAAGAGCAGCACAGCGTTATGCGCGAGGATTCGACCGCAAGGCACGGCCGCGCAGCTTCAAGATTGGAGAACGGGTGTTGCTACTTCTACCTGTCAAACACAACAAGCTACAACTGCAGTGGCAAGGACCTTTTGAGGTGACAGCGAAAGTGGGCCAGAACGACTACAGGATCGTCATGAACGGGAAAGCACGCCTGTACCACGCCAACCTGCTGCGCGCCTACATAGAAAGGACTGCCTACGGGGAAAAGGACAAAGTGACAGAAGCAGTTGCTGTCGTGATGGACGAGACAACGGAAGAACAGGGAGGAGGACGTGTACCAGTTTGTCCGCTGGAGGCTAGTGAGGATCACACGGACGTGCACATCTCACCTGATCTTGGGGACGACCAGCAGGCGGACCTGCAAGAGATCCTGAAGGATGCAGCACGGGTCCTTACAGACATACCACTTCAGACGCATCTAGAGGAGTTTACCTTCGACCTGCTGGAGAAACAGCCAGTGAGGACGAAGCAGTATCCCATGCCTCATGCCCAGAAGGAGGTGGTCAGGAAGGAAATCGCCGACATGACGAAGTTGGGCGTCATCGAGCCAGCGAACTCTCCCTACAGTTCACCAATTGTGCTTGTGAAGAAGAAGGATGGACGCGTCAGGTTCTGTGTCGACTACCGGAAGCTGAACAAGATTACGGCGTTTGACGCGGAACCCATGCCTGATGTGGACTACCTCTTCAGTCACTTGGCCAAGGCCAAGTACTTTTCCAAACTGGACCTCACCAAGGGATACTGGCAAATTCCAGTTGCCGAGGAAGATCGCCCAAAGACTGCATTTACCACTCCATTCGGCCAGTTCCAGTGGACAGTCATGCCTTTTGGTCTACAGAATGCAGGTGCCGTCTTCACTCGCATGATGAGGAAACTTTTGGAACCATTGAAGCGCGAGGACATCAGCAGTTTCATCGACGATGTGCTGATCGCGACAGAGACATGGACTGAACATCTCGACGCCCTGCGCGACGTGTTCGGAAGGTTGAAGGACGGAAATCTGGGAGCTAAACCGTCCAAGTGCTACTTGGGATTTCGGGAATTGTCTTTCCTGGGTCATGTTGTCGGCGAGGGATTGCTCGTTCCAGAGGACGACAAGATCCAGAAGATTCGGGAGGCGGAGCCACCGCGCACGAAGAAAGAAGTCAGGTCTTTCCTGGGCCTAGCCAGCTTCTACAGACGCTTCATCCCGCACTTTGCCGAAATCGCACTACCACTGACCAACCTTACCAAGAAACTACAACCGACCGTTGTAGTGTGGACTGAGGAATGCAGCTCCGCATTCAACACCCTGAAGAGGCGACTCACCAGTCAGCCTATTCTCCGACTACCAGACCTGAACAAGGACTTCGTGCTGAGGACAGACGCTTCAGGGAAGGGACTTGGGGCAGTGTTGCTTCAGGAGACAGAGGGGTTTTTGCACCCTGTTTGCTTCGCCAGCCGTAAGCTGACCTCGGCCGAGGCAGCGTATGCAACGGTTGAACGCGAGTGTCTCGCCATTGTCTGGGGCATCCAGAAGTTCGAAGCGTACCTGTACGGACGACCTTTCTGTCTGGAGACGGACCATCAACCTCTGCAATATCTTCAGGTTGCAAGGTTGGCAAACGCCAGACTTATGCGCTGGGCGTTGATTCTCCAACCGTACCAATTCACGGTACGCGTCATTCCGGGCGCCAACAATGTTGGAGCTGACTTTCTCTCTCGGGCTGGAGAGGAGAACATGACTGTGAGCGAAACCGAGGTTTCGTCTTGAAGAGGGGAGGTGTGTCACGATCGGGTGACAGAGACCAAGAAAGTGTCACTCAGTGGAGTGCCTGTTCTTGGTCGGTTATGATAGAAAGCGCCTGTGCGTGATATTGGACACAGCAGAGTTTGCTGACAGTGCCTAACGAGCACGGATGTTTTGAAACGCACGAGCTTCACAGTGCGGGTTTCTGCTATCATAGGGCTGTCGGTTTTCGCTGACAGCGCACACGGGATTTTCACGGATTGAGTTTCTCGTGTCTTTTTTTTGCTTGGGGAGGCAGAATTGTGTATAGCTGGACTGGTTTTGTGACAAGGTCAGTCACGTGTATTTGGCTAGGTTGTCTGACAGAGACACGAGTACGGGACACTTGACACCCAGCGGCAGAAGGGGAAGGATCTAATACAGTTTCTAGAGTATGATGGTTTTTCACCGAATATTATATTCGGCACTCTAGGGGAACTTCCACTGCCACATGTTTTGCTGAGGACAAGTCGTCAACATTCCTTCGTCGGCGATGGCTTTCGCATAAGGATTCGACAAGGGGTTCTGGACGTTTTTGGTCACTGTTGACGAACAGAGGCTGTTCCAGGGAGGAAGCGGACTTTGCTTCCATTGAGAGTACAATCATAGGCTTTTGAGGTAATAAATCATTATTTAACGCTGTTGATGAGTCTGTGTTGTGGAATGAAATACTCTCTGTTGTTCTTTCCAGGTTAGCGCATAATTTACTCTCTGTGACGCTAAAATACTAATCTGTATATGGTTTTTGCAGATAGGGAGAGAAGGACGGAAAATGGCTGTTTTGTTGTTGTAAAAAGTCCGTTTTGTGCAGGCCCACGTGCTCGATGAGATGTTTAAAGATGACATGTTTTAAGGTGGTGGGTGAGGGGTAGCTGACATGTTTAGTGCACCGATGCTTTCTGTTTGCAGCCTTCGTTCGTTCGTTCGTTCGCCTCGCTTCGTTACGTTCCTGTAACATCTGCACGGCTGACTCTGGCGGGAACTGTTGAAGCTACGCTAACCAGGGAACCGGCTAACCAGCGGACCGGCTAACCAGCGAACCGGCTAACCAGCGGACCGGCTAACCAGCGAACCGGCTAACCAGCATACCGGCTAAGCAGCAGCAGCAGAGATAAAGCTAAGTGCACCATGTCGTACGCACCCCGTTGACCACCGTTGTCTTTTCGTATCTATGATTTCATGGGAGTAGTGACAACGTGGGGTGTGTGACCCCTGCATGAACTAGAGCTTTTGAACAGAACATTCTCATTTTGACTGTATTTACACGGGTTCAGCGTGTTACTATAATTTTCTACATACTACTGGCATTTTGTCAGTGAACACTGGTTTTTTACGTGTTGAGAACGTAAAAGGAACATATTTTGAGTGAAGGCTCGAGGGAGGTGGAGAGTTTATACATAAACAGGCGTCTGAAACTTATACTTTTGTTGACTCTATTTAATTGTATGACTGCGAGAGTGGATCGTGGTGTGGTTAGTTAATTAGTAGTAATTAACCGGTTCATAATCACCTTTAGTGATATATTGAAACGTGACACTCTTTCTCTCTCTCTTTCTCTGTCACTCTCTCTCTTTCTCTCTCTCTTTCTCTCTCTCTCTCTCTCTCTCTCTCTCTCTCTCTCTCTCACACACACACACACACACACACGGAATGGTCTTTTTTTTTAGTTTTAATCTAAAAAATAACTTTACTCAAGTACATTGTAAATATATATATGTAAATATGATATATTTTGATATTATATATATTGCATAGGGAAAAAAAGCTCTACGCAAATGCATTCAGATCAAAGGTATATGGTAATATGCATTGTGCATCAGTATAACTGTGTACACAAACCAGCTTAATAAAGCCTGAACTATGATCGAGATTAGGAAACTAATTTTGATTCAAAAGTAAAAACCGTTCTGTTTCCATGGATAAATACCACAGAAAACAATCACACACACTTTGCAGTCTCTAAAGTCAAGTGATCATAATGAATGAAAGCACAACCATTAAAATGCAAATCATCCTCATGAAATACGAAGAGAAGTATAAGAAAAACCTACACAAAATTTAATGAGAAAAAATACACATGTAAACTCTGAACAGAGATGTTTCTTGTATCATGTTGTTTGAGACTATCGTGACATTATTACAATTAGTTGAATTGTACCATACTCTTCATTCGAGTAAACAAGAAATGGACAGCAGATGTCCCTTACTGGGAGGTGTCCTCTCCTCAGAGGGGTCTTAAAATGAAAGCAACCCTGGAACACATTATTCTTAAATGCCCTGGGTGTTAATCCTATGGCCGATTTCTTTCACCCTGAATTTCAGCTTTCACACAACTTCTCAGGAAAAATGAAGAGATCACAATGACCTTTATTTCTATTACGAGCTTCACAAACAAACAAATAAGGATTTCTCGGAAACACACACACCCCTCACTGCATGAAAAACAAGCATTCACATCATATTTTATCAACAAACAAACAAAAACATACCAAACAATCAGATAAAATAAGATCAGATAAGATCTACCACTTCCATTCATAACACACTAAACAAAGAGGTAAACTCTCCTGTCTACATACTAAACTAATTCACATGGAAGTTAATATCAATATATTTTAGTGTGTTTCCACATAATGCTATGCTTGTCATGGTGATGGTGTAGCGTTTGGTACGCGGTGCAGCAGTTAGGCGCCGCATGGATCCTGCACCTCTGCTTTCGGCCACGAAGAAGAAGACGTTGATGGTGTCAAAGCAACAGTGAAACAGCAGATGTGTTCAGTCTTCCTTGATCCAGGTAAGTACTTGAGGTGTGAAGTAGGTAATGAGGATGTCCACACCTGCAACACAGAGACAGTTGTAATTAGGTACAGTGGAACCCCCCTTTTAAGACCTCAAAAAATCTGAGAAAGTTGGGTCTTAAAAAGGAAGGAGTCTTAAAATGGGGGTAATTTTACAGAGGTTAAAGGTCTTAAAAAGGAGGGAGTTTTAAATTGGGGGTCTTAAAAGGGGGGGGGGGGGGGTTCTACCATACAATGTACAGTCAAACCTGCCCCAGTGTCCACCACTCAGTAATGACCGCCTGCCCTTTGCAACCACCCATAAGGATTCTCAGACAATTTCTTTATCTTTGCTAATAAATTCACCCTTCTTTAGCCAGCGCAAGTCTTTAACGACTACTTTTAGTCGGCCGCTTGGGTGGTCATAAAAACAGGTTCCATTGTATCACCTTTTCCATTGTATCACCCCCCTCCCCAACCCTGCTTTCAAAAACCCAGTTTGAGATTTTGTTGGATGCATTTATATTCTTTTTGAATTTTAGGCAATACCAGTTTGCAAAACACACTTTTTAACAGTGGAAGAGAGGGGGCGCCTCGGATTACTTTGCATTTTCACAAATTGCTGAAACTTTCATGGCCATTTCAGCATTTTTGCAGATGAAAATGAATTCTAGCAACATCCCTGCATGTACACAAAAAATAAAAATATAAAACAAATTTTTAAAAATCCCAAGGAATTGGTAAATACCTGAACGGCGCATACAATGCAGAGCCTCCATGACACCAGCCTTCAGCTCAAAGGCTCCAGCCTGGGCGGCATGGTACAACATGGCAAACTCTCCCGACACATGGTACATGGCCAGGGGATGGGTGGGGTACTGAAACAAACAAGACATGAGACAGATAAAATGACAATGAAAGAGAATTAGAAGTATGTACCATGATCAATCAATCAATCAATAGGAAGCTTATATAGCGCGTATTCCTTGGGTACAGTTCTAAGCGCTTGCTTGTCGAAGAGTTGTCAACACAGAACTAACAAAGAAACTAACATCTACAGACAGACACGAACCCTATCACACACTAGCAAACCCTGATAAACATACAACAAACAACTGTTTAACAACAATGTACACATCAATAGCTAGGTCCAAACAAAATAATATTAAGCACAAAGAAAACACCTCTCACAGAGCACAGCACAAGAATGTCTTTTGGGGCACAACACATCACGTTGAACATGAAAGTCGCAGCCAGCTACGGGAAGAACTGAGTCTTCAACCTACTCTTGAACGCGTCAAGAGAGGGGCTCTGGCGAAGCTCAAACAGCAGGGAGTTCCAGACGGAGGGGCCCGCGGAGGGAAATGAGCATTCTTTCTTTCTTTATTTGGTGTTTAACGTCGTTTTCAACCACGAAGGTTATATCGCGACGGGGAAAGGGGTGAGATGGGATAGAGCCACTTGTCAATTGTTTCTTGTTCACAAAAGCACTAATCAAAAATTTGCTCCAGGGGCTTGCAACGTATATTACCTTACTGGGAGAATGCAAGTTTCCAGTACAAAGTACTTAACATTTCTTACATACTGCTTGACTAAAATCTTTACAAAAATTGACTATATTCTATACAAGAAACACTTAACAAGGGTAAAAGGAGAAACAGAATCCGTTAGTCGCCTCTTACAACATGCTGGGGAGCATCGAGTAAATTCTTCCCCCTAACCCGCGGGGGGTTACTATGAGCATCATGACTCCAATTGTCATAAGCAATACAGCGGAACCCCCCTTTTAAGACCTCCAAAAGTCTGACAAAATTGGGTCTTGAACAGGACGGAGTCTTGAAATGGGGGGTGAATTTACACAGGTTATTATAATTAATAGAAAGTTCAAGAAAACAGGATCTTACAAGAGAGGAAGTCTTAAATAGGAGGGGTACTTAAAAGGGGGGTTCCACTGTTAACTGAATAAATGTAAATGAGAGAAAACTATTTTCAGACTGTGGTGCTGATGCTGTAAATGTAATTTCTTTTAGTCACATACATAGTTACAGCAGCAAGAGTTGACAGCAATTATCAAATACCCCAAAAGGGGGGGGGGGGGGGGGGGGGGGTTCTACATAAATAAAAACCAGAAAGTATTCCGTTCCTATTTTGCAATACACCAACTTTCAAAAGAACAAATCCAACAGTTTCCAAACTAGAGCTCCACTGTAACCTCAACTCTTCCCAGACCTTCCACTGAAAGTAAACATCGTTATAATTCCTTCACCAGGCTGTTTTTGAATGCCTAAAGGGATCGACGGCGTTCGCAATCAGAGGTCGGCGACACGGTGCCATCGCAGACTTATCAAAGAAGAAAGAGAGGGTCTGTTCACGAAAGGATACCGCACCAACTCTTTTCACGTTGAATTTCGGTTTACTACGTCCCATACATTTTCACTTTGTAGGTCCTCCGAGGGCCTATGATTGTTATTGTTATTTTTATTTCTGGGATTTTTTCCCCCCATGTTAGTGGTTGTGGAACAGAGCTTTTCGGAAGATCAGTGTGGGCGATTCAGGTTGTAAATGGGGCTCTTCCATACAAAAACACACCAAAACATTACTGATAAACTATCTAAACAATTGCGTGAAGGAATTAAATATGACTGATCACCTTTTGTTTGATAAGACGAGCGACGTCCAGGTATGCGATGCCAGGCTTCACCATGAGGAAGTCAGCACCTTCAACCACATCACGATCCTGGGAGAAAAAAATGTCAGTGAATTAACTTTGCTTGGAAACAGCCAGGTTCAAAACACTAAAATATCATATATATATTGAGGCTATATGCTGTCACTGTGCCAGTATATTTCAAAGTGTGACCACCGTCCCAACCCAACCACCTACCCCCCCCCCCCCCCCCCTTTGCATGTCTCCCCAAAGAATTCTAAGAATGAAGTTTGTGAGACAGTGCTTACCGATATTGCTAAATGTATCATGAACTGACAAGGTTTTACTGAGAATTTGAGGCAGAGTGCGTGTGTTGTAACAAACAAAACAAGCAAAGAGTATGAAAGTCAGTATGCAGTCTGGCGGGGTAAAAAAGGTCACACATGTAGGTCACACACGTAAAAATCCACCCGTGCAAAAACATGAGTGGACGTCGGAGTTTCAGCCCATGATCAAAGAAGAAGAAGAAGAGTGTATGCAGTAAAAGCAACTTCAATGACAAAAACAAGACCATACATACCACAGCTCTCTCTGCTAGTCCTATGGAGCCAGGGGGCAGCTGGTAGCAACGCCGGTCTCCAAACGCCGGGGCGCTCTTTGCAGCATCCCTGTTCCACAAAGAATAATGTTTTTGTACACATTTTGCATTAATCTTACTTCTTTCTTCAGAATGCTCTGTTATCCATGTATCCAGAGTACAGTGGAACCCCCCTTTTAAGACCTCCAAAAGTCTGAGAAAATTAGGTCTTAAAAAGGAGGGAGTCTTAAAATGGGGGTAAATTCACAGAGATTATGAACAGAAAGTCAGAGAAAACAGGGTCTTAATAGGGTGGAAGTCTTGAATTGGGGGTCTTAAAAGGGGGGTTTCACTGTACTGCGGTAAACATGGCAATGTGTCTTTTTGGTAATACAATATTGGTAGTCAGTCTTTAGTTTGATTTTACTTTGATCGAGCTGTTCATACAACTCATGACAGCGAGTGCATCAAGAGTTCCCCAACCACATCTTCTATATATATATACGACTTGTGTCTGTGTGTGTGTGTGTGTGTGTGTGTGTGTGATTGATCGCCATGCACGGCCAAAGTTCTCGATGGATCTGCTTCAAATTTGGTGGGCTTATTGACAGAGACCCCGGACACAACCTCATCGATGAGATATTTCAACACGTGCTCTCAGCGCGCAGCGCTGAACCGATTTTCGTTTTTCACTGCACGTTACTATTTTTAGATCTCCCTTCCTTCGTGCGCTGGCGTCAATCGATATTCCCGTTTGTACGTTTATATTTAGAAGGTCACTGCACGTTACTATTTTTAGATCTCCCTTCCTTCGTGCGCCGGCGTACACCCGGCAAAGCCGGGTCCCCGGCGACGGCCGGGTATTCGGCTCTACTTCTTCCCGGCGAAGCGGGTAATCATCTAGTCTATATATATATATGTGACGGTCCACCACGAAACCAGTCTTAAGTCGCAGCAGACGAAAGCGAGCTAGTTCGAGGAAAAGGCACTGAGGGTCTATCTGGGTGAAATTCACTTTTTTGCAGAAACGTGTTCTGTAGACCCCAAATTACATGACAACCAAACAAATATGCCAAAATCAATCGCTAAATAGTTAAATTATTGGATTTAAATGCAATACATTCATCAAAAAAGTCCAGCATGACATCAAAATGCCTCACTTTGACCGATAATTTGCTTAGTGTATCCCTGACAGGGCCCCAACAAGTTTGGTACCGTCGGAAAGCTTATTGCATCAGCTTTCGCGCCCTGCTGCGCAGTGGTTCAAAATACCCGTCCACTTCCTCCAAATAAGGAAACCGGCACGTAAACAAATTTTAAGATTGAACCAATCAGCTTTGTCTGCCTTCCAAAAAGGACTAGCAACGGCCTCCTCATTGGTCAAATCAGTCCAGGGGGAAGTAACACAGTATGATTTCCGTTCGCTGAACGAAACCAAAACAATGACTGACGTACGCCGATTGACAGCGCTTCTCAACTGCGATTCGCTTGAAAATAACCACGAACTCCAAGATTTGTTGTTGGATTTCTTTGCCGAAGACGTTGCTGGATTCAGTGACTCCGATTCTCATGCCGAAATATGTGACGCTTGCTGAATATGCGGACGAAGAGGAGACAGACCGTCCGCTTTTCAGTGTCAAAAACACCGTTGGCGTTTCTAATGGCACTGCATCAACTGCAAGAACACACGTAGTTGAGGCGAGTTGTAGAGGAGATGTGATGGAGGTCCATGCTGCAGTTCGTTAATTGCAACAGGGCTGTGATGTGCTCGAGAGAACTCGCCTTCGTTGCTGCAAAGCCAATGGAACTGGCTGCAAACAGATTAAAGTTCCCGACGCTGCACCCAGAAATACTCGTCGTGGATGTATCACCCAGTTTGATCCGGAGGAAATTGTAGCTCTACAGCTCTCAGTGCAAGACATGTGACATGTATAAAGGTGAGGTTGGAGGTGGTGTCAACATTGATGTGCAAGAGCTTTTGTGGTGAACAGACTGTCACAGTGGAGGAGTTCCTGTGTTTGGGATCTACATTCTGATCTGTACGTATTCCTATTCGATGCCAACAAAGTGATTGATACAAGTAAGTTGATTTTGCTCAAGTGTTTGTCAAACTAATGGACAAAAACGTAGGTGAGATGCATGTAACCTCTTTATTCCTGATAATGACAGTGAAAATGTTTGCTGATGTGTATGACCTGTATTTGACCGTTTTCCTCCACATGTATGATGTAAACAAAGCCTTCAAAAATGGTGATAATTGTTCTTTTAACCCTTCGTTTTGCATTTAAATGATGCATGAAAGATCAAAGTACACTTGTGCAACATTTGGAAGGGTGAGGTTAATTTTCAACCCCCGTTGCTAAGGAAAATGTGAAGCTGGTGCCTTCCAAAACTTTCAAGCCCGATTTCTCAAAATGGCCGCCGGTCAACTTCTTTCATAAAAATGGCCGTAATATCGTTATTTATTGACCTAGAGCTTTAATTTTTTTTTCTAAACATCCAGGAAAGACTAACAATTTCAAAATAATAACTAACTCAAATCATCCAAATTTCGACTTAAGACTGATTTTGTGATGGACTGTCACATATACTCCTCAAGGCTATTGTTTTACACATTTACATATAAGCATACAATACTGATACAGCTATACCTGTGATGTTAGGACACCTCCCGTAAAAGGACACATTCTGTTGTCGCTCTGTCTATTACAGTAGAACCCCACCTTTTAAGGACCCCCCCCCCCCCAATTTAAGACCTTCCCTCTTTTAAGACCATACTTTTTCAGTTTCTCTTCTTCTTCTGCGTTCGTGGGCTGAAACTCCCACGTACACTCGTGTTTTTTGCACGAGTGGAATTTTACGTGTATGACCGTTTTTTACCCCGCCATTTAGGCAGCCATACGCCGTTTTCGGAGGAAGCATGCTGGGTATTTTCGTGTTTCTATAACCCACCGAACTCTGACATGGATTACAGGATCTTTTTCGTGCGCACTTGGTCTTGTGCTTGCGCGTGTACACACGGGGGTGTTCGGACACCGAGGAGAGTCTGCACACAAAGTTAACTCTGAGAAATAAATCTCTCGCCGAACGTGGGGACGAACTCACGCTGACAGCGGCCAACTGGATACAAATCCAGCGCGCTACCGACTGAGCTACATCCCTGCCCTCATACCTCCATTTAAAAACTCCCCCTTTTAAGGACCTTATTTTCGCAGAATTTTGGAGGTCTTAAAAAGGGGGGGGGAGGGGGGGCCCACTGTATCTTGGCCCCAAGGGTGTTTTATTCATTGCAGATACCCTTGTTAGAAACATTCCCTTCCTCTGTTCTCATACATGTCTGCAAATTGTAATATCACTTCTTCAATACCAAATCAAATTCTAATCTTCACGCTGACCTGAATGGCCCATAGAAGGCAGAAGCAAACTTTGCGCTGTAGCTCATCACGGACACTGTGTTGCTCATGTCGTTCCTGAACAAAGCTTTCTTGATGGCTCCAATGCGGCCGTCCATCATGTCTGAAGGAGATATTACCTGACAACCTGTATAGAGAGACAGAAAAGACACACGCACAAAAAATTAAGATATTCAAAAGCACAGAAACAAGCATAACAATAAAATCCCACATAAAAACTACCAAAACTCACCTGCATTTGCGTACGCCACAGCAACTTCAGCAAGACGTGCTATGCTTGCTTCATTGTCCAGGGTTCCATTCTTTCGCAGGATTCCTGAAAAATAGTTAGGGGAAACACTGAGATTTAGCCAACCAGTCTTCTCATTTCCATGGGTGGGACTGAAAAATGTCATGAATCCTGAAGAATTTTAAGGGGGGGGGGGGGTTGTGGACGCTGAAGGATTTGTATAATTAACAAACAAAACAACGTCACCAGACATTACGAATCCGGATTTCCGGCATATACTGGAAGAATCCCACCCATGCATTTCTTTGTTTGACCATGGCAATCTTAAAATCTAATGCAGGTGTGTAACAAACGCACAGACTTTGCTTTTACATGTACGTGCTTTCTGGGGGATACTTCAAGTCTCAAGTACTACCTACACCAACTAACCTTGATGCTGTGCTGATTGGCATAAAATGTAGCAATGTACGGATACAAGAAAGCACACACACAGAAAGCACACGCATACACACACAAACCAACTAACCTTGATGCTGTGCTGATTGGTATACTTTCACAATTTTATTCTAAAGTACCAACAAATCAAATCAATTCCCTTCCGGAATAGCAACGTTCCACGTTTCTTGAATACAAAAGCATTTCTGCCTCGGAATGAAAGAATAAATCTCTACAATCGTGTATCCCCTGCAAGGAATTGATTTTAAATCCTGTTCTTCCAGCATTTCCATTGCGGAAAGTAAAAGTTTTTTTGTTTTTTGTTTTTTTTGTTGTTCATCTTCACCCAGGCACACATCGTAGAGCTTCGGCTCTGATATCTTTGACCCAAATTGCTCTAAGCAGAGAGGTCGTTAAACTGTATTTTCGTCGATACAAGAAAGCGCACACACACACAAACCAACTAACCTTGATGCTGTGCTGATTGGTATAAAATGTAGAAATATACGGATACAAGAAAGCGTACACACACACACACACCAACTAACCTTGATGCTGTGCAGATGGTATAAAATTTACAAATGTACCTATACAAGAAAGCGCGCACACACACACACCAACTAACCTTGATGCTGTGCAGATTGGTATAAAATGTAGAAATATACGGATACAAGAACGCACGCTCGCACGCACACACACACACACACACACACACGGTGCTGTACACTCACCGCAATGGCCATGACTGGTATAAGGACAGAGGCAGACATCACAGGCCACCAGCAGTTTGGGAAACCATTCTCGAATCTTCTGCACAGCTTGTATCACCGGGCCGCTATCATCATCTGCTGCTGAACCTCTTCCATCCTGAAATGTGTCCATCCCATAAAGCATGCTATGCTATTCAAATGGGTAGAACAATGGAACCCCCCTTTTAAGACCTCCACAATTCTAAGAAAACCAAGCCTTAAAAAGCAGGGAGTCTTAAAATGGGGGTAAATTTACAGGGGTTATGATAAAAACATGGTCTTAAGAGTAAGGAGGTCTTAAACTGGGGGCTCTTATAAGAGGGGTTCCACTGTACCAAGGAATTCTTTCTTTCTTTATTTGGTGTTTAACGTCGTTTTCAACCATTCAAGGTTATATCGCGACGGGGAAAGGGGGGAGATGGGATAGAGCCACTTGTCAATTGTTTCTTGTTCACAAAAGCACTAATCAAAAATTTGCTCCAGGGGCTTGCAACGTACGTAGTACAATATATTACCTTACTGTGAGAATGCAAGTTTCCAGTACAAAGGACTTAACATTTCTTACATACTGCTTGACTAAAATCTTTACAAAAATTGACTATATTCTATACAAGAAACACTTAACACGGGTAAAAGGAGAAACAGAATCCGTTAGTCGCCTCTTACGACATGCTGGGGAGCATCGGGTAAATTCTTCCCCCTAACCCGCGGGGGGTTACCAAGGAATTAACAGATTATATTTATAAAAATTGTACAATGGTACCTGTACACAGTGCCCCTCCCTCCCCTATCAAGACCTCCAACAATCTGAGAACATCAGGTCTTACAAGGGAGGGAGTCTTACAATGCAGGTAAATTAAGTTAAATTAAGACTTAAATAGTTAAGCTTACCATCCCGAAGAAGGCAGTAACGTGCCGAAATAGTGATTATAGATATAAACGTACCTAACCTGGTTACTGGTGCGTTCTCTTTTTATTTAAATGCAGGTAAATGTACAGTTATGAACAGAAAATCTGAAACAGGTCTTCAAAGGGGGGAGGTCTTAAATCCGCCGGGGGGGGGGGGGAGGGTGTGTGTGTGTGTGTGTGTGTGTGTGTGTGTGTGTGTGTGTGTGGAGGGTAGTGGGAGGGTCTTAAAAAGGGGTTCTACAGTTTCTCCACATAAAAGAAAGCTGGGAGTCTTAAAACCAGGGTCAATTTACAGACCTGTCAACCCCCTCCAAGGCCAAGGGGTGGGGGGGGGGGGTGGGGGGTGTCCACTGTGTCACTTATACTTCTGACCACTGGTTTCTATTAACAATATCTGCTTTGACAAAAGAGAGATATATGCACACAGGTACAGACTTTGTTCCCTGTTTAGAAAGGAACAATATATACACTTGCAAATTAAAATCGCAGAAAGACTAAAAAATGTTGTTCAATTTCAATACACACGTGCACTAGCTGTGACAAAGTCTGCATTCACATTACAGACCATGCATATTCATCATACTGTACTTGTTAAAAGGGGCGGGGATATAGCTCAGTTGGTAGCGCGCTGGATTTGTATTCAGTTGGCCGCTGTCAGCGTGAGTTCGATCCCAGGTTCGGCGGAAATTTATTTCAGAGTCAACTTTGTGTGCAGACTCTCTTCGGTGTCCGAACCCTCCCCCCGTGTACACTACATTGGGTGTGCACGTTAAAGATCCCACGATTGACAAAAGGGTCTTTCCTGGCAAAATTGCTTAGGCACAGTTAATAATTGTCTACCTATACCCGTGTGACTTGGAATAATAGGCCGTGAAAGGTAAATATGCGCGGAAATGGCTGCAATCTACTGGCCGTATAAAATTTCATCTCACACGGCATCACTGCAGAGCGCCTAGAACTGTACCCACGGAATATGCGCGATATAAGCGTCATTGATTGATTGATTGATTGAAAAGGAGACAGACAGACAGGGACAACAGACAGAGAGAGACAGCAGACCTTTTCAATATTTCCAGGCACACCAAAAATGAGGATAGACTTGAGGCCGTTGTCTACGAGTGGGGAGAGAGCTGCCTGTAGTTTGTTAACGCCATATCGGCAGATTCCTGGCATGCTCTTGATTTCCTGGACGGCATCTTCTTCATCTCTGCATTCAAAACATTGATTTGAAAGAAAAAAAATATCAGTCATGATTAAGATGAACCAGCTTTTTCTATTAACAAACTCAAAACATAACTTGCAAGCCTGACATTGCACTTACACACTTAAGTACATCTTATTTACGTGAGAAAAACTTACAAAACAACTTTTCCTCCAAATATACACAAGCTGCTTCCATGCAATTGCTCTAAGTTTTTTGCATCATATCATCTGAAGTCAAAGATCATGTTTCGATCTCTACTGAAATGAGATTCACATTTCAAACGCAACATTCATTACATTTCTTCAAACAAAATATCTTGTTACTAATTAACAAAATCAATAAATAAATGACTTAATTGAATAAATATATAGAACACTTACTATAAGTATTGAATATATATTATATATATAGAACACTTACAAGAAGATTATTAATTTATTTAATATATAAAAAGAAAACCGATTATATATATAATATATTTATATATATATATATATAAGACAAATATGATCTAGTCATGTCTTTATCAAGCTACTTTCATTATCACATATTCCTAAAAGTAGTTAATCATGCCATGTCAAAGTGTGTGTGTGTGTGAGTGTGAGAGAGCGTGTGTGAGTGTGAGAGAGCGTGTGTGAGTGTGAGAGAGCGTGTGTGTGTGTGCGTGAGTGTGTGTGCGTGTGTGCGTGCGTGGGTGTGCATGCATGCTGCGTGTGTGAGTTCAAAATTCTTTCACTGTCAACAATAGACATGCACAAAAGCTGAATTAGTTGTTTCATGTGGTTGAAAACATGCAGACGTCTGCAAATATCAAGATGCAGACGTCTGCAAATATCAAGGGTCACAAGACAGTCACGAGACTCCTTCAACCCCTTTGTGACCCCCCCTCTATTGTCGAGTCACGAGATCTGTCGTCTGCTAACCAGCAATTACAAAACGTAGCCGAAGAAAACCGGCAATGCACACATAAATCCCACTGCAGTAAAAATATATTCTCTTTAAAAAAAATACTCACACTATGAATAGGGGGAACATCAAGTTGTCTGGGGATATCTGCGTGTTGCCAGAGTTCCATGATCTGAGAACAGGGTGAAAGTAGCCGCTGTGTAAAACCGCATGGTCTGCCATCTTGATAGGAGTGAGGTCGAGGGTATCACAACAGCCAATGAAATACAGCCAAGCTTATAATTATTCTCCCCTCGTTCAATCCTCGGAAGTTTCCGTCACAACTCGTGTCTATCCGTCTTTTCCACGAAAACAAACGAAACTTGACGTGATAGGCCCAAACAACTTTTTGATAAAAAAAAAAAAAATTAAAAAAAGTGAAAGCGCTGCGATAGACTTTTTTTTTATTTTTATTTTTTATTTTTTTAAATTTGCCAAGCACATCATTGTGGGGCTTTTAATAAAAAAAAAATTCAAGCATCCGTCTACAACGTATCATCATTCATCCTTCAACATTTACACAATACTGAAATATCTCAACGCTAATTCATATCCTAACATCACATTTATATCAATAGGCCTACCATATCTATACTTATACTGATACACATTTTTGAAATGAGCAAAATATGATTAATAATTTTGTTTATGGGGGTTTGCACTTCTGGAGAGTATCCAAACAATACTTCTTTTTCTGTTGATATAATATTTTCTCCCGTATTTAACAAATATACATCTTCTAACATTTTCCCAAAACAATTTCATTTTGCTACATTTCCAAAAGAAGTGTTCAATATAATCCATTTCATTACAAAGACTACATAAACTATTTTCTTTTAACTTCATTTTATGCAATAAAATATTTGTGGGATAAATATTATGTAACATTCTCCATTGGAGTAACTTTAATCTTTCTTCGCTTGTACATGCACTTGCCAGGACCCAATACTTTTCGTCAATGCAAATGTTATATTTGTGGGACCAAAATTTTACAGAGCAGGGTTCACTGGCTTTGGATTGCGTTAATATCGCACGAAATGTCTTCGGGGCATGCTGCGATAGACTTTTGTTTTCTGGTAGTTTCTGCAATAATTCTAAGAGCTGTTCTCTATGGTCTTGCTGTAGTTGTTGTTGTTGTTGCTGCTGTAAGTTTTTGTTGTTGTTGGTGGTGTTGTTCGGTTGTTGTTGTTGTTGAGTAGTGCGGATAATTATTTGTATGCCCTTCTCAATCCTCCAACCTCTTCCCATGATTTTCTAGATTTGTTTTGTAGATTTTGTAGACTTTGACGTCGATTTTTAAGAGTAGGCCTATATGATTGTGTGCACATTAGTGTGTGTGTGTGCGCAGGGGCGGATCCATGGGGGGTTTCCGGGTTTCCGGAACACCCCCCCCCCCTAGCCTTAAAAAAATAAACATGAAAAAAAAAATATATTATATCAACATTTTCCGGGGGGGGGGGGGGGGGCATGCCCCCGGACCCCCCTGGTAGCCGGCCTCTTTCTTCTATGTGACGGTTTTGGAAAGTAGTTGGGTGTTTTGTTGGCTCCGGTTGCACCAGATCGGACCATTGTCCTTCTTTTGATCCCAGTTTGTCTTGTAAATTTACTTTTTGGAAGGTGTATCAGATTGCTCAATTTTCCTTGGTTTTTTTTCATCAACATTTTCCGGGGGGGGGGGAGGAGGCATGCCCCCGCACCTCCCTAGGAGGTTCGAACGCTTCGCGCCCTTAACTAAACGCTTCGCGTCGTCAAACTGTCCCTAAAAGAAATTTGGAAACCCCCCCTTAAAAATTATGTGATCCGCCCCTGGTGCGTGTGTGTGTGTGTGTGTGTGTGTGTGTGTGTGCGTGCGTGCGTGTGTGTGAATGTACCGTCGTGTGTGTGTGTGTGTGTGTGTCAGTGTGTGCGTGTGCGGTGTACGTGTGTGTGTGTGTATGTGTGCGTGCGTGTGTGTGTATGTACTCGTGTGTCAGTGTCAGTGTATGTGTGTGTGTGTGTGTGTGTGCAATACGGTAAGAGGGGTGATGCCAGAGTGAGAGTGACGGTGCGATAGAGAAGAGAGAGTGTTGGTGCTAGTCTAGTGCCAGAGTGATAGCGGTTGTGTGGCATGCTGGTGAGGCTGACTGGTTAACTAAATTCTTTCACTGTCAAAAATAAACATGCATAAAAGCTGTGCTTGAAAACATGCAGACGTCTGAAAATATGAAGGGTCACAAGACAGTCACTGACGGGACTCCTGAATCCCCTTTAGCCCCCCCCCTCCCCCCCCCCCTTTCGGCTATTAATGGTTGTACAAAATTTGAATCAATTTGATCAACAAATGAGGGCGTGACAGTGCTGCCTCAACTTTCACTAAAAGCCGGATAAAACGTCATCAAATACAGTTATCCAAAAAAAGGAAAAAAGTCTGAGGATAATATACCCAGGAACTCTCATGTGAAGTTTTATGAAGATCGGTCCGTGAGTTTTCACGGAATCGCTCTACACACACACACACGCACACACACACACGCACACACACACACAAGCACACACATACACCACCACCCTCGTCTCGATTCCCTGTCTATGTTAAAACATTTAGTCAAAACTTGACTAAATGTAACGAGGAGGAGGAGGAGGAGGAGGAGGAGGAGGAAACAACAAGAGCTGATGACGCGGTCCACAGTTTCTTTAGCTTTTATCTAATTGTGTGCGAGGAGCTATCAAAAAAAGAAATCAAAACTTGACTAAATGTAAAAAGAAAACAAAAGAGAAAAAAATAGCAGAATGTAATCTGCAGTTGCCCAATTGCAAGTCAAAGTGTTTCTGAAGGAGAGCGGGGTTAAACAGGGAAGTAAAGTGTTGCTTCTTCTTCTTCTGCGTTCGTGGGCTGAAACTCTCACGTACACTCGTGTTTTTACACGAGTGGAATTTTACGTGTATGACCGTTTTTCCCCCGCCATTAAGGCAGCCATACGCCGCTTTCGGAGGAAGCATACTGGGTATGTTCGTGTTTCTGTAACCCACCGAACTCTGACATGGATTACAGGATCTTTTCCGTGCGCACTTGGTCTTGTGCTTGCGTGTACACACGAAGGGGGATAAGCCACTAGCAGGTCTGCACATAAGTTGACCTGGGAGATCGGAAAAATCTCCACACTTAAACCACGTCTTACCACCCCGCCACAGCGCCCGTCTGTAAAGTGTTGCGATAACAAGGGTTATCGTGCATAATGTTATCAGAGACTGGAGAGAACTCTGACTTAATCTCTTCGCCGAAGTCAATAAGTGCTGTCCAAAAAGAACGTAAAAAGTGGTTTTTGTGACGGATGGCAACAATCTGTCCAACTGATTTAAAAAAAAAAATCTGTTGGTGTCTGCATTTCTTCACTGGCCTGTAACCCCCAGAAGGGTGCATATTGCTGAGTTCGCAATTAATTAAGGGCGTTTATTTCTTAAACTGACATCATTGTCACGTTATTCACTGGATATGACGAGTTAAAAGAATGTTTTTGTACTCACTATCCGACAAGGAATTTGTTTTGTAATGTATTGTATTGTGTTGTGTTGTGTTGTGTTGGGTTGTGTATGATTGAGTTGTACTGTGTTGTGTTGTGTTGTGTTGTATTGTGTTGTGTTATGTTGTGTTGTGTTTTGTTGTGTTGCGTTGCATTGTATTGTTTTGTATTGTATTCTATTATATTGTATTCTATTGTGTTATATCGTATCGTTTTGTATTGTATTGTATGTTATTGTATGGGATGGTATCGTATCGTATTGTATCGTATCGTATCGTATTGTATCGTATCGTATCGTATTGTATCGTATCGTATCGTATCGTATCGTATTGTATTGTATCGTATCGTATCGTATCGTATCGTATTGTATTGTATTGTATTGTATTGTATTGTATTGTATTGTATTGTATCGTATCGTATCGTATCGTATCGTATCGTATCGTATCGTATCGTATTGTATTGTATTGTATTGTATTGTATTGTATTGTATTGTATTGTATTGTATTGTATTGTATTGTATTGTATTGTATTGTTAGACTCTTACACCGCCGACGTGTTACCCCAACCCTTCACTCCGTCGTGTTTTTAAATTCCTTACGCACGGTGCAAGGGCCGCTTACTTCAAGTACTTCCTGATTGATTCACCTCAACACTATCTGTCGGTCTGATAACAAACTGCAACAACTCTCTGACCTGAGCAATTCGCAAAAGATATTCACCACAATGCCGATGATAAACTCTGTCCTGTTGAAACTGATACAATTACCGTAAAATCTTCTAGACGGCATCTTCCCCAACTTAAACAAATCTCTGTTCTTTCTATAATCTCTCGGTTTTTGTCTTTCTGTCTGTTGAGCTTATAAACGATACTTTTGTCGTTTTTCTTCTGCCTTCGATATGCAGTGGAATACCCATTTGAAGACCTCTGAAAATCGGAAAAAATGAGGTTCAAAAAAGGAGTAAATCATAATATGGAGGTAAATGTACTGAGATTATGAACAGCAAAAGCAAGGTCTTAAAAAGGGGAGCGGGGAAAGGGGGGGGGGGTCTTAAATCGGGAGTCTGAAAGAGGGGGGAGGTGGTATCGACTGTAATGATACCAATAGTTAACAGAAGTATGTGGATGAGTCTTCGAAGTAACCTTGGAAAAGTACCGTAAATACGATGCAACGGCCAATTTGATTATTCTGATGATGTGACGGGCTAGCGAAATTGGGAGTATCAGTGGATAGGTAAAGTGAACCGTGATTAATAACAATATGTGCTGTATTATCGGTTTTTATTTGTTATTACTTGGTTGAAATACGGTAAGCATACTTGGGAAAGAAAAGCGTCCTTATTCATCCTTCATTCTGGACCATGACCAAGGTTCAGGGTTGGCTGGCATTGTATGCCTGGTCTACTGGACCAGGAGGAGGCTGGTCGGAGGTCTATACTGATGAGATCTATCCTGATGAGGTCTATCCTGATGAGGTCTACCCTGATGAGGTCTATCCTGATGAGGTCTATCTGGATGAGGTCTACCCTGATAAGGTATATCCTGATGAGGTCTATCCTGATGAGGTCTATCTGGATGAGGTCTACCCTGATAAGGTATATCCTGATGAGGTCTATCCCGATGAGGTCTACCCTGATAAGGTATATCCTGATGAGGTCTATCCTGATGAGGTCTATCTGGATGAGGTCTATCCTGATGAGGTCTATCCTGATGAGGTCTACCCTGATATGGTTTATCCTGATGAGGTCTATCCTGATGAGGTCTATCTGGATGAGGTCTATCCTGATGAGGTCTATCTGGATGAGGTCTATCCTGATGAGGTCTATCCTGATGAGGTCTATCCTGATGAGGTCTATCATGATGAGGTCTATCCGGACCAGGAATCATCGCCTCCACATAGGGCACACATAGGTAGGCACGGCACTTGAGGTACTGGCATGCATCTCTAGCTTTGTGGAGTGAATGTTGTTGTTTTTCTCTGCAGTTCTTTTGTTTTTAGCAGTTTGGGCAACAGTTTGAGTCAGACTGCGCCAGTTGGGTCTGTTTTGGGCAACAGTTTGAGTCAGACTGCGCCAGTTGGGTTTGTTTAGCCGCAACTGAGCAGCTCACAGGAGTGCAATTGTAAGATCTGATCGTTGAATTCTTTTAGATATACTTTTTGGGAGTCCGTGATTCTCTTTTTTTCCCCTAACCGTGCACTTTCTTTGCCATAGTTCGCCGTAAAAAAAAGTCGCTTTTGGGGGCGGTAGTCCGGCATGCGACAGACATGCCCAGCCCATCTCACTCACCTCGGCCTTCTGCAAGAGGGTGTGCAGGCTTGGTTTGTTGGCCTGCTGTAGCACCTCGGTGTCAGATATCGTGTCCCGCCAACGGATGTGCACGATGCCGCGGAGACACCTCATGTGAAAATGGTTGTGTTTTCTCGCACGTCTCCCCTAAACTGCCAGACAAGACATGAATGATTGAATGAGGTGCTTAGATTACAGGTGGCATACTGGCGACAGAAAAATAAATACTAGTATTACGTTCTTGTATTTGTACTTTTGCGACGCTTCAGTTTAAAAAAAAAATTAAAAAAAAGGTTCGCCGATCTTGATTAAAATCAACAAGCTGCTGTGCGTGGGTTCATCAAAGACAGCTTGGGTTGTAGATGTTTTCAGTCCCCTTCCAGTATAAATCCAATATGGAATTGAAGCACAGGAAAGTATCAAATAACAAGTCGCGTAAGGCGAAAATACAATATTTAGTCAAGCAGCTGTCGAACTCACAGAATGAAACTGAACGCAACGCAACGCAGCAAGACCGTATACTCGTAGCATCGTCACTCCACCGCCCGTGGCAAAGGCAAGAAGAGCGGGGTATTCGTTGCGCTGAGAAGGATAGCACGCTTTTCTGTACCTCTCTTCGTTTTAACTTTCTGAGCGTGTTTTTAATCCAAACATATCATATCTATATATTTTTGGAATCAGGAACCGACAAGGAATAAGATGAAAGTGTTTTTAAATTGATTTCGAAAAAAAATTTTGATAATAATTTTTATATATTTAATTTTCAGAGCTTGTTTTTAATCCAAATATAACATATTTATATGTTTTTGGAATCAGCAAATGATGGAGAATAAGATAAACGTAAATTTGGATCGTTTTATAAATTATTATTTTTTTTTTACAATTTTCAGATTTTTAATGACCAAAGTCATTAATTAATTTTTAAGCCACCAAGCTGAAATGCAATACCGAAGTCTGGGCTTTGTCGAAGATTACTTGACCAAAATTTCAACCAATTTGGTTGAAAAATGAGGGCGTGACAGTGCCGCCTCAACTTTCACGAAAAGCCGGATATGACGTCATCAAAGACATTTATCAAAAAAATGAAAAAAAGTTCGGGGATTTCATACCCAGGAACTCTCATGTCAAATTTCATAAAGATCGGTCCAGTAGTTTAGTCTGAATCGCTCTACACACACACACGCACACACGCACGCACACACGCACGCACACACGCACATACACCACGACCCTCGTTTCGATTCCCCCTCGATGTTAAAATATTTAGTCAAAACTTGACTAAATATAAAAACGATTATCTCTGTCTGTTCAGTAAGTCCAGCGACCATTCATTTTTTTTGTATTAACTACGGTAACACCGATTCGTTATAAACGCAGTAGAAACCAAAACGATTTGTTCCCGAGAAAGTCCGTTGGCTTGTGCACTCACCAAAGGGTATGTTCTGTTGTACTTGTTCTCTTCTAGTTTGTCTTTGAAAGCTATCTTGACATTTTGTGTGTTTATTACAGAAATAACAAATCGCAATATTTGCTACAAATGTTGTTTCCCATTGCTCTGTGCTCTCATTCTTTTTACTTGTCTTCTTTTTGTTAAAAATACCCACACATCTGATATACTTATAAAAAATAATTTCTCACAAAATCAGTTGAGGTCTCCAGAATTTTCCATTGCTCTGTGCACCCATCCTTTGGTATATTCTGTTGTACTTGTTATATATATCAAAATAGTTTGTCGTTAAAAACTTATATCATATTTTGAAGAAAAATCAAATCTTGAAATTGAGTAAGCTGTTTTGGAACTAATCTAGCGATCCAGCACCATTTCTCTTGGCCACAAGAAAAGAGTTTATTTTGCATAAGTTTCGTTAAAAGTTACATTTTAACGTTATTTTCGTGTCTCAATATCTAAAAGATTGCAAATGGTGGCACTTTTACATGTTGTTACTTAATTTCGATTTTGATATTGTTTTTTTTGTTCTCACTTTTTGTCTCATCAACAAAATATTTTTGTAATACTGAGACTTATGCTCAGTGTAAGATCTAACGTTTACTGGTGTTCTTACCGTTGTTCGATGTAAGCTACACAGTTTAAGTTCATACATTTGTTGTAATTAAAACGTACCGTTATACTGTGGTCATGAGCAAGTGATGTTTCTCGTTTGAGAAGGAAGCTCACGACCAATCAGTCATATCAGTACCGCAACACTGTGTGACAAAATTAAGTTACAGCTTGAAAATGAAATCTTATTCTGGAATTTTCTTCATTTTTACTCGGAAAAATGAAAGGTATTATATTATACCCTTCTGGCATACACAATCATATCAGTTTACAGCCACAGATCTGTCTTGGATGTTGCCGTATAAGGATAGACGGGCGCGGTGGCAGGGTGGTAAGACGTCAGCCTCTTAATCGGAAGGTCGAGGGTTCGAATCCCGGCCGCGGCCGCCTAGTGGAGATTTTTCCGATCTCCCAGGTCAACTTATGTGCAGACCTGCTAGTGCCTTATCCCCCTTCGTGTGTACACGCAAGCACAAGACCAAGTGCGCACGGAAAAGATCCTGTAATCCATGTCAGAGTTCGGTGGGTTATAGAAACACGAAAATACCCAGCATGCTTCCTCCGAAAGCGGCGTATGGCTGCCTAAATGGCGGGGTAAAAACGGTCATACACGTACAATTCCACTCGTGTTTTCGCGAGTGTACGTGGGAGTTTCAGCCCACGAACGCAAAAGAAGAAGAAAAAGCCGTATAAGAATAAGACCATCCTTTCTGACTTGAACACAAACATAGGCCTACATTCATAACCGGCACGGTTGGCCTAGTCGTAAGGCGTCCGCCCCGTGATCGGGAGGTCGTGGGTTCGAACCCCGGCCGGGTCATACCTAAGACTTTAAAATTGGCTGCTCCGCTTGGCGTCTGGCATTATGGGGTTAATGCTAGGACTGGTTGGTCCGGTGTCAGAATAATGTGACTGGGTGAGACATGAAGCCTGTGCTGCGACTTCTGTCTTGTGTGTGGCGCACGTTAAATGTCAAAGCAGCACCGCCCTGATATGGCCCTTCGTGGTCGGCTGGGCGTTAAACAAACAAACAAACAAACAAACAAACAGGCCTACAGTCATCAGACTGACTACTCTTTGTGCAGAATGGTATTTTGTTGTTGAATTAACTTCTTCTTCTGCGTTCGTGGGCTGAAACTCCCACGTACACTCGTGTTTTTGCACGAGTGGAATTTTACGTGTATGACCGTTTTTACCCCGCCATTAAGGCAGCCATACGCCGCTTTCGGAGGAAGCATGCTGGGTATTTTTGTGTTTCTATAACCCACCGAACTCTGACATGGATTACAGGATCTTTTCCGTGCGCACTTGGTCTTGTCAATCAATCAATATGAGGCTTATATGGCGCGTATTTCGTGGGTACAGTTCTTCTTCTTCTTCTGCGTTCGTGGGCTGAAACTCCCACGTACACTCGTGTTTTTTGCACGAGTGGAATTTTACGTGTATGACCGTTTTTTACCCCGCCATTTAGGCAACCATACGCCGTTTTCGGAGGAAGGGTATAGTTCTAAGCGCAGGGATTTATTTTTATTTTTATTTTTATTTTTTTATGCAATTTATATCGCGCACATATTCAAGGCGCAGGGATTTATTTATGCCGTGTGAGATGGATTATTATTATTTTTTTACACAATACATCACGCATTCACATCGGCCAGCAGATCGCAGCCATTTCGGCGCATATCCTACTTTTCACGGCCTATTATTTCAAGTCACACGGGTATTTTGGTGGACATTTTTATCTATGCCTTTACAATTTTGCCAGGAAAGACCCTTTTGTCAATCGTGGGATCTTTAACGTGCACACCCCAATGTAGTGTACACGAAGGGACCTCGGTTTTTCGTCTCATCCGAAAGACTAGCACTTGAACCCACCACCTAGGTTAGGAAAGGGGGGAGAAAATTGCTAACGCCCTGACCCAGGGTCGAACTCGCAACCTCTCGCTTCCGAGCGCAAGTGCGTTACCACTCGGCCACCCAGTCCATTGTGCTTGCGTGTACACACGAAGGGGTATAAGCCACTGGCAGGTCTGCACACAAGGAACTAAGGGTGGTGATTTTCCGATCTCCCAGGTCAACTTATGTGTAGACCTGCTAGTGCCTTATCCCCCTTCGTGTGTACACGCAAGCACAAGACCAAGTGCGCACGGAAAAGAT